>NC_036845.1:16331806-16637404 GCF_002910315.2 Salvelinus sp. IW2-2015
GCACTCAAGTGTTGCTTTAGCAGGTCATTGTCCTGCAGGAAGGTGAACTCTCTGTCCCTGTTTCAAATCTATGGAAGACTGAAACAGATTTCCCTCAAAATTTCTCTGTATTTAACGCCATCCATCATTCCTTCAATTCTGACCAGTTTTCCAGTCCCTGCCCATGAAAAACATCCCCAAAGCATGATGCTACCACCACCATGCTTCACTATGGGGATGGTGTTCTCGGGGTGATGGGGGTGTTGGTTTTGCGCCAGACATAGCGTTTTATAATCAAAGGTTAGTGATTCATTTTATCTCTATTTCTGGTTTTTGTGAAAGCTATCTTTCGCTGGAAAAATGGCTGTGCTTATTGTGGTTTTGTGGTGACCTAACATAATCGTTTGTAGTGCTTTCGCTGAAAAGYATATTTGAAATCGGACACTTTGGTGGGATTAACAACAAGATTACCTTTAAAATGATATGACACATGAATGTCTGAGGAATTTTAATTATGAGATTTCTGTTGTTTGAATTTGGCGCCCTGCACTATCACTGGCTGTTGTCATATMKATCCCGGTAGCGGGATTGCAGCCATAMGAAGTTTTAAGCAATGGCTTTCTTCTGGCCACTCTTCCGTAAAGCCCAGCWCTGTGGAGTGTACGGCTTAAAGTGATCCTATGGACAGATTCTCCAATCTCCGCTGTGGAGCTTTGCAGCTCCTTCAGGGTTCTCTTTGGTCTCTTTGTTGCCTCTCTGATTGGTGCCCTCCTTGCCTGGTCTCTGAGTTTTGGTGGGCGGCCCTCTCTTGGCAGGTTTGTTGTGGTGCCATATTCTTTCMATTTTTTAATAATGGATTTAATGGTGCTCTGTGGGATGTCAAAGTTTCWGAKTTTTTTATAACCCAACMCTGATCTGTACTTCTCCACAACTTTGTCCCTGGCCTGTTTGGAGAGCTCCTTGGTCGTCATGGTGCCGCTTGCTTGGTGGTGCCCTTTGCTTAATGGTGTTGCAGACTGGGGCCTTTCAGAACAGGTGTATATATACTGAGATCATGTGACAGATCATGTGACACTTAGATTGCACACAAGTGGACTTTATTGAACTAATTATGTCACTTCTGGAGGTAATTGGTTGCACCAGATCTTATTTAGGGGCTTCGTAGCAAAGGGGGTGAATACATATGCATGCACCACTTYTCTGTAAAAAAAKAAAATTGCATTTTTCAAAATACGTWTTWTTWTTTTTTTTTCACTTCACCAATTTAGACTATTTTGTGTATGTCCATTACATGAAATCCAAATAAAAATACATTTAAATTACAGGTTGTAATGCAACAAAATAGGAGAAATGCAAAGGGGGATTAATACTTTTGCAAGGCACTATAGCTAGTTGATTGTAGAAGTAAGCTAATATGTTGTCTAGTTTAATGTTTTCAGTTTAAATAACTAMATTTTTGTATTCAGTACTTGATTAGCTTTCAAAAAAACTAAAAGTTGATAATAATGCACATAAAATCACTCATTAGCTGCCTAGAGGACATCAGTGCATGAATGAAAGAGAACTTCATCTAGTTGAACAGTAGCAAGACTTTGGCTATGTTTATTGGGACACCCAAGCAGGTCACCAGTGCTGGAAACATCTGCCCTACAATCAATGGCCAGGCCATCCAMCTGTCCTTTGTCATCTCCAACCTATGAGTCAAGTTTGATCCTTCTCTATCCTTTGATGCCCACATAAARCAAATATGTATAACATAATTTTTACATCTTAAAAACATTGCCCGGGTCATACCATCACTCTCCCCTGCCAGATGCAGAGAAACTCATCCATGCCTTCAACTTCTCACTGATCAACTATGGCAATGCGCTGTTTGGGGTCCTCCCAGCCAAATCACTACAGAGGCTCCAACTAATCCAGAACAGTGCTGCCAGGGTCCTGACCAGGACCAAGAATTCAGACCACATCACTCCAATCCTGGCCCAACTCCACTGGCTACCGGTYAACTACAGGATCGACTTCAAAATACTCATGATTGTATTTAAAGCCTTGAATGGMTTGAGCCCCACAACATCAGCGACCTCATCTCAATCAGCGAGCCACCTCACACTCTCAATAACAATCTGGTGGCAGAAATGTTATTATGTGGTACTGCTGTCTCACTAAATAAATACTCTAAACTACCATTTCCTAACAGAAGTGGCCTACTGAAACTATTGGTTGTTAGTAAACTACATGATAAATACAACTTATTTCAATGTACCTCTTTATTATTCATAATGAACAATGGCCYAGGATTAAAAGCACTTGAGGCCAATTTGCATCCAAGAAATCCATATAGGCCTACAATGCTTTGTACTGGTTTGACATTGTAGTGTATGCAATTGCATTAGTCTAATATCTAAATAAGCAGCTTATTAGAGATGGTGTATTTCATCAGAATACTCTCACGGGCCTCATCCATACTTATGCAAAGAATCAAAATGGTAGGACTTTGCTATAAGATTACTGTCAGCTAGACGATCAAGGCTAGTTTAGGCATACTGGGAATTGAAAGTGATCCAAACTCACAGAGGGATCCCTAACTTGTTTTTTCAATGGAAATCCAATTTGATAATTGATCGAAAGTTCTGGACAACATTTAATCAACATTGAGCATAAAGGCCTTGTGATGAAGTGAGTGCTGGGCATCTCACCACAAATGTAGTCCACTCTCTAGCTGCCTCCCGCCAATTCTGGGGCACACTTTCATTGTTTCATTGTGTGAATTATTTCCAATTTGTTTGTTAAATATTGATTAATTCCCCACTAACTATATCACCAGTATTGAATTTACCGTTAAATCTCTGCATTAGCAGGAACCTAATCTAGAATGTTAGTGTTTTATTACATCGGTAATTTCTGTTCATGAAAATATTATTGTAATGAATACTCAGGGAGGAAAAGGCGCAGAGCGCGGCAAATGTTAATTAAACCTTCGCAGAACGCAGGAATCGTGGTCGCAGGCAATGGTCAAACACAGGTAGGTAGTCAAAAACAAACAATACCTCACAACCATCCAAACAGAAAGTACTGAACTAAATAGGGAGCTGATGAGACCAGGTGAGAAACGAACACAGGTGAAATCAATGAACAAAAATGTAAGACAGGGCTACGTTCAGGAACACAAAGAAAAAGAACACAAGGTTGACAAAGAAAAGAAAAGCAGAACCTTACAATTATCACATAAATGTACTGTTCTCATTCTCGTAGTGGACACTTCGATTATTGTGGATAGTCAGATTAATATAATAGTTTGAAATTAGGCTACCTGGTGGACCTCTTAAGGATCGGACCCTTTCTTTCAATTTTCGCCTAAAATGACATACCCAAATCTAACTGCCTGTAGCTCAGGACCTGAAGCAAGGATATGCATATTCTTGATTCCATTTGAAAGGAAACACTTTGAAGTTTGTGGAAATGTGAAATYAAYGTAGGAGAATATAACACATTAGATCCTTTTCAAAAAKAAATTGYTCCATAATCTTTGAAATGCAAGAGAAMGGCCACATATTGAGTTAGGATGCTTGGTGTAACTTAGATTTTGTCAACAAGATGGCAGYAATGTGTGTGCAAAGTTTCAGACTGATCCAGTGAATAATTACATCACTACACAATATTTTGTCTGCCAGGAGTTTGCCCAAATGTGCCGAATTGGTCAATTTACAMATTTTCAAGAACATAACTACAGAGAACATACAAATATGCTATGGTAATAAAAAAAATGTTTACACACTCCCAGGAATGTCATACATGATGAATCATTAGCTTCCCTACAGAAAATACACTAACTTTCACACATCAAGCAAAACTATGCGGCATTTTATCTCTGGGACTCTCAGGATGACAAATCAGAGAAAGATTACTGAATTTAAATACGTTATTTAACTTCAGAGGTGAATGTATCAAACCAGTTGCTGTGATAAAAGTGTTTTGTTGTTGTGCACTATCCTAAAACAATAGTATGATATACTGTAAATTGGACACTGCAGTTAGATTAAGAAGAATTTAAGCTTTCTGCCCATATAAGACATGTCTATGTCCCGGAAAGTTGGCTGGTGTATAGAACGTTTTCTAGTCACATTATCGCATATTGAGCAAAAACCGTCCCGGTTTAGGGGCACAGATCCCTAAAGGTAAAAAAAAATGCAGAAAATTGGCAATCAAAGGAAACGTTCTACCACAGCAACCATGTTATTTTTGCAAAGCCAAATTGATTCTGAGTTTGGACATAGAAAGTTTGTATGTGAAAACTATTTTTAAGATGCATACTTTCAGTTTTCACTTGCTTGCATAAGAAGGAGGGTTGCGCTAACGGTGCTGGCACATGTGCCGATCAAATGCACTTCTGGAATGCCGATTCAGCTAATTGCATGTCCTAATAATTCAAAAGATTGTTCAGAATACCAGGTGTTTTAATCGGCAGATGCTTACTTCGATTTTGAACTTACGCCAATTAAGATAAGCAGAGTAAAGTGTTTACATGACTATTGCCATACTCGGCCTACTGCCATAAGCAGTTTAATGTTGAATTATTAGTGTGCATGTAAACATACACATTGGGGAATAATAACATATTGTACGGGATACATTGGTACTGTAGTGAAGCCATCTCTATTGTAATGCAAGATCTCTTTCATGATCATGTGAAACGCCAATTGCTATGGAAATGCTGGGATGTGTTTTTCAATGATGTTAAAGGTAATTATGAYGGAACTATGATGGTGATACAATATGGAGCACAATTATCATCATGAATATTAAGGCTATATGCACTACATGTTACACACATAGACACTCAACCGTGCAAATTGGCGGAGTTATAATTTATTTGGACATCACACATTATAGTCTTAYTCTTATACAGACATCGTACACACTCTCACTAAATCACATCCAATATCATTCACATCAACTTACTCAGATATATGACACACATCATTTATTGTCTCAATTTTCTAACATCTGTGGCATTGACTCACAGCCAAACAGGCAAGGGAATAAAACATATAATGCCAGAACCTATTTCTTGAATTCTAAATATCAGACATTTGAAAGCACTAGTTTTGACCTTCATAATACCTCTGATGGCAGTAACTTTACAAGCACTAATTATGGTCAATTTAGACTGAGAATAGTATCTAGTTATGGTAAGGGGTGAAATAAGTATAGCCAGTTATAATTGTAACGGATTAGCAGATTATTAAAAAAAGAAATTCAGTCTTTACTTAGCTACAAGAAAAGGAATATAACATATACTGTTTAGAGGAAACTCAATCTACATCCTTAGATGAAGTTGCGTGGGAAAAGGAATGGGGTGGTGAAATTATTTTCTGTCATGGACAAAGGAACTCAAAAGGTGTGATGATATTTATTAACAAAAAATTTGTGCAAATAGTTAGGAATGATTTGCAAGGAAGGTGGATCTTTTTGAATATGAAAGTGGATGAAAAAGAGATTTGGCTCATTGATCTATATAGTCCAAATCAGGATGATCCATACTTCTTCGAAAATATTTATACCAATTTATTGAACCTACAGGCAACAAAATATCAAATCATTATGGTAGGAGACTATAACTTCTCTAGGATAGGGGGCAGAGTTTTCACTTAGGGAAAAATAGGGTGCCCAATTTCAACTTCGTTCTACTCATCCCCAGAATATAGGATATGCATATAATTAGTATAGATAGAAAACACTCTGAAGTTTCTAAAACTGTTTGAATCATATCTGTAAGTATAACACAACTTATGTAGCAGGCAAAACCCTGAGGACTAACCATTTTCTTTTTTAAGTCACTGTCTGTTCAATGAGTTATTATGGGCAGGCCAGATTTCTAATCACTCTACTCTCAGTTCCTACTGCTTCCACTGGATGTCACCCRTGTATGGAAATAGGTTGAGGTTATTCGTTTGTGCAATGAAGAAGAAAAACACCAGGAAGCAGAGTAACGTCTTGTGTTTTGTTTGAGAGTTGCGCAAGACTTGAAAAGTAGCGTCAGTTTGTTGATCTCCTGTATTGAAAACAGATTGACACGTCTTCAATTTGATCGATTATTAACGTTTACAAATACCTTAAGTTGTATTACAAAAGTACTTTGAAATGTTTTGGCAAAGTTTAGAGGTAATTTGTTAGATATTTTGTCGTGACTTTGCGCAAATTGGACGCTGTTTTTTTCTGGTACAACGGCGCCAAATAAATGGACAATTTGGATATATATGGACGGAATTAATCGAACAAAAGGACCATTTGTGATGTTTATGGGACATATTGGAGTGCCAACAAAAGAATCTCGTCAAAGGTAATGCATGTTTTATATTTTATATCTGCGTTTTGAGTAGCGCCGGCATGGTTGAAATAGGCTACACTCTCTTTGTTGACATTGTGCTATCATCAGATAATAGCATCTTATGCTTTCGCCGAAAAGCCTTTTTGAAATCTGACATGTTGGCTGGATTCACAACRAGTGTAGCTTTAATTTGGTATCTTATATGTGTGATTTAATGAAAGTTAGATTTTATATAATTTTTTGAATCTGGCGCTCTACATTTTCAATGGCTATTGGTCAGGTGGGACGCAAGCGTCCCGCTATCCCAGAGAGGATAACACAGTGTTAACTACCTCAATGACCTCGTACTCTATTCTTGCTCGTACAATATGCATATTATTATTACTATTGGATAGAAAACACTCTCAAGTTTCTAAAACCGTTTGAATTATATATGTGAGTAAAACAGAACTYATTTTGCAGCAWACTTCCTGTCAGAAAGTGAAAAATTTCAAATCGAGGCTCTGTTCCAGGGCCTCCCTATCATTTTGCTTGAGATTTGTGACTATACATGCACTTCATACGCCTTCCACTAGATGTCAATAGGCTGTGAGAGGTGAAATGGGGTCTCAATCTCTTTCTATGGTCAAAAGAGACAGCTTGGAATGACATGACCCCAGAATTCGTTTGTTCAGGAAGCGCATAAAGGTCACCAGTATTGGCTTCTGAAAAGCAATCGTTATAGACGTCTTATATCTCCGGCTTTGATTTTATTTGATAAATGTGAAGATATCATCGTAAAGTATGTTTTTTCAATATAGTTTTATTAGATTATTGAAATTTTTTCGGGAYGTTAGATGTGTTGCGTTCTTTGCGTTTGGTGAAGATGGACAGCTTAGCGCCACTTGGCTAGTTTTGCTTGCTAATTCGCAAGGGAAAAAGGCCATTCTAAAACCAAACAACGATTGTTCCCGACAAAGGACCCCTTGTACAACATTCTGATGGAAGATCATCAAAAGTAGGACCCATTTTATGATGCTATTTCATATATCTGTCGAACATGTGTACTATTAGGTAGCGCCCAGATTTTGGGCACGCTCTCGCTATAACGTAAGCTGGATGTCGTAATGAAGTTATTTTTAGAATTCTAACACGGCGATTGCATTAAGAACTAGTGTATCTATCATTTCCTATACAACATGTATTTTTTAGTAACGTTTATGAAGAGTTATTTGGTCAGAATAGGTGAGTTTTAGAAAAATATCCGCACATTCTGGGAAAAAGATGCTACGTTAGCACAATGTATAACCACTGATTTCAGCTCTAAATATGCACATTTTCGAACAAAATATAAGTGTATGTATAACCTGATGTTATAGGACTGTCATCTGATGAAGCTTATCAAGGTTAGTCAAAAATTATATATCTTTTGCTGGTTTGTTACGATCGCTAACTTTTGCTGCTGGTAAATGGCTTGTGTTTCTGGCTATTTGTGACGGTAGCTGTGATGGTAGCTGCAATGTAAAACTGATTTATAGCTCAAATATGCACATTTTTCGAACAAAACATAGATTTATTGTGTAACATGTTATAAGACTGTCATCTGATGAAGTTGTTTCTTGGTTAGTTTGGTTGGTTCTTGGTTAGTTAGGTTGGTTTTGTGCATGCTACCTGTGCTGTGAAAGAAATGTCTGTGCTTTTTTGTATTTGGTGGTGAGCTAACATAAATATACGTGGTGTTTTCGCTGTAAAACATTTTAAAAATCGGACATGTTGACTGGATTCACAAGATGTTTGTCTTTCATTTGCTGTATTGGACTTGTTAATGTGTGAAAGTCAAATATTTCTCAAAAATATGTTTTGAATTTCGCGCTCTGCCTTTTCAGTGGAATGTGGGAGGAGTTCCGCTAGCGGAACCCCGGGGCTAGACAGGTTAAGGAAATCACAAATATTATGGACACATTAGGAATAGTGGATATTTGGAGACTAAAAACTCAAGAGGAGACTTAATCAAGCTAGTTGTCTTGACTACTTTCTTGTCTCTTTTTCTCTTGCATCAAAGGTTAAAAACGTTTCAATAGGAAACAGAATGCGATCGGATCATCATCTAATTGGACTTCACATAACTCTTATAGAATTTCCATGTGGACGCGGATTGTCACGGTCGTTGAATGAAGAGGACCAAGGTGCAGCGTGGTAAGCGTACATATTCCTTTATTTCATATGACGCCGACAAAAACAATAAACAATCCAAAACAACTGTGAAGCTAAAGGCTACAGTGCCAACAAACAAAGACAACCTCCCACAAAGACAGGTGGGACAAAACATAGAAATACAAATAATAGAACATAGAATACCCACCCCAAATCACACCCTGACTAAACCAAATAGAGACACAAAAAGGATCTCTAAGGTCAGGGTGTGACAGGGATATTGAAAATTTAATCAAAGTTTAAAGGAGGACAACTTATTTTTAACTAAGACAAAATCATTTATAACTGAATTTTTCCAGTATAATATAGGAACAGCAAATCCACTTGTTGTTTGGAATACCTTTAAATGTACCTTCAGAGGGCATTCAATTCAATATTCATCAATAATAAAAAATAAAAAAAGCAGTTTCTTGCTAAAGRGACAAGACTAACATAGGAAATACATTAACTAATAGTACAGGAGGATAGCAATAAAAACAATACTACTGAGATACAAAATAAGTTACAGGAAAAACATAAAGAACTTGAGGAACTTATTCAAGAACGATCTAATGTAATCTATTACAAATATAAAGCAAACTGGATGGAATATGGAGAAAAATGCACAAAATTCTTCCTGAATCTCCAACACAGGAATGCTAACAAAAATAATTTGCAGAAACTCGTTACTGAAGACAGTCCTCTATGATTCTCCAAATTATATTTTAAAAGACTAAAAGACGAAGCTAAATATTTTAAGCAGATGTTCTCTTTTCCGTCTCATCCTCTCCCACTGAATGAAGATTACTGTAAGGAATTCTTTCCAAATAATACAAAAAAAWTTAAATTAACAAATGTACAGAGAGATCAGTGCAAAGGCCAAATTACAAAGGAATAACTTTTTTGAGGCTATTAAATCTTTTCAGTCTGGAAAAATCCCAGGGCTTGATGGCATACCCGTAGAAGTATAGCAAGTTTTATATACTAAAAGCTCCATTGTTAGATTGTTTTAATTTAACTACTCCTATAGAAATGGTAGTCTGTCAGGTACTCAGCAGGAAGGTCTGGTTTCACTATTATTAAAACAAGACCCAGATGGCAAATATAAATATCCAGTCTATCTAAAAAACTGGAGGCCCCTTACACTTCAATGTTGTGATGCAAAAATACTAGTGAAATACATAGCACTCAGAATTAAAAGGGTTTTACCAGGTTTTTTACATGGACGGTACATTGCAGATAATATACGACAACTACTAGAAATAATAGAACATCATGAAACATCTAAGATGCCAGGCCTGGTATTTATAGTTGATTTTGAAAAGGCATTTAATAAAGTAAGACTGGATTTGATTTATGAATGCCTGAATTTTTTCAATTTTGGTGATTCTCTTATTAAATGGGTAAAAGTAATGTATAGCAACCCCAGGTGTAAAATAGTAAATAACGGCTACTTCTCAGAGTTTTGAATTGTCAAGAGGAGTTAAACAAGGGTGTTCGCTGTCACCATATCTATTCGTCATGGCCATCGAAATGCTAGCTATTAAAATCAGATCCAATAACAACATTAGAGGATTAGAAATCCAAGGCTTAAAAACAAAGGTGTCCATGTATGCTTATGACTCAAGTTTTATATTAAGTCCGCAAGCTAGATCCCTGCCATGTCTAACTGAAGATCTAGATAACTTTTCTGGATTCTCTGGACTAAAACCTAATTATGATAAGTGTACAATATTAAGTATTGGTTCTTTAAAAAATACAACTTTTACATTACCCTGCAGTTTACCTATAAAATGGGCTAGCGGTGAAGTAGACATACTTGGTATTCATATCACAAAAAAAATATTATTAAGCTCTCCACAATTAATTTCAATAGAAAACTTGTAAAAATAGACAAGATCCTGCAACCATGGAGAGGTAAATACCTGTCTATTTATGGAAAAATTGCCCTGATATGACTAAGGAGTTAATCTCAGTTTACTCACTTACTTATGGAGCTGCCTACTCCTGATGATTCGTTTTTCAAATCATATGAGCAAAAAATATATATTTTGCTTTATCTTTGGCTTCAAACCAGACAAAATAAAGCATGCCCATCTATATAATGAATATGAATTGGGTGGGTTGAGATGATTACATATAAAAGCACTAAACCTCTCTCTAAAAGCTTCACTTATTCAAAAGTTTTACTTGAACCCTAAATGGTTCTCAAGTAGATTACTAACAAAAGCTCTCAATTGTTTAAAAATGTCCTTTTTGCCTTTGTGCAGATTGCAATGTCTCATTTTTGATTCATGGAAAATTATACATTTTTCAAAGTATCTCTCTTTTTCAAACAAGGATTGCAKRGCTGGCTACAATTTCAATTTCATCCCCCTGAAAAGATAGAACAAATATTACAACAAATATTACGGCTGAACTCAAATGTGCTGGTTGATAAAATACCTATATGTATCGGAAAGATGTTTGAAAAGGGTATTTTGCTCTTAAATGATATTGTAAATTGAAATGGTAGAGTTATGTCTTTCATTGAGTTATCAGAATTGTACGGGAAGGTCTGCTCAATCCAAGAGTACAACCAATTGATTACAGCATTACCCCAAAAATGGAGGAGGCAGATGRCAGCAGAAGGAGGTAGGGAACTGGTCTATCTGCCCAATATAAAGGATCAAAACTGGCAGAGGCATAAAAATAGCATTTATAGAAAGTATACAAGTTTCATTTGAGGACCAGTATGTTGACAACTGTGCCATACAGATTGCAAAATAGTTGGGAAGAGATTTTTGATGTACCGATTCCTTGGTACAGGGTGTATGAGTTTATATATAAAACGAAGCAAGATTCAATACTTCGTGCTTTTCAGCTAAAATTATTATATAGAATTCTTGCCACCAACAAAATTTGATTATTTGGGGCATAAAATCATCGAAGCTCTGCAGTATTTGTTGTGAGGTACAGAATCAATAGACCATTTTTGGGGTATTGCCCTCAGGTTCAGGAATGGCTGAAAATGCATAACAATGATCTAAAATTGACCCTAGAAATAGTACTGTTAGGAGATCTGGAGAGACCGGGTCAGTCAATTACTAATATACTAATACTCTTAGTAAAAAAATGTATCTTCAACTCACAATCTGTGGATTCTATTCGATTAGATAGATTCAAATTGTACGTTAAACATCACAGCATAGTTGAAAGATATATGTTGCAGAGATAGGTGGGATGGGCTGAGGGAAGCTGAGGGTTGGGATGTGGAATTGGAGACAAGTGGGAGTGGAGTTGCTGGGCAGGAGATAGAATGATGATCAAAGATAAAGTATTAAAAAATTAAGTCAAAATAAAGCATAAAAAAAGTATGTTTGAATGACACTAAGGGGCAGTGTTTTTACARCTAATGCCGGTTTGCCTGATGCTGATGCCGTGCAGGTGTTTGTACACATGCATATAACTRTCATGACGTTGGCCTAGGGGTAGGTTTATGACAGTCATAAATACCTCTTTTCCCCCTTTTCCCTCTCCCTACTATAACTGATGTGACATAAGAAAACCCCTTGGTTAACATAGAGATTCTGGGAACATCAGAAGTGGGGGGAAATGAACTATATTCTGGTAATCCGACCAACTGAACATATGCGGTGGTACTTAAGGTATATTATGTCAGTTCGGTTGCCCTCTGACACATTCTCATCAATGATAGAATGACATAAACTCTACTGTGGAAAGTCTAAACGTCAGAGGTATCGGATTCACATGGAATTGTTGTTTAATTCAAATGTTTGAATATGAAATTATTTGTGAAGAGATTAAATGTAATTTTAGCTTCCAAATGAGAGATTTGGATTTTCATAAATTTGGGCTTCTGCTCAACTAGGGGCCYGCCCCTGTGAAGAGACATGGGTAATAAACCTTTCAGACACACCCCTCTCCCTCCACTATAAAAGCCATTGACAAAAATATAACTTCCTGTTCCGGGTACATTTAGGATGACGATCCGATGTCAGAATGGTTCAGATAATAACTACAGAACTAAGCCAACATCAGCATGGACTTTGGTTGTAAATGGTATGAACTTTGAACTCGTATTCACTACAGAAGTGATACCTCCTAGCCGTTGAGTTAGCAACAGCTGCTACAAACGYAGGTTAGGAAGGACAGTCAGAGTATCCCGTCTACTACAACACGACGTTACTCCAACGTATCCAGTGACCACCAGAGACATTCTTCAAAGGACAGAGGACTCGGGTTGGCGATACGGTCTTCCATCTACCACCAACCTACTGAAGCGCAGCTCAGAGTAAATATTTATTGCATTTTCCTTTTTCAAATGGGCGGTAATTTAGAATGCATAAGATACTGTATTTACGATATCAAGCTTCGGCCCTGTCCAGTCTCCCGCCCTTTCACTAAAACTCAGCCCCTTTTCTTTGTGTTACAAGCTGTCATATCTATTCCGCCCGATAGGGACGTTTTTCTTTATGACGGCACTTTGTAATCAAGTTATGATTTAATTGTGTATGTGTGTTTCTGTGTGATTAGTTAGGTATTCAGTAAATAAATAATTAAACCCAATTTTGTATTGCTGATTCAACTTGTTAGCCAGGATTCTTGCAGATAACCAAGGATTTACCACTTTCAGATGAGACTGAATAAATGACGATTAATGTGACTGCTATGGATGTAAAATATTACTAAATCTTTAAGAGTTTATTCGGAAGATAAACGTCTATAAATATTTATTTCGTGGTGTCCCTCTCTAGTTAATTACATTTACCTGATTAGTTCAATCAGGTAATATTAATTACGGAGAAATTATTTATAGAATAGCATGTCATAGAAATTAATCTGGCATAGCCAAAGACACGACATAACACATTCTCATTCAAATACACACATACACGGGGACACACACATGTAATAGTGCCAGACATGAACTCAAACATATACAGTTGGCCTTGCTGTTATGATTTTAGTTGTCATTGATGTCCTTTTTTTTGTCCTTTTTGTCCTTTTTTTTTGCATAGTTTTTTTGGTTGTTCTTGGAGGTGGGGAATGGAATTCATTTTATTTTTTTATTATTTTTTTTTATTCATTTTGGGGGGGGGGGATGACTGTGGGAGGGGTCTTGGATGGTTGAGGGACAGCTATGGGGAACTGTGGGGGGATCTTGTAGGGTTCGCGTCCCCGTTTTTGGGGGGTCTTGTTGGAGATCTGTCGACGTGCCCTTGAGCAGGGCGTTGACCCTGGATGCTTCTGTGTGTTGCTCTGAATGGGAATCTGTTGGATGACTGGTGTGGTGTAGTTGTTGAGCGGCTTCACTGCAAGTATGTTGTATGTTTTAGATATTCAATTTCTGTCTGGTTTCTGTTTCTGTCTTGTATTTAAGGAAAACTCCACCCCAAAACTATCTTTTGGTATTTGTTTCATTAGTCCATTGTTGATATAGTCCCAAAATGTTTTGCATGTCAGCAATCAAGTTTTCAAGATATGTAACTTTCAAAATACAGAAATCTGGCCGTATGATGCATGTTGCATATGATAATGTTGCATCATACTGGCCAGATTTCTGTATTTTGAAAGTTACATATCTTGAAAACTTAAGGAACATTTTGGGACTATATCAACAATGGACTAATGAAACAAATACGAAAATATAGTTTTTGGCTGGAGTTTTCCTTTAAGTACGGCATGCATAGAAATACCTGATATAAGGCCTGAGCGTCAAATTTTCAGTCTACTAATTTGAGTTTAGAAATTATGAAAAGTCCTCGGTGTGTGAACTCTGATTAAATATTATGATTGAACCTTTTACTGCAGTGGAATAAATCAGGGTCACACAGAGTGTTTCTTGGTAGTCTTAAACAAATCTACTTTGAAACCAGTAAGTAATATCAGACCAGCATGCACTCTTTCTCCTGCTCTGCATTGATACTTACAGAGGAGAGGTGTGTATTTACAAGTGCTCTGGTGTATTATAGGGTGTCCAATCAAAAACGCATCTTTTAACCAATGGGTAAAATACTAAGTTAATTGTGTAGAGAGAAAATTATGAAAAATCCTCGGTGTGTGAACTCTGATTAAATATTATGATTGAACCTGTTACTGCAGTGGGCTAAATCAGGGTCACATAGAGTGTTTATTGGTAGTCTTAAACAAATCTACTTTGAAACAAAAGTACACACATGGTTATGTGCTTAAAAAAAAGAAGACATGGGTACCATGTCAGATATAGAGTTGAAATGTTTAACATTTTGAGTTTGCATCCCAATATTGCACTTTATATACATCACAGAAGACTGGAATATAACAAAACTGTTTGATGTAGAAACACCGGATTTTCTGCGTTTATTGTTTATTAAATGTGAAATTCAGAAAAGATTAATAACATTCCACCCATGAGGCCACTTGGTCATTTGACTGCAGGAAAGGGCTACACTAATTTMCAAATGTAATGAAGAATTGGAAATGTCCTTTAACACCAGCTTATTGGTTGATGCCAATTATGGTATGGTCCTGGGTCGGGCATGTAGTGGATGGGTAGTCTGATAACGTCACAAAAATTATGCTTGCGCAACGATGAAGGCCTTGTGGTGTTAATCTGAATGGTCAGATAGCTATCAACAAAGCTGTCATGTGGGGAATCGTTTCAGCTCGTTGTATCTAGTTATTGATACCATGTCTTGTTTTGAAGTGGTTTGACTCATGTCATGTCTATGCTAATATGGCAAAAATGCACTAGCTAGCTAACCAACAACTGTAACAACGTATTTGAGAGACAACAAGAGCTCATTGTGCAAATGTATTTATTTTTCCATTAAACATTGGGAGACCAAATATAGTTYACATGTTGTCAACAATCTAAGCCAAATCGTTACGTTTTACCCCATAGTTGAGCATGTGTCGGTTTTTAGGCCTACCTGTTTGTGTACCTGTAAGGCAGATCTGATTTGGTTTCTTAAGGGGAGGCTATGCAGTATTACCCATACACGGTGTCCTTTCTGTTTAGGACAGGTTAACCCTGATTCAGAGGCTATTTATTTTTGCTGTTGCCAGTGTTTTATATTGTAAATCTAAGATGAAGATGTGCTGTATATTTTGTACTGTATTATCTTCACAATTGGATCACATAAATAAATCTACACTTTGAGCACTTCAACCTGCCTTGACTTCTGCTGATAAATATCCTGCCCTTACGTTACTATATTTTTACAGGCCAATACATTGAATATCTAGAATCRTCGGATGCAATACAGGAGATATTCCAAAAAGTTTAGTCTCTACATGCTTCACAAATATGTTTAAGGTATTGCATAGGCTTCCTACAAGTGTGTTACTCTCTAACATTGTATCATTATATTATCTCTCCTGCTCATGAAACATACTAAAAAGCCTGCACTCTCCCTGTGGTTGCCAGGTTAGTTGAGGGATAGAGAGGGGCTTAGTTGAGTAGAGGGGCTGGAGGCTGGGTCAGACAGTGGTGCTGGGTGGAGGGGTGGAGGCTGGGGGAAGTCATCCTGTCTGGTTATAGCTCATTGCTCTGCAGTAATATCAACCCTCCCTGCAGAGACGTGGGACCAGTGGTATGGGACCTCTATAAAGGCATTGGCCTGGCAACTGGCCCTGATTAGTTTCTCCAGTCTCCGGAACTCCTCTCAGTACACGSCATTAACCTAGGACACGACAGAATGACCTCCAACCAGACCGTGCCATTAACCCTATGTATGTGTGTGCAGACACACATGCACACATACGTAAACAACTATACCCCTACCGGTAACACCTAGTTTACAGTGTTAAAACAACAGGGTAACGTCCAGAAGTTAATAGGAAACAACAGGGAAATAAGACGGCAACGAACGCCGTAATAACCTGTTCGTAGTTAGTATGTAGCTGCTACATTCTGGCATAAAGTTATATGAATGTTCCTGATTGTTATGAAGAAACTATMATTTSTTACTGAAGAACTATCAATAATAGAGGGTAATAAGCAAAAGTTATATAGTAAGTAATTTAGGCCATTTCCCATCTTCTCAGCAGCACCGTCTATACTTATTAAGAATGTACTTGGAATTTTTCTAGAAGGATTGTTTATTTAACAGAAACGTTTGAGGAACTGGTCATTTCTTTATACTGTAGTTCCAGTGTACCCACTATTCTAAAGCAAATCATGTACTTTACTGTTACTTTCTTTATAACTTTACTTTTAGGTACATCAGATTTAATTTCATGCAATTACTCCACAGACAGATGAACACAAGCACAAGTTATTAAGCTGCTATGTTCATGAATGGAACTTCATTTATTGTTAGTGTAGCCGGTCTGGGCCTACATGTGAATGCGCTGGCTACTGCTCTCTGGCTTCGGTTCTGCATTGTGCATGTAGATTTTCTGGACACAGGGCACACTGCCGCCGGTTAGGGTATTTTATTACTGGATGAGATTGAATAACTGCAGTGAATACATGCAATGCAAAGCAATTACATACAATGGCGAGCCTCTCTATGCTGTACACACCTCTCCTCAGCAAGCATCAAGGCAGACTCATATAACAGATTTGATAGASAACAGTACATGACCAAACGTATGTGGACACCTGCTCGTTGAACATCTCATTCCAAAATCATGTGCATTAATATGGATATGGTCATTAATATGGTCCCCCCTTTGCTGCTATAACAGCCTCCACTCTTCTGGGAAGTCTTTCCACTAGATGTTGGAACATTGATTTAAGGTTAAGATTAGCATTGTGCTTAAAGTTAGGGTTCAGAGTGCATGCTTGTCTGACCTTACTCCAGACCAATGCAATCCATCAGATTCTCATCAATGCTGTGAATTTACAGCATTCAAGTGCTGTGAATTTCATGTCTGCCTTTTGCAATTGAGAATCACTCTGTGATGGATTGCTTTGGTCTGGAGTAATATTGGCCTCCCGTGTGGCGCAGGAGTCTAAGGCACTGTATTGCAGTGCTAGAGGTGTCACTACAGACCCTGGTTTGTTCCCAGGCTGTGTCACAACTGGCCGTGATCGGGAGTCCTATTATACACAATTATAAATAAGAATTTGTTCTTAACTGACTTGCCTAGTTAAAAAAAGGTAAAATAAATAAATATATATATATCAGACCAGCATGCATTCTTTCTCCTGCTCTGCTTTGATGCTTACAGAAGGGAGGTGTGTATTTACAAGTGCTCTGSTGTATTATATAGGGTGTCCAATCAAAAACACATATTTTAACCAATGGGTAAAATACTAAGTTAATTGTGTAGATAATCCTCCCAGAAAAYGAATGGTCCAAACCTTATGTCTCTATCATAATTCGTTCAAAATAGTTTTTACCCTTGTAGGATGGCCAAAAATAGGGTGACTAAATCAATAGAGACACAGTGGAGGTGTCATAATACACAATAAACCTAGTGGTCAAACAATAGTTATTCCACCACTCATTTTTCACAAAGGGTATTTTAGATACACTTAAAACCTCTACGTGATTGGTGTCCCTATACTGGGACGGTTGATGCTAACGTGAGTTAACGTGCGCTAATGTGACTGGAATTATGTTGTAAGTAACAGCAAACTTTCCAGGACATAGACATGACTTATATGGGCAGAAAGCTTAAATTGGTGTTAATCTAACTGCACTGTCCAATTTACAGTAGCTATTACAGTGAAAAAATAACATGCTATTGTTTAGGAGAGTGCACAACAACAAAACACTTTTATCACAGCAACTGGTTTGATACATTCTCCTCTGAAGGTAAATAATGTACTTGCATTCWGTAATCTTGCTCTGATTTGTCATCCTGAGGGTCCCAGAGATAGAAATGTAGCATAGTTTTGTTTGATAAAATCCATTGTTATATTCAAATGTAGGAACTGGGTTCTACAGTTTGAACCCCTGCTGTCTCTGGCTCCACATCCACCCTGCCCGGCCATCTAGATTCATGAAAGTTAGTATGTAAGCTAATTATCCATCATGTATGACATTCCTGGGAGTGTGTAAACTAAAATGTTGTATCACCATATCATTTTGTATGTTCTCTATAGTTATATACTTGAAAATRTATCAATTTACCAATTTGGCACATTTGGGCAGACTTGATACAAAATACTGTGCAGTGTTGCAATGCTTCACTGGATCAATCTGAACTCTTTGCACACACACTGTTGCCATCTAGTGGCCAAAATCAAAATTGTGCCTAAACTGCAATATTATATTATGGCCTTTCTCTTGCATTTCAAAGATGATGGAAAGAAATAACAAAATAGAAAACGCATGTTTTTTCGTTTGTATTATCTTTTACCAGATCAATGTGTTATATTCTCCTACATTAATTTCACATTTCCACAAATTTCAAAGTATTTCCTTTCAAATGGAATCAAGAATATGCATATCCTTGCTTCAGGTCCTGAGCTACAGGCAGTTATATTTGGTTATGTCATTTTAGGCAAAAATAGAAAAAAAGGGCCTGATCCTTAATAAGTGCTGCGTTTCGTGTAGGCTTACCTGGCGCGTCGTTTTGATAACCAAGTAAATTTCTCTCGGATTCACTCTTTTATCAATATATTCGGCTCTATTCGTCTGTTTCAAAAATGCTAATTAGCATCATCATGCAAAACTACAAATCTCTGCAAGAACCTGCACTCCATCTCTAGCTGACACCTTTGTTAACGGGTATTGTGTCAATTTAAAACTTGAACAAGACAGTTCACAGAATTGTCCATTTAAAGAAATGTATCCTATTTACTCATTACTACATTTAGCTAACATTAGATAGTTAACCCAGAGATTCATACCTTTGCTTCGATTTTGAAACTCTTGTCCAGATCATTATGGCATTTGTAGTTCTTTATGATAGCCAGATTGGCAGCTAATTATCATTTCATTTTAGGGGGTAAATTCAGGATAATATATTGATAAAAGTCACCTTGTCCTAGAGAGATTTACAGTGGTAAAAAATCATAAAAATTGCATTGTGTCAGCTAGGCTGGATTCTGTGCAAGAATTAAGGCTACTGGTTACCTGACAGGCTCACTTTTCCGTTGACCTCAACATCTTTCTACTCAAATCCGCAGGACATAAAACAATATAGAGATAAAATGGATATCGATTTTGAGACATGACATGTAGTACATGTATTTTCATATTTTAGTATACACTTTTCATATTCATTTGAAATTCCTGTTCCCACAAAAACAAGTGTATCCTTGTAAATGTCAACGGAGTACTAAGCGTATTCGAGTGCTTCCCGAACACAGGACAGACCCACTCCGACATCGGAGATGTCCCATGCTTCTCCATTAGCAGTTGCAAGAGGCTGGAACCTCAATCCTATATGCCCTCAGCAGCAGCCCACTGCCCAGGTGTACAGAGGAAAGAAACCACGGAGGACCTGAGAGCCTTCCTGGGAGGGACTTCGCTTTGTATCCTAGAGTTAGTCAAATCCGCTCCATGCATGGTAGSAACACGAAAGAGAAGACTAGATACACAGTGCCCAATGCCAGAAAAAGCTGCCCGGTATATGTGCACACAAGACACACACTTCCACACATCCCTCCAACACACACTAAGTGTACACACTCCTGTGTTTCCCACCTATTCTCCTGCCCCTATTCTTATGAGCGTCATGGCCTTAGAGAAAGATTCCATGAGCCCAAGGCCAAACATAAGGCTGGGACAGTTAGGTTTCACCGAGACACACAGTTTAATTACAGTCATGCAGCAGCCTCTGCATATGACTCGGTAAACAGTCAAAATCTAACTTGTCAAACTGCACAGCAGCCTTTGCCTGTACCCCAGTTAGATATTCCCAATCAAACGACAGCCTTGCCTTTTGTAATAGAAAGAGCAGACCTGTCCAGCAGACTGAGTGTGTGGAAACATGCATGCACAGCTCCCCTTTGGGTACTGAATACAATTCGGAAGGGCTATGCTTTGCAGTTCGCTCGCAGGCCACCGGGTTTCACTCGTGTCACACCCAAGACAGTTTCAGCTCAAGCAGCCTCTATTCTAGAACAGGAAAAAATGGGAAGCAGACAACAATACAGGTCTGTAGTGACATGACTTTAATTAATCTGATGACTGTTACATATTTAATCCACTAACTATGTTTAATTRTTACCCAATTAAATTAATCATGTAACAATTAACTCAGTAGGAATTTGGGGCACCACAGRATAAGTTGTTTACCATCTCCCGAATTAAACTCTAGAAGATATATAAGTTATATATCGATAACAGTCACTTATTAATCATTACCTCATATCAGTCTCATTCTGAGCAGTCGCAACATTTTTGGATCCGCAAGAACCCCAACCTTGAGCCTTATTCAGTACTACACAAATGTATTTAATCATTTATTAACTAACTAAATAATAACACAGGATACACACACACTTACATGAGACTGTCACACCCTGACCTTAGTTCCTTTGTTATGTCTCTATTTTGGTTTGGTCAGGGCGTGAGTTGGGGTGGGCATTCTATGTTTTTGTTCTGTGTTTTATATTTCTATGTGTTTGGCCGAGTGTGGTTCTCAATCAGAGGCAGCGGTCTATCGTTGTCTCTGATTGAGAACCATACTTAGGTAGCCTCATCCCACCTGTGTTTTGTGGGTAGTTGTTTCCTGTTTTGTGTGTCTGCACCAGCCAGAACTGTTTCGGTCGTTATCTTTGTTATTTTTGTTATTTCAGTGTTCAATCTTGGTTTCATTAGACCAGAGAATCGTTTTTMTCATGGTCTGGGGGTCCTTTAGGTGCCTTTTGGCAAACTCCAAACAGGCTGTCATGGGCCTTTTGCTAAGTAGTGGTTCCCGTCTGGCCACTCTGCCATTAAGGCCTGATTGGTGGAGTGCTGCAGAGATGGTTGTCCTTCTGGAAGGTTCTCCCATCTCCACAGAGGAACTCTGGAGTTCTGTCAGAGTGACCATCGGGTTCTTGGTCACCTCCCTGACCAAGGCCCTTCTCCTCCGATGTCTCAGTTTGGCAGGGCAGCCAGCTCTAGGAAGAGTCTTGGTGTTTCCAAACTTCTTCCATTTAAGAATGATGGAGGCCACTGTGTTCTTAGGGACCTTCAACGCTGCAGAAATGTTTTGGTATCCTTCCCCAGGTCTGTGCCTCAACACAATCCTGTCTCGGAGCTCTACGGACAATTTTTTTGACCATGGCTTGGTTTTTGCTCTGACATGCACTGTCAACTGTGGGACCTTATATAGACAAGTGTGTGCCTTTCCAAATCATGTCCAATCAATTAAATTTACCACAAGTTGACTCCAATCAAGTTGTAGAGACATATCAAGGATGATCAATGGAAACAGGAGGCACCTGACCTCAATTTCATGTCTCATAGTGTAACAGTATAACTTTAGACCGTCCCCTCGCCCCGACACGGGCGCGAACCAGGGATCCTCTGCACACATCAACAACTGACACCCACGAAGCGTCGTAACCCATCGCTCCACAAAAGCCGCGGCTCTTGCAGAGCAAGGGGCAACACTTCTTCTAGGTTTCAGAGCAAGTGACGTAACTGATTGAAACGCTATTAGCGCGTACCCGCTAACTAGCTAGCCATTTCACATCCGTTACAATAGCAAAGGGTCTGAATACTTATGTAAATTAGGTATTTCAGATTTGTATTTTTAAATATGGGGTATTATGGGGTATTGTGTGTAGATTGATGAAGAACAAAAGTAATTTAATCAATTTTAGAATAAGTCTGTAATGTAACAAAATGTGGAAAAAGGGAAGGCGTCTCAATACTTTAACCCACTGTATACTGAAACTATGGTGAAACTATAAAGAAATGACCAGTAAGTTACATAATAGTTACTTAAGTACAGTGCCGAAATAACTTGGTGATGCACGGAAAGTAATAGGAAACAACAGCGAAACATGACGGCAACAACAAGGTAACTACCCAGCTATAACCAAAGACACAAAAGGTACGTTTTGAGGTTGGACCACATACAGTACATGTATGATGTCGTTTCTCAAACGATTCTGTTAGATAAACAGTCTTTCTACGAAAGTTCAAGTACATTCTTATAAGTATAAACAGTGCTGCTGAGAAGATGGAAAATGTCTGAAAGACTTACTATATAACTTTTGCTAATTTGCCTCTATTATTGATAGTTCTTCAGTAAAGAATAATTGTTTCTACATAACAACCAGAGAAATGTATATACAGTTGAGTCGGAAGTTTAACATCACCTTAGCCAATACATTTAACTCAGTTTTTCACAATTCTGACATTTAATCCTAGTAAAAATGCCCTGTTTTAGGTCGTTAGGATATTTTAAGAATGTGAAATGTCAGAAAATAGTAGAGAGAAGGATTTATTTCAGCTTTTATTTTTTCATCACATTCCAGTGGGTCAGAAGTTTATATAACTCAATTAGTATTTGGTAGCATTGCCTTTAAATTTTGGTGAATTTTGGCCCAATCCTCCTGACAGAGCTGGTGTACTGAGTCAAATTTGTAGGCCTCCTTGCTCGCACACGCTTTTTCAGTTCTGCCCACAAATTTTCTATAGAATGGAGGTCAGGGCTTTTGTGTGCGACTCCGATACCTTGACTTTGTTGTCCTTAAGCCATTATGCTTGGGGTCATTGTCCATTTGGAAGACCCATTTGCGACCAAGCTTTCACTTCCTGACTGATGTCTTGAGATGTTGCTTCAATATATCCAATAATTTTCCTCCCTCATGATGCCATATATTTTGTGAAGTGCACCAGTCCCTCCTGCAGCAAAGCACCCGCACAACATGATGCTGCCACCCCCGTGCTTCACGGTTGGGATGGTGTTCTTCGGCTTGCAAGCCTCCCCTTTTCTCCTCCAAACATAACGATGGTCATTATGGCCAAACAGTTCTATTTTTGTTTCATCAGACCAGAGGACATTTCTACATAAAGTACGATCTTTGTCCCCATGTGCAGTTGCAAACCGTAGTCTGGCTTTTTTTATGGTGGTTTTGGAGCAGTGGCTTCTTCCTTGCTGAGCGGCCTTTCAGGTTATGTCGATATAGGACTCGTTTTACTGTGGATATACAGTAGATACTTTTGTACCTGTTTCCTCCAGCGTCTTCACAAGGTCCTTTGCTGTTGTTCTGGGTTTGATTTGCACTTTTAGCACCAAAGTACGTTCATCTCTAGGAGACAGAACGCGTCTCCTTCCTGAGCGGTATGACAGCTGCGTGGTCCTATGGTGTTTATACTTGCCTACTATTGTTTGTACAGATGAATGTGGTACCTTCAGGCGTGCAGAAATTGCTCCCAATGATGAACCAGACTTGTGGAGGTCTACAATTTTTTTTTCTGAGGTCTTGGCTGATTTCTTTGGATTTTCCCATGATGTCAAGCAAAGAGGCACTGAGTTTGAAGGTAGGCCTTGAAATACATCCACAGGTACACCTCCAATTGACTCAAAGTATGTAAATTAGCCTATATGAAGCTTCTAAAGCCATGACATMATTTACTGGAATTTTCCAAGCTGTTTAAAGGCACAGTCAACTTAGTGTATGTAAACTTCTGACCCACTGGAATTGTGATAGAGTGAATTATAAAATAACCTGTGAAATAACCTGTCTGTAAACAATTGTTGGAAAACGTACTTGTGTCATGCACAAAGTAGATGTCCCTAACCGACTTGCCAAAACTATAGTTTGTTAACAAGAAATTTGTGGAGTGGTTGAAAAACGAGTTTTAATGACTCCAACCTAAGTGTATGTAAACCTCCGACTTCAACTGTAACTTTACATCAGTATTTAGCGGCTAAATAGTAACTATTAACAGGTTATTACCTYGTTTGTACCTGGTCGTTGCAGTCTTGTTTCGCTGTTGTTTCATATTACTTTCCRGATGTTACCCTGTTGTTTTAGCACTCTAAACTAAAGTGCTACCACCCTGGTACCTACCAAACAAATTGATTCACCTGAAATGCACAGACAAACTGGCCACATCCACACACTTGCCTAACCTCTCCTAACCCGTGAAGTAACAAATCACACACATACAATACACATTTGTTTTTGACTCAAGCCAGCCTTAATGCTACTCCCTTAGCCTTACACATATTCATAGGCGGCGTGTCCAATAAGCTAAGCTTCCCTTAAAGTAACTTGAATGGAACTTGCCATAATGATATACTCCTGTCTATACACAAAAAAATGTAATCCTTCAAAACACTACACCAGAGAGCATGATTTAGCCACAGAGGATTATTAGCTTGTTTTWWAAAAAATWGTGGTGGATTGTTTTAAATTACCAGCACATCCAGCTGGGAAGCTCGCAATTTAGGAAGCGTGCAGTTTGGGCAAGCATGCAGCRAATATCAGAGCTGATTTTTGACATATCCCCGGCGAGTGCGCATATTCACTGTCTTTATCGTGGCAAGTTATTTTGGGACAATAATTTTCTCATCCAGGCTAGATAGACTACATAGCCTACAATGTCTCCCCTTTTCATAGGCCTCAATTAGATGTTGTTTTTATTGATCTCAGTKTGTCATTTTCAGCAAATCAGCCTACCCTGTCATTTTGTGGTATTAAAGATTATGCTAATGTCTCCAGTCATGGCAAGTAAAGTGTTGTAGAATTGCACGAAATGTGTTTATAAAACTCTACATTTTTCTCGTGTCCTGCTAAAGAATGTTCCTCTAGCTGGGGCTGAGCTCTGGATGTGAGCAAAGAAAGGAGAAGAAAAGCAGGTATTTTTTTGTGAACAGTGAGTTATATTTTTGCCTGTTTTATATTAGTCTGATCCGTGCAATGCCTCATCATAAAAGGTGCATATTTTTGTGAAAAAAATTGCTTCCCCCAATCTTGAAACCCACATGAGTATTGACATACTCAAAACACACACATGAAGATAGCTTTGGCTTGATATTTCCTTGCAAGGTAGGCCTACGAGTGCATCAACCCAGCATGAGACAATGTAAAGGGTGACATCTAGTGGGAAAAACTGTTCTGTACCATAGAATATATCAATTATAGTGAACTAGAGCCTACATTTCACGAGGCCAGATACTTATCACTGTATAAAAACATTTACACTGTAGSTTAAGCCTATATCATCACTGTAGCCTATTGTTAATGTCTAGAAGCTTCTAAAGTTTTCATGGAGAGCAATTCCAGTAAGACAATGAAAAAGGCCTACAGGCATAGCTGCAGGAAGATGTTTGGGAGGGGGGGTGTAGCTGGTCCACAGGACTAGTTAAGGCCCAATTTTTTTCAATTATTATATTTTTTTATTCTGCACCCTCAGCACCCCTACTTCCTATTGCTATACCTATAGGTATAACATGTCCATAATTTTGGTGAATTTATTTAGAAGACTTAGTAAAAGCATAAGGGCAGGGTTAGTTTCAGTTTCAGAAATTCAAGAATTGAATTTGACTTCTCCGCTAGGACTGAGAAAATGTAGCTCTACAGTAACGTAGGCTGTAATTTGAAAGCAATTTGGGAGGACTTTAACAAGTTGGGGCCGTGGCCACACAGGAATAAAGGAAGGACACTGTTGAGCACGAGAGAGGGAGGTGCTGCGGTTGCGAAGTCATAACCATAGCGTACATCAGAAATGCAAAATGTATGGTCGAGATGAAAATGGAGCACCACTACTTGAAAGTTAAGGTAAATTCTAAAAGCCATTGTCAACGTTGTGTATTTGTACAAAGCTAATGATTTACTATATTAGTTTCACTCAAACGTCATATGACTCTGATTTACGTGTCACCTGTACTTGTATTCCACTGTCGTGAGAAAAACACGGCGCCAGGCTCTCCTGTACAAACGAATACACTAATCCGTTGTCTGCCTCTGCATTGTCGGCCTTTGTAATGTAACGTAGTTTTTGTATATGCTATTTTATTATTTACATGGGTAAATCATTTTATATTGGTTTGGGATTAATCTAGTTATTTGCTTTCATGATTCGTCTAGGGTGCTTCAGGCTATGGTAATGTTGAATAACATTTGGGAAGTTTACAATAGGTTTACCAGTTTAATTGTGTAGTTTCAGTGATACATTGCAATAAACTAAAAACGGTKTGCAATTGCTGTAGACCTATGACACGTTAGCCTAATGTGAATACAAAGATATTAGGCCTACAACGTAATACAAATGTAATGCAGTACAGTCAATATGTCAAGTTGTCAACTGAATTATTTGCATATTACTCTAACATAATACAGTATGTCAGCCAAACTACACAGAACAAAACTATAAAGTGTTGGTTTCATGAGCTGAAATTAAAGATCCCAGAAATGTTTCATATGCACTAAAAGCTTATTTCTCTCAAATTTTGTTGACACATTTGTTTACTTCTCTGTTAGTGGACGGCAGGTAGCCTAGCGGTTAAGAGTTGCTGGTTCAAATCCCTGAGCCGACTAGGTGAAGAATTTGTCGATGTGCCTTGAGCAGGGCGCTTAACCATAATATTGTATGTAAAAATGTTAGTGAGCATTTCTCCTTTGCCAAGATAATCCATCCACCTGACAAGTGTGGCATATCAAGAAGCTGATTAAGCAGCATGAGCATTACACAGGTGCACCTTGTGCTGGGGACAATAAAAGGACACTCTAAAATGTGCATCACAATGCCACAGATGTCTCAAGTTCTGAGGCCGTGTGCAACTGGCATGCTGACAGCAGGAATGTCCATCAGAGCTGAATTGAATGTTCATTTCTCTACTACAATGTCGTTTTACAGAATTTGGCAGTACTTCCAACCGGCCTCACAAACGCAGACCAGCCAATGATCTCCACATCCGGTTTCTTCACCTGCGGGATCGTCTGAGATCAGCCAGCTGATGAAACTGGGTTTGCACAACCGTAGAATTTCTGCACAAACTGTCAGAAATTGTCTCAGGGAAGCTCATTTGCATGCTCGTCGTCCTCAACAGGGTCTTGACCTGACTGCAGTTCGGCATCGTAACTGACTCCAGTGGGCAAATGCTCACCTTCGATTGCCGCTGGCACGCTGGAGAAGTGTGCTCTTCACGGATGGATCTCGGTTTCAACTGTACCGGGTAGATGGCAAACGTGTGGGCGAGCAGTTTGCTGATGTCAACGTTGTGAACAGAGTGCCCCATGGTACCGGTGGGGTTATGGTATGGGCAGGCATTAGCTACAGACAACAAATACAATTGCATTTTATTGATGGCAATTTGAATGCACTGATATACAGTGATGAGATCCTGATGCTCATCGTCGTGCTATTCATCCGCCGCCATCACCTCATGTTTCAGCATGATAATGCACAGCCCCATATTGCAAGGATCTGTACACAATTCCCGGAAGCTGAAATTGTCCCAGTTCTTCCATGGCCTGCATACTCACCAGACATGTCGCCCATTGAACATGTTTGGAACGCTCTGGAGCGACGCGTATGACAGCGTGCTCCAGTTCTCGCCAATATCCAGCAACTTCGCACAGCCATTGAAGAGGAGTGGGACAACATTCCACAGGCCACAATCAACCGCTTGATCAACTCTATGCGAAGGAGATCTGTCGCGCGGCATGAGGCGAATGGTGGTCACACCAGATACTGACTGGTTTTCGGATTATCGCCCCTACCTTTTTTGGGGTGGGTTATTTGTGACCAGCAGATGCATATCTATATTCCAAGTCTTGTGAAATCCATAGATTAGGGCCTAATTTATTTATTTCAATTGACTGATTTCCTTATGTGAACTGTAACTCAGTAAGATATTAGAAATTGTCGCATTTTATACAGTGCCGTGAAAAAGTATTTGCCCCCTTTCTGATTTTCTCTATTTTTGATGCTGATGCAAAACCTAATATTAGATAAAGGGAACCTGAGTTTACAAATAACAAAACATGGATTTATTTTTTTAATAACAAAGTTATGTAACACCCAATTCCGTTGTGTGAATAAGTAACTGCCCCCTTACATTCAATAACTGGTTGTGCTACCTTTAGCTGCAATGACTGCAACCAAATGCTTCCTGTAGTTGTTGATCAGTCTCTCACATCGCTGTGGAGGAATTGTGGCCCACTCTTGCCTGCAGAACTGCTTTAACTCAGCGACATTTGTGGGTTTTCAAGCATAAACTGCTCGTTTCAAGTCCAGCCACAACATCTCAATTGGGATTTGACTAGGCCATTTCAAAACTTTAAATTCGTTCCTTTTTAGCCATTTTCATGTAGACCTGATTGTGTATTTTGGATCATTGTCTTGC
The DNA here is from genome assembly GCF_002910315.2 of Salvelinus sp. IW2-2015. Lineage (NCBI taxonomy): Eukaryota > Metazoa > Chordata > Actinopteri > Salmoniformes > Salmonidae > Salvelinus > Salvelinus sp. IW2-2015. Next base: position 16,360,473 of record NC_036845.1, read on the forward strand.
TGCATGACCCAGCTGCGCTTTAGCTTCAGCTCACAGACGGATGACCTGACATTCTCTGATACTGAGCAGAATTCATTTTTCCTTCTATTAAGGCAAGTCGTCCAGGTCTTTGGGCAGCAAAGCATCCCCAAACCATCACACTACCACCACAATGCTTGACAGTTGGTATGAGGTTCTTACTGTGGAAGGCAGTGTTTGGTTTTCGCCAGGCATAATGGGAGAACTGCTATCTATAAAGTTGACTCAGGTTTGCCGAAAAGCACCTGGATGATCATCAAAAAGAATGTTCTTTGGACTACTTTTGTTCAGTATATTTGCATAACATTGTCTTGAATTTAACTAAAGTCTCTCTCTGTTCAATCCAGGCAACCGTATCAACATGAAAAATAAGCCATAACCCTCCCAAGCTGAACAGCTGCACAGGAAAGCCCAGACTGACAGTAGTAGAAGATGGACCAGGCCTTTCCCAGTCTCCAGACCCCAGCCACTGAGCTCCAACTCAGGGTGGACTTCTTCAGAAAGTTGGGCTACTCCCCCATGGAGGTTCGGGCCGCCCTGCTTAAGCTAGGCCTGAGTACAGACACCAACTCTGTACTGGGGGAGTTGGTCCGTAGCGGAGCCAGCACTGGTACTTCTAACTCCACCATTCCTGAGAGTGGTGAAGATACTACTGGCCCCAAAAGCCACACAGGCTCCAGCATGGCCTCCTCTAGGACCCATGGCTCCCAAGGAGACAGACCAGTCTCATTACTGGAAGACAGGAGGGACACAGACAGTGGACTGAAACCTATCGTCATTGACGGCAGCAATGTGGCCATGAGGTGAGCGAGAAGAGAGGAAGGGATTATTCTTGTTTTGTTTGTAAGAGCTAGCATTCAATTGAAGTGTTTCAATGAGTTCAGCTCTGTGCATGCGCGCCTGTATGTCATGGTCATGACAGTCCTGCCCTGTAAGGGTTAAGGTGTTATTGTGGTTGAGAAATTAGATGAAGCGGATGTACTGTATTATGTTATCCTCACGTGGTTGGTTGTAGATCACAATGAAAATGACAGCCAGCTATGCAAAAATACCTGTAAACTACAGGTGTACAACTACTCATTATCAGCAGTTGAACTATGACCCTGCATCACAAGAACCACGAGCTCTTCTCATACACCTTAATAATTTTGTCAGCTGGGTTTGAAGAGGTAGTTATCCATGCCTGTGCATGCCTTTGCTAAGGTTAATGCTGCACTATATGCAAATCTCCTACGCAAGTCTCTGCCTCGCACTGGCTCCCAGTGATAGCTATGTGTCAAGGCGGTGTTTATATTGTCAGGATAGAGTTCATATTGAACAGGCCAGACGACATTGTCACTCAGTCTTATGTCTTTTTAGTTCAAGTGTTTGTAATTACAACCATTTTAACTTGTCTCCTTATTACATGTATGGAGCCAAGCCAACATTTTAGAACTTCCATTATTACAGTTTGATTACCTAGCTATTTGAGTATACAGTGTATGTTTGGACTCGATTCAAATCATAAACCAATAAGGAAACACAACCCACGTGTATGTTCAAAGGAATGTCAGATTCACAAGTGACAGCAGGTTAAAGCAGTTAAAACCATTGGGCCAGTAAACAAAAGATTGCTGGTTCAAATCTCCAAGCYGACTGGGTGACAAATCTGTTGATGTACCCTTGAGCAAGGCACTTGACCCTGATTTATCTGGATAAGAGCGTCTGCTAAATGACCAAAAAAATGTAGGGTGTCCAATCAAAAATATATTTTTTACCAATGGATAAAATAATATGTTAATTGTGTAGACACTTCTCTAAGAAAACCAATGGTCCAAACCCCATGTATCTATAATAATCCGTTCAGTTTATTGCCCTTGTAGGATGGCCAAGATTAGGGTGACTAAATCAATGGAAGCCAGATGTGTTTTTTTTTATATAATAAAAAAAGGGGGGGTTCAAAAATCTGGAAAATAGCATTGTGTCAGCTAGGCTGGATGCTGTGCGAGAATTGAGGCAAACTGACCTGCTCAAAGTTGAACTCGTCATCYTWCTTCTCTAATCCGGAGGACATAAAATAGTAGAGGTAAGATAGATATMAATTTTGAGACATGACATGTTACATTTTCCTGTTACATTTTGAAGATTTCACCAAAAAAAAAACGCTTCTTTAATCAGGACAACAGTTTTCAGCTGTGCTAACAATCACAAAATTGTTTTCTAATGATCAATTAGCCTTTTAAAATGACAAACTTGGATTAGCTAACACAACGTGCCATTGGAACACAGGAGTGATGGTTGCTGATAATAGGCCTCTATATGCCTATGTAGATATTCCATTAAAAATCAGCTATCCAGCTACAATGGTCATTTAYGACATTAACAATGTCTACACTGTATTTCTGATCAATTTGATGTTATTTTAATGGACAAAAAAATGGCTTTTCTTCCAAAAACAAGGACAGTTCTATGTGACCCCGAACTTTTGAACGGTAATGTACGTAAAATAGGACCTTGATGTACAGTATAGCTGTCATTCTGTCACATGTTATTATCTTATAACAGCTACTTTTACTTTAATGATGTCGTGCTACTTTACTCCTCAGAAAGAGTACTGTTTGAGCTGCATGCCTGTGTTCCTGTATTTTTTTAACTATGCAATTCTTGTCATTCACTTGCATTGCCACTGAAGCGAATGCATTGTAGACAGAGGAGAAATKATTTGGTCAGATTAACTTTTCTCTACCTTTTTAACAATGAAACAATCAGAGATCGACATAACTTTCTCCTTCCTTTTAAATCTGCCCTCTTCACTAGAAAGGTTTGTTGATTCATAGAAAGTAATGACATATTTATTTATCCCATTTCCTGCTCTCTTGTCTCCCTTCCAGTCATGGTAACAAGGAAGTGTTCTCCTGTAGGGGAATTGAGTTGGCAGTGATCTATTTCCTGGATAGAGGTCACTCAACTGTCATTGTGTTTGTGCCCTCCTGGCGCAAGGAGCAGCCCAGGCCTGATGTCCCCATCACAGGTGAGATTCACAAATACAGTGCATTCAGAAAGTATTAAGAACCCTTGACTTTTCCACATTGTTACATTACAGCCTTATTCTAAAATGGATGAAATAAATTAAAATCCTCATCAATTTACACACAATACCCAATTTTTTTGCAAATGTATTAAAAATAAAAAACTGAAATACCTTATTTACATAAGTATTCAGGCACTTTGCTATGAGACATGAAATTGAGCTCAGGTGCATCCTGGTTCCATTGATCAACCTTGAGATGTTTCTACAACTTGATTGGAGTCAAGTTGTGGTATAGCCCAGACTTGAACCCGATCATAGCCCAGACTTGAACCCGATCGAACATCTGTGGAGAGACCTGAAAATAGCTGTGCAGCGACGCTCCCCATCCAACTTGACAGAGCTTGAGAGGATCTGCAGTGAAAAATAGGAGAAWCTCCCCAAATACAGGTGTGTCAAGCTTGTAGCGTCATACCCAAGAAGACTCGAGACTGTAATCGCTGCCAAAGGTACTTCAATAAAGTACTGAGTAAAGGGTCTGAATACTTATTTTAAAAATTATACATTTGCCAACATTTCTCAACTTGTTTTTTCTTTTTCATTATGTTGTATTGTGTGTAGATTGATGAGAAGAAAAATTAAACTATTTAATCCACTTTAGAAAAGGCTGTAACGTAAAAATGTGGAAAAAGTCAAGGGGCCTGAATACTTTCTGAATGCACTGTAGTTTAAATTAGACTCTGTTTCTGAATATTAATACTTTAATACCAGGGGATTTTGAAAACACAAACTATGTTCATGTACAACATGAAACAATGCTTTTACGGACAGTTTCCGGGACGGAGATTAATCTCTCTTTTTAGGCCAGGATTAGGTTTGTCTATGGAAATTAATTTTGTGAGGTCAGCAATACATAAAAATACTAGACACAGATAATCAACACAATAGAATAAAGTACAATACAGTATTCATTGTGACTATCTCTTTAAAATAATGCAATACATTCCCTTATCTCGTTTATATGCAGGGGTTTTGGTAAGTACACTCACTGCACCTACGGTATGTTTCCAGTCATATGATGTGTCTGTAATATGAGACTGAGGCAAAAGGCATTGGGAAACTCCACCAGAGGGTATTATTGGACAAATGTTGAAATGCTGAAATCAAGAAATACTGCCTGACGTCATACTCTAGGCTTTCTGAAAAAAATTCKAAATAAATGTTCCCAATTTGGGATTGCTTCAACCCACATCATGTTGTCGAACACAGCAGTGACTCTTGTCCATGTATCTGAAGGCTATCTTTTAGGAGGTGTTTGTGTTAACCTAGCGTAACCACTAACAAAGCCAGTGTGCAGTAGGGTGGACCACTATTTGAAGCTGAGGCATCATCACTTGGTGCCCACTGCTTGCATGGTTCAGTGGCTTTGTCTGAGGTGGAGCAAGCATGCCAAAAGTTATATTTTCAGTCCCAGTAACCAGGAAGTAAAAATAACCGCAACAGTCAGTCCTACCTGGGAATTGGAAATCCCCACCAGGAAGTGAAACTGTTTTTCTCACACACTCAGGTTACTGTCTGAAACTGTGTCTTTTAACTGTTTCTAATTGAGCGTTAAGGTTTACATGTCAAGTGATTGTTGTTACCTGAACAATCAAAGCGTTTTTGACACAGACAGTTGACATTTGTGAGTGCATTTCAGGCTTTAGTCAATAGTAGTCTCTAAAAACCTCAAGAAAATTGTTCAATATGGAGCTCTGTCTCACACTTATTTAAGTCAGGGTCCATATTCAAGGGTATCATTAGGAGCACTAGGAAATAATACATTACTTTTAGGTCATATTGAACACTGTGCACACAGGTGCATTTATTCAACATTAATTTTGGATGTATTTGTCAATGCTTTAATTTAGTCTGCTGGGAGGTTTCCATGTTATATGATATTGGGGATGTGGGTTGTGATGTTTGAACAGCTTATGTAATAATTAAAGTCATGTAATATTTGTTATAAACGATTGATGGCTTTGTGCTCTGTGTGTTTTGTCTCAGGGATTTTTTTTCTCCACAGTTGATGGATTTGTGTTTTGCGTGTCCCCTGTTTGATTTGGTACACTATACCATATTTGATTGAAGCAATGTTATGCAACCCTTTATTATCATAGTTTCGCCTGGCTTGTTCATCATGCAAAGGTATAGAATATGTTGTTTTTAAATATTAGTCATGTTAATGTGTACTAAGAAGACAAGGTAAGGCAGTGGAATAATTTGTGTCAAACAGAATTCCAATATGATGAAAGACCAAACATAAAGCGAACCATCTCWGCTTCTTACATCGCCAGCAACAGCTGTCCATGTAATCTTATTCATTATTATCTATACGGCAAAACTGATCCGAAATCAGCACTCCTACTCTGAGAAGCTTTATGAATAAAGGCCCTTGACTGGGACATAATAAAACACTTGGTGAAACATCTGCACGTTTATTTCCAGACCAACACATTCTAATGGAGCTAGAGAAGAAGAAGATAGTTGTCTTCACTCCCTCGAGACGTGTCGGTGGTAAACGGGTGGTCTGCTACGACGACCGTTTTATTGTGAAGCTGGCCTACGAGTCGGACGGCGTGATCGTGTCTAACGACACCTATAGGGACCTCCAGGGAGAGCGTCCGGAGTGGAAGCGCTGTATCGAGGAGAGGCTGCTTATGTACTCTTTCGTCAATGACAAGTGAGTGCTGGATTTATTTCTTTTTAAAATGGGGGGGATGACAGGCATTGCATTAAGGGGAGATTGATAGAGAGAAGATACAATGGTGAAGAGGCCAGTGGGCCGGAATTCAATCCCACGCAGGCAGGGGAACCATACATGTGGTATGGGGGGTTTCAGCAGGTAACATATGTCATAAATACTGATTTTGGACAGAAACATGAGAGATGGAGAGATGTATAAAAACAGGTTTTTAACTCTTTAAAAAAAAAACATGTATTAATCATGCATTGATGTCAAGGGTAGATATGTAGAACAATTTGAGTCATGTACATGGTTCTCTAGTCAGGATTCAGCCCAGAAATAGCGAGCAACTTGGTTCCGAAAAGCTGATTTCACCTTTTAGAGCAGTGTAAAACACCAACTGGTTGATCTCCAAGGCATTCCTAGACGATTGCCAAACATTTCTGTAAAAAACTCAATGACAAAGCCTTGCGTTCCTATTTTTATTTTATTAGTCTCGCGCTGTTGGCGGCAGGTGCACCCGATTCAGCTGCCCTGCATGCCAGGTAGGTGAAGTGTTCCATTTTTAAACCATTTCATGTGTCTGAAGGTACAAACTCTGCCTTCCCGGCGGGCCCGGAGAGTAAATCAAGTGCACTATAGGCCTACCAATCAGATGGCTCAGATTACCATGTCTGTAGTAATGTAGCAAGCATAAAAGAAAGCTACAGAAAAGTTGATATTTAAGAACTTTTAAAACATGACTCAACAAATACAGCGAACAGCTGGTGTTTTTATGAACTTGTTGATGTTTAAGTTCTTTCTCAGCACTGTCAACTCTTTTATTTTATTTTTTATTTTTACACTTTTATAAGTCATAAAGTGCACGTTCATCCTACTTCCACTCGCGCTACAACCAGCACTGCCGCTGTAATGAATGAGTGGAAAGGTGCATCGGTGGGTTGCGTGGTTATTATTAGCGGCTTGGTTCTTTTTTAATATAGAGGAATATTTCACTTTCTCCGTTGAAAGTGTYGTAGAAATATTGGTCCAATAATATTTCTCAGATATCAGAACTTGTGAATTCAAAGTAAACTTTATTACAAAGTAAAAAGCCGAGCTGGTTCATGGATCAACTGTTTTTCCCAGCCTTAGCACACTCCTTTTATACAGTTTCATCCTTACATTACATACATAGAGAGGAGTGACTGTAAAAARAATTGCGCCACAATTGTTTCCAACCCTAAGTTCTTTCTTTGAGGCAGACTTTTTCCCACCTCAACAAATCATTTAACACTCTRCAAATCACTGAACMGATTATATTGGTGGCGCAACTGTGACAGTTTGGTTAAAAAGTAATAGGGGCCCCTACCAGGCTGCAGTCACAAGTAGATTATATCAGCACACTCCAGGCTATAGTCATAAATACATTCATTATATTGATTTTGACACTTCTTATCCAGGCATGCATCTAGATTACAATGTGTGTCTATTTATTTTGTATATTTGCTTTTCTTATGCTATACAGGTGTGGTTACAGGATCCTTTTAAAGCTTTTAATGATTCTGTTTTATTCCATTAATATTTCACAATATGCTACTGAAAAATCACCATAAAAGGAGTAACAACATGTATTTGTCCAGAGGCAGAAATAATGTGGTGCGACTCGAGTTTTGCCATCAGCTGGAAGACGTGTCCCTTTTTGGTCAGCGTAGAAAATGGAAAGAGGCGTTAAGAGGCGAACCTTCAGTCTGCTGCTCGCTCCCTCCACTGAGACTGACCATCAGATGCAGGCACCATCAGCCCAGTAAAATAAATTATTATATAAATGTAGCTCACTCAGCTGTGCCTCACAAGTAATACATCTGCTCTATTACCGGTGTGACCGTATAGCCTACCTAAAATGTATAAAAATGGTGCGAACAACAATACATTTGCAGGACAATTTCAAGCAAAGCCAATATGCGGTGATAAGGTATTGGACCTATAGCCTACTGCATAAACCTAATTGTTTCAGTACTGTTTTTAATAGGTTAATGTTGCATAGGCTTACATTTTTTAAAATGTAATCTTCTAAAACAAATCTGTGGTAGATCTCCGCTTGCATTTTGACTCAGTGATCTTGACTCAAAGGGTTGGTGACCACTCCTGTATGGTTAGAGGATGATTCATGAGACCTGTGTTAATGTAATTATTTCAGATATGAAAAGCAAACATTCCCTCTGGCTGCTCTGTGTTTTATTGTTCTAATCGATTAGATTCGATCCTCTATCACTTCTCTGCCTGTATGGTTTCTGATCAATATTACCCATTTCCGGCCCAGATTCATGCCCCCAGATGACCCGCTTGGTCGTCATGGTCCCAGTCTGGAGAACTTCCTGAGGAAGAAGCCTCTACTACCAGAACACAAACGCCAACTCTGTCCTTATGGTAAGATCTCAACCATAGAGATATATGAGTGAGATACCATAGGGTTCTAATTATATTGTCTGAATACTGACGCTTAGTTTAAAACCTGTCTTGTTGAAGCAGAAGAGAAACACAAAGTACTAATCTAGGATCAGGTTTCCATTAGGCATAACTGATTTTATATCAGCTCYTCTAATCTGAGACTCTTTGTGAAGAGTCAAGATACTTTCTCCTGTAGAATTGTTTTTTAGATTTAGGTAGAAATACTGTAACTGTCATGTTTAGTAACTCTCATTTATGTTTTCTATTTCAGGTAAAAAGTGCACGTACGGCGTAAAGTGTAAGTTCTACCACCCTGAGCGCACTCACCAATCCCACTGCTCATTGGCTGATGAGCTCAGGGAGAAGGCAAGGCTCTCCTCAGTAAAAGAGGACCGGAATCACATGATGTCACACCTGAGGGTCCCCCAGTCCGACCCGAGCCCCTTTCCCTCCTATTCTCTGGAGAATGACCTGGAGCACAGGCTGACGTTGGAGCACCGCGGTTCCCTGAGGGAGGGTCCCAATAGCCAGGTAACTGAGAACATGTTGCTGTCCTGGGATGGGCCACACTCCAGTAGGAACCAGCAGGCCCGCAGCCCCACAGCAGTAGGCCAAGGACAAATGGACTGGCCCAGTATGCTCTCCCCCTACGCTACTACTGACCTCCCCTATGCCAGCATCTCCCATGAGTGCCTGGACTCTGGTTTTGGCACCTATGAGAGCCAGTACTCAGATATGTCCCAAGGCCACAGCAAGTCCTTCAGTCCCAGGCAGCAGCAGCAACAGCAGGGCTTCCCCTCTGGTTCCAGACATCCAGGCATGCATCCAGAGAGGCTGGCCCAGGACAGCCTCCAGCCCTGCAGGTGTTGTTTCCATTTGGCTCCCTTCACAGGTCCCCAGCAGCAGCAGCACCATAGCAACCCACACCTCGAGTCCCAATCCCAGCCAAGGTATGACACCTACTCGCCTTCTCTGTTCCCACCCAACATGCACCACTACAGCCTCCCCTGCAACTTCCAGCAAGGCGGGGTGGGGGCACATAATTTCCACCCCCATCAGCACCCCCAGAAGTACTGGTCAGACCCCTTCCATGGCGGGGTCCCCCAGGCTAGGGCATCGTGTAGCCTCACCCCGAGCCCCCACCTCCATCACCCCCCTACCCCGCATGGGGCCCCCCACTCATGCTCCTCTTACAGGAATCAGCAGGAACTCAACTCCTGGGCCCAGCCACCTCCACCTTCTGCCTTTGACACAGACAGAGAGGAGCTCCGTAAGAAACTGCAGGCTATCTTCAACCCCCACCAAGTAGATACGGTCATGGGGATGTTCCCTCACCTGATGGACTCCCAGAAGCTGGCTGCGGAGATCCTCAATTTCAAATCTGATGGAGGGGCCTTCTGATGCCTCTAAGCATCTTGTCTAAGGGGTTAATTCAGGGTTGAGAAGCTTGCACAACTCTAACTTCCACATAAATCATTMATTGATTTCAATGGGATACTTGTGTGAAAATGTGCCTTGGTTAATTATTCTCTTGTTCTTTTCCTTTGTAATTTACTGTAACTGATTGAAAGGGCAACGTTTWATTGTTGATGTTGTCCTTCCTTAGCAGTCATGTGCTTGCATAGCTTATGTTAAATCCATGACAGGTTGTGTGTGCACAGTTTGGGAGAAGTGTGGAGAATTGGGATGAATCCCCTGTCGTGTTTAACTGGATTATTTGAAATGTATTGAAATTTGTATACATTTATAACAGTGTAGTCAAATYTTGCCTCTAGACTCAATACCACGGCAAACGTGAATCTAGAGTGTTTGACTGTTGATGCATATTGTATCATTTGGGATATACCGTATGTGATCTCTCGTTTGTCTGAAATTCAGCTCTCATGCAATAAGAATTGTCTCAAATAATGTCCTTGTCTGAAATTGCACCTTTTACTATTATGTTTTTTGTATATTGTGGTTCTGATGGCCATAATGTATTTCCTGTCTCATAGACCAATATATTTGGTATTCCATCTCTTTATGCAGTGTGGAATACAATGGTATACATTTTTTCCGTGTATAAAGCTACGCCCAAAGAGCCCCAAATACTATACAGTATCCTTCTAACCAAGAGAATCTGTGGAAGAAGCTGCCAAAGAAACTGAATTAATGTTGGAAAAGCACCTTGTCATTGACCCAAATATTGTAATTCCCCCATAGACCAGAATGTGATGTTCTCAGCAAGATAATGTATAAAAAATGTGTAATATGTAATATGTACAGTATGTCCTGTGAGGGTCTCTTGTAATCACCAAAGACTGGGTAAATCCAATAGATCTTTTAAAGTAACTGTCCAGTGTTTCCCGATTTCTATGAAATATGACCAAAAATKAATTACAATACAGTATGAGTGATTTTTGTTTTCCTTTAAATGTTTTCAAGTATGTTAAAAAGCAGCTTTTCTGTGTTGGAATGGTGTGGGCGTATACCGGTATAAAAAATATTCATGCGAATAGACTGCTGATTGGCCAGCTCAAGCTCAATGAGGATGACCTCATCCTCTACGTGGAAATAGCAAGCATTTTTTAAACTGTCTGTTTGAGTTTAAGGGGGGGGGGGGGGGGGGGGGGGTTTTGTGTGTTCTCAATTTATGCTTTGACCACAAATATGAGTCAACAACTCATTTCTTTGCGTGTGAGTTAACAGAATATAAACTTTTTAAAAGTGAGATTTTCACTGGACAATTACTTCAACAATGTTTCTATGATAGTTGTCTGTCTTTGCTGTATGCTGATAGACAGCACTTTGTAGTTTCTTTTTTAAGTGCCTAAACATGTCAAATGTATAATTCAATTACAATGCACATTTGGAGTAGAGTTCTAGGTCTAAACAAATTGTTAAACTTTTTTTATTTTAAACCCATTTTGGTAACTTTATTTAACAGCACGGTAAGTACTAGCTAGATATTTAAAGTTAGAATTTTGTTATTATTATGTTATCATATAGTATTACCAGCTTCATATCAGGTTAATGCAGTCATAACCTCATGGTACTTGAAATAATTAGCAGGGAACACTAGGCATTATATTTCTCAGCCATTTTTATGTATTTTTAGAGTAGACTACTTTGTTTCTTCGGACTACCAATAGCTACTATACCAAATAGTACAATTTGTTGCCAAGTATTTACCAGTACCTAGTACTTACCCGACTGTAATAAAGGGTTACTCACTCATTTTATATTAATTTATATACCACTTAAACACTGCCTTTTTAATGTTGGGAAGTCATATTACACAAAAATGAAAGGTTTGAAATATACCTGTCTATTTTCTAATGTCATGTCTCTGTATTTTGTCTCAAGCTGCTGTACTATGATATGGTGCTTTCATTGTTTTAGTGCCTCAGAGCGTAGACAGTCATATGCTCCATGATGATCTGATGATGACCATAGCTCAGGGCTCTCCAACCCTGTTCCTGGAGAGCCACCCTCATGTAGGTTTCAGCGAGATTAAATTCTTGCCACAAAATCGACAGAAACCACATACCAATTTTGTTAGTGACAACTTTCCCAGATTATTCCATTGTCGCTAGACAACACTAGCTAATATCTGTCTAGCAGCTAGCTACGGCACGTTTGTTAGCTAGCTTGCTCTTTGACGTTGTTTCCATCCAAAATATTAGCAATCAGAATCAGACTCTTAACTCCTCCTCCACATTTACTGGATTGGTTGAACTGTGCAGAATACAACCTCTCCCAACAGTTTTTTTTCTCGTCATGACCCGAATGTGGGGTGTCCCACTCAGGCGTTTATTTTACGCCTGCTACGATAGGTTAGCTAAATAACATTTAAATATGCCATGTAGATATTTTAGACATGTTGTGATGGCATATTAGAAGACCATTCTGTCCCTGTCATTCTGTAAATGGGCCCACAGTGTAACAAATAATCTTCATTTAATTGAATGTCAGTTAACTTAAGTGTAATTCCACCATTTTTTTTCTATTAACCATGTTCATTATGGTGCTGAACAGGAGGTTAAAATGTGGTGTGAGACCTAGATTCAATCAGATCAAGCATTAACCAGGCAATAGCCGACATCCGCATGGCTGGTATTTTGGCGGTGTCAGAGGTGTAACTGCATTGGAGCTGTCAAATCAGTGAGCAGCTGCTCTTGATCATTGTCAGGAAGCCACACATGTTCCATTTGCGTTAGAAGTTCAGAATGAGAAAGTGTAGGCTAAATAGAAATAATGACGCTCAACTAGAAATCCTCATTATTTAGTTTCATGATTTTCTATCAGCCTAATCGAGGTGTAGATTACATATCACGTTCCAGTGTTCGAACTTGTAAACAAGGCTGCATGGGATTTCTCTTAATGCGACTCAGTGCAACCAATGGCAATGTCTGCTTTAGGTATAATGCCAGAAGCCGCTTGTGGATTTTACAGCTCTATCACAGTTCCACCTTTGACACCGCCAAAACAACCGCTATGCAGATGTCGGCTAAAGCAGATCTGATTGAATAGAGCCTTAAGTGTCATTTGAAGGGGCAATCAGCAGTTGAAACAATAACAAAGCATGCTCCCAGCCCCTGTTTCTATAAAAAGCTGAGCAATGGGTCTGGAGAAATATAACACCATTCAAATTCAGAGACAGAGCTATGGATGCAAGGACTGACCATCCATGATATCAAAATGATAGCTTCAACCATGTTGAGGCTATATAGTGTTTGTTTACATTGTGTTACGGCTGTCCTCGCTGACAGAAGGTGGGGACCAAAACGCAGAGTGGTTAGTGTTCATTCTTTTAATGAAAGTCAACAAAACACTTCAAAATACAAAAAACAACCAACGTGACAAAACCGAAACCGTCCTGTGTGGCAACAAAACCTCCACAGGAACAAACACCCACAAAACACAAGTGAAACCCTGGCTGCCTAAGTATGATTCTCAATCAGGGACAACGATTGACAGCTGTCTCTGATTGAGAATCATACCAGGCCGAACACAAAATCCCAACATAGAAAATCAACCATAGACAACCCACCCAACTCACGCCCTGACCAACTAAAATAAATACAAAACAAAGGAAAACAGGTCAGGAACGTGACACATTGACTTCGTTTACAAACATTAGAGTAAAATAATATTTTATTTTGAGTTCTGATGGGGTAGTACAGTTGAACTCATGAGACATTAATAAATTATATTATTCAAGAATCAATGGGTGTATATATCATTAATTTATAAATCCAAAAATGGATGTAGCAAGATTGGGCCTTTAAGGCTTAGACTCAAGCCAGATTTGATGAGGCTAGTTATTGAATATGCCAAGCTAACATGTATCATGCTCATGCTCTTCCGCACATCAGCCTCCTCACTCTATCCCATACACACACCCTGTACTCCTTGAAAATCCAGCATAGGATTTCAAATCTGACCTTTGTGCGACTATGACTCACATTGCAAGCTTTATCAAAACACACAAGCTGAATTCCAGACAGTTTTCCCTGTGACATGCAGCCTCAGATCTTGTGGGTGCAGACCCAACTCCCAAGACCTATGAGTTTCCCTTTGCCCTGTATTTTAAGGAATGCTATTGCAGGTACTTGAAAACCTCCCACTAATATTCCCTTGTCAGATCTGTACAGGTATGTGCCTGTAGTGCATTTTCATGTCATATTCTGAGTTCACTGAGTTATAGAGATACCAAGATGGGGGGCTGCCTTGCCCTGAGACATGTATGTAGACCTTACTGAAGTCAGCCATGTCTCAGGGCAATGGGCTGCTTTATTGTCAGACTGTGAAGGCTTTGTAGAAACAAACAGATATTTCTGACTACAGTTGAAGTCGGAAGTTTACATACAGAGTCATTAAAACTCGTTTTTCAACCACTCCACACATTTCTTGATAACAAACTATAGTTTTGGCAAGTCGGTTAGGACATCGACTTTGTGCATGACACAACAATTGTTTACAGACAGATTATTTCACTTATAGTCTGAATTGTATCACAATTCCAGTGGGTCAGAAGTTTACATACACTAAGTTGACTGTGCCTTTAAACAGCTTGTAAAATTCCAGAAAATAATGTCATGGCTTTAGAAGCTTCTTATAGGCTAATTGACATCATTTGAGTCAATTGGAGGTGTACCTGTGGATGTATTTCAAGGCCTACCTTCAAACTCAGTGCCTCTTTGCTTGACATCATGGGAAAATCAAAAGAAATCAGCCAAGACTACACAAAATAAATTGTAGACCTCCACAAGTCATCCTTGGGAGCAATTTCCAAACGCCTGAAGGTACCAAGTTCATCTGTACAAACAATAGTATAAACACCATGGGACCACGCAGCCGTCATAGCGCTCAGGAAGGAGACGTGTTCTGTCTCCTAGAGATGAATGTAATTTGGTGCGAAAAGTGCAAATCAATCCCAGAACAGCAGCAAAGGACCTTGTGAAGATGCTGGAGAAAACCGGTACAAAAGCATCTATATCCACAGTAAAACGAGTCCTATATCGACATAACCTGAAAGGCCGCTCAGCAAGGTAGAAACCACTGCTCCAAAACCGCCATAAAAAAGCCAGACTACGGTTTGCAACTGCACACGGGGACAAAAAACATACTTTTTGGAGAAAAGTCCTCTGGCCTGATGAAACAAAAATATAACTGTTTGGCCATAATGACCATCGTTATGTTTGGAGGAAAAATGGCCGAAGGACAACAAAGTCAAGGTATTGGAGTGGCCTTCACAAAGCCCTGACCTCAATCCTATAGAAAATGTGTGGGCAGAACTGAAAAAGCGTGTGCGAGCAAGGAGGCCTTACAAACCTGACTCAGTTACACCAGCTCTGTCAGGAGGAATGGGCCAAAATTCACCCAACTTATTGTGGAAAGCTTGTGGAAGGCTACCCAAAACATTTGACCTAAGTTAAACAATTTAAAGGCAATGCTACCAAATACTAATTGAGTGTATGTAAACTTCTTACCCACTGGGAATGTGCTGAAAGAAATATATGCTGAAATAAATCATTCTCTCAACTATTATTCTGACATTTCACATTCTTAAAATAAAGTGGTGATCCTAACTGACCTAGGACAGGGAATTTTTACTAGGATTAAATGTCAGGAATTGTGAAAAAAGTGAGTTTAAATGTATTTGGCTAAGGTGTATGTAAACTTCCGACTTCAACTGTACATGTATAGAATGTGAAATATTAAAAAATGGCTCACTTCCTGCAGCGCAACATGCCAGGATTGTGGGTTCAATTCCCACAGGGGCCATCCATGTGAAAATGTATACAAGCACAACTGTAAGTCCCTTTGGATAAAAGTGTCTGTTAAATGGCATATTTCATATTATCTCGATGTTATCTGTGCTATTGTCCTTCTACTGTCTCACTCCTGCATTATTAATACAGTCATTATGACTCGTCATTTATGTGAGGACTAATGTTATACACCTGAACAGCTCTCCACTGTTTACAGTTGAATGTGTTCACTTGTCTGGGATCAAAGTCAGCCTACTTTACTGAGCCTTCAGATCAGCTGGGGAACTATCGGAGCCCTGGAAAGCTATGGGGTTTGTGTGTGTGTGTGTGTGTGTGGGGGGACGTGTTTAACTTTACATGTGGGGAGCAGAAGTCACCACAAGAATAGTAAACAAACAAAAATGTGACCAACTGGGGACATTTTGTTGGTCCCTTCAAGGTCAAATGCTATTTGTAGGAGGTTAAGGGTTAAGGTTAGAATTAGTGTTAGAGTTGGGATCTAAGGTTAGGGTTACATATCATGAAATATAGTGTGTCAAAAATTACAGGCAGTAGCATACAAATAGCGAAATAAAACTTGATTAAATGAACATTAAATTAACTTGAAAGCCTTTACTGTATTTATCTTTTAATACAGTCATCTCATTTGAAGCATCGTTATATTCTTCGCTTGTTAGTAACGATTGCAAAGAAATTCAAAACTTTTAATTGTAGGAGTCACATTCGTTTTGAAGTTATCGGGGTCACAGAAAGACGGATAAACATCTGGATTTTGTGTTTAGCGTAGATCTGTGAATACGGTGACGCAGAAGGGCAAAAAAAGCCTCTGGAGATGCACTTAGAACAGCTAAGTAATCATTAAATAACAATTGTTTTTAAGAGCAGGTTTAGTAATTATGGTTTTGGGAAACAGCTCGTAGATTTAACGATGCTCCTACGAAGGTACTAAAGATGAACAGATAAGTATTGATAAGGTACGGTGTGACTCATAAAGATAGTTCATAAATAGTTGCACAACCTAGTTACAGGAAATGAGGAGAACTATTTTTCATAACGATGCTCTGCTTGAGGAAATGGGTAGGATTTATTTCGCAATGACCCATCGTTCATCCAAATACAACCCAAGATTGGAGTAATTTGTACACACTATGCACATTTTGAAAACAAAAAATATTTTACCTTTATTTTACCAGAATCTCGTTTGCAGCAACAACCTGGGGAAGAGTTGCAGGGAAGAAGGGTTGGATGAGTTAGTTGGAAGCTGGGTATGAATAGATGGAGCATTATGCATAGCATACCACATAACTTAGTTCAGAGACACTTCTTTATAGTACTGCACCTGTTGTTCCATGTGTAAACACTTCATGGGAACTCTGTTTGGCGATCCCTATTATCAAACATTTGCACAATGCACAGTACAATAACCAATAATCCAGTAATAACAGCAGCTTGATGAAACTCATCTTGGTCATTCAAGTCCTCACATTGACATCAGCATTAAAGTGATAGTTCACGAAAATAAATGAAAACTTCAACAAAAAAGTAAATTATCACTTTAAGGAGAGTGCTTGGATTTCTCCAGAATCTATGTATGTTATGACACCTCATGAGTGTGAGCTTTTATTTTGGGGTCCTGAATTAGAAATGCAAATCACATGATTCAGCAGTTTTGACAGTGTCATAAATCATGATTTTTAATATATGAGTATAAATCTCTCATTGTACAGCATTCACAGGTCAACTGATATCAATTAACAGCATAATATTAGATAAAGGGAACCTGAGTTTACAAATAACAAAAATGTATACTTGTTTTATTTATTTAATTAACAAAGTTATGCAACACCCAATTCCCCTGTGTGAATAAGTAACACTTATTAACTGGTTGTGCCACTTTTAACTGCAATGACTGCAACCAAATGCTTCCTGTAGTTGATCAGTCTCTCACATCACTGTTGAGGAATTTTGGCCCACACTACCACCACCATGCTTGACCGTTGGTATGAGGTTCTTACTGTGGAATGCATTGTTCCGGAGTTCCAAATTAAGCAGCAGCAGCTGAAAAGATGAGCTCCTACAAATATTGAACTTTAAATGTTTTTTTAGAGTAAAGTACATCGAAAAAAAATCAAAAGAAAACTGCAAACTGAATAGGAGACCAAACAAGCAGCAAACAAAGAAGAAAGGCTTTTGAAAAAGTAACAATTTTTCATAAAATTATACCGTTTTCTTAGCTAGCTAAGTTGTTTACCTGTTGCTAGGCAGTTGCTAGGGACATTCCTGGAAGAAGCTAGCTAGCTAACAAGGAGTGTCTAGTTGGCAGAAGAGAAGAAGGGACAAAGAAGGGGAACCAAAAGTGGGACAAAATAAGGACAGAAGAAAAGGAAAGGGACATTAAGGTGAAGCAGTCCTCTAAAGACACAAAAGACAATAATACAAGAAACAACACTTCTATTGCCTCTCCCTCTACGATACGCACTTCCGGGTTGGAGCGAGTAGTTGCATTCCGCTTTGCTCCACAGGTAGTATTACATTTCATTTCATTACAGTACAACAGTTTGATTTGTTTGATCTTAGCTGGCTACATAGCCGTTTGTATCCAAGATAATTGTGTAGTCTAGAGTAATTGTCGAGGTTACCTAGCCAGTTAGAGGTTACCTAGCCAGCTACACTTTCAAACAAAGTCAACAACGCAGCCACTGCTAGCTAGCCTATTTCACCAGCCAGCAGACTATATCATTTTAGTCAATAAGATTTTTTGCAACGTAAGCTTAACTTTCTGAACATTCGAGACGTGTAGTCCACTTGTCATTCCAATCTCCTTTGCATTAGCGTAGCCTCTTCTGTAGCCTGTCAACTATGTGTCTGTCTATCCCTGTTCTCTCCTCTCTGCACAGACCATACAAACGCTTCACACCGCGTGGCCGCTGCTACTCTAACCTGGTGGTCCCAGCGCGCACGACCCACGTGGAGTTCCAGGTCTCAGGCAGCCTCTGGAACTGCCGATCTGCGGCCAACAAGGCAGAGTTCATCTCAGCCTATGCTTCCCTCCAGTCCCTCGACTTCTTGGCACTGACGGAAACATGGATTACCACTGATAACACTGCTACTCCTACTGCTCTCTCCTCGTCTGCCCACGTGTTCTCGCACACCCCGAGAGCTTCTGGTCAGCGGGGGTGGTGGCACTGGATCCTCATCTCTCCCAAGTGGACATTCTCTCTTTCTTCCCCTGACCCATCTGTCTATCGCCTCCTTTGAATTCCATGCTGTCACAGTTACCAGCCCTTTCAAGCTTAACATCCTTATCATTTATCGCCCTCCAGGTTCCCTTGGAGAGTTCATCAATGAGCTTGACGCCCTGATAAGTTCCTTTCCTGAGGATGGGCTCACCTCTCACAGTTCTGGGTGACTTTAACCTCCCCACGTCTACCTTTGACTCATTCCTCTCTGCCTCCTTCTTTCCACTCCTCTCCTCTTGACCTCACCCTCTCACCTTCCCCCCTACTCACAAGGCAGGCAATACGCTTGACCTCATCTTACTAGATGCTGTTCTTCCACTAATCTCATTGCAACTCCCTCCAAGTCTCCGACCACTACCTTGTATCCTTTTCCCTCTCGCTCTCATCCAACACTTCCCACACTGCCCCTACTCGGATGGTATCGCGCCGTCCCAACCTTCGCTCTCTCTCCCCCGCTACTCTCTCCTCTTCCATCCTATCATCTCCTCCCTCTGCTCAACCTTCTCCAACCTATCTCCTGATTCTGCCTCCTCAACCCTCCTCTCCTCCCTTTCTGCATCTTTGACTCTCTATGTCCCTATCCTCCAGGCCGGCTCGGTCCTCCCCTCCTGCTCCGTGGCTCGACGACTCATTGCGAGCTCACAGAACAGGGCTCCGGCAGCAGCCGAGCGGAAATGGAGGAAAACTCGCCTCCCTGCGGACCTGGCATCCTTTCACTCCCTCCTCTCTACATTCTCCTCTTCTGTCTCTGCTGCTAAAGCCAATTTCTACCACTCTAAATTCCAAGCATCTGCCTCTAACCCTAGGAAGCTCTTTGCCACCTTCTCCTCCCTCCTGAATCCTCCTCCCCTCCTCCCCCCTCCTCCCTCTCTGCTGATGACTTCGTCAACCATTTTAAAAGAAGGTCGACGACATCCGATCCTCGTTTGCTAAGTCAAACGACACCGCTGGTTCTGCTCACACTGCCCTACCCTGTGCTTTGACCTCTTTCTCCCCTCTCTCTCCAGATGAAATCTCGCGTCTTGTGACGGCCGGCCGCCCCCCAACAACCTGCCCGCTTGACCCTATCCCCTCCTCTCTTCTCCAGACCATTTCCGGAGACCTTCTCCCTTACCTCACCTCGCTCATCAACTCATCCTTGACCGCTGGGCTACGTCCCTTCCGTCTTCAATGAGAGCGAGAGTTGCACCCTTCTGAAAAAACCTACACTCGATCCCTCCGATGTCAACAACTACAGACCAGTATCCCTTCTTTCTTTTTCTCTCAAAACTCTTGAACGTGCCGTCCTTGGCCAGCTCTCCTGCTATCTCTCTCAGAATGACCTTCTTGATCCAAATCAGTCAGGTTTCAAGACTAGTCATTCAACTGAGACTGCTCTTCTCTGTGTCACGGAGGCGCTCCGCACTGCTAAAGCTAACTCTCTCTCTCTGCTCTCATCCTTCTAGACTATCGGTCTGCTTTGATACTGTGAACCATCAGATCCTCCTCTCCACCCTCTCCGAGCTGGGCATCTCCGGCCCGGCCCACGCTTGGATTGCGGTCCTACCTGACAGGTCGCTCCTACCAGGTGGCGTGCGAGAATCTGTCTCCGCACCACGTGCTCTCACCACTGGTGTCCCCCAGGGCTCTGTTCTAGGCCCTCTCCTATTCTCGCTATACACCAAGTCACTTGGCTCTGTCATATCCTCACATGGTCTCTCCTATCATTGCTATGCAGACGACACACAATTAATCTTCTCCTTTCCCCCCTCTGATAACCAGGTGGTGAATCGCATCTCTGCATGTCTGGCAGAAATATCAGTGTGGATGACGGATCACCACCTCAAGCTGAACCTCGGCAAGACGGAGCTGCTCTTCCTCCCGGGGAAGTACTGCCCGTTCCATGATCTCGCCATCACGGTTGACAACTCCATTGTGTCCTCCTCCAGAGTGCTAAGAACCTTGGCGTTGATCCTGGACAACCACCCTGTCGTTCTCAACTAACATCAAGGCGGGACCCGTTCCTGTAGGTTCATGCTCTACAACATTCGCAGAGAGTACGACCCTGCCTCACGCCAGGAAGCGGCGCAGGTCCTAATCCAGGCACTTGTCATCTCCCGTCTGGATTACTGCAACTCGCTGTTGGCTGGGCTCCCTGCCTGTGCCATTAAACCCCTACAACTCATCCAGAACGCCGCAGCCCGTCTGGTGTTCAACTTTCCCAAGTTCCTCTCACGTCACCCCGCTCCTCCTCTCTCTCCACTGGCTTCCAGTTGAAGCTCGCATCCGCTACAAGACCATGGTGCTTGCCTACGGAGCTGTGAGGGGAACGGCACCTCCGTACCTTCAGGCTCTGATTCAGGCCCTACACCCAAACAAGGGCACTGCGTTCATCCACCTCTGGCTGCTCGCCTCCCTACCTCTGAGGAAGTACAGTTCCCGCTCAGCCCAGTCAAAACTGTTCGCTGCTCTGGCACCCCAATGGTGGAACAAACTCCCTCACGACGCCAGGTCAGCGGAGTCAATCACCACCTTCCGGAGACACCTGAAACCCCACTCTTTAAGGAATACCTAGGATAGGTAAAGTAATCCTTTTAACCCCCCCCCCTTAAAAGAGTTAGATGCACTATTGTAAAGTGGTTGTTCCACTGGATATCATAAGGTGAATGCACCAATTTGTAAGTCGCTCTGGATAAGAGCGTCTGCTAAATGACTTAAATGTAAATGTAAATGTGTTTGGTTTTCGCCAGACATAATGGGACCCGTATTATCCAAAAAGTTGACTCAAGTTTGCCTGGATGCACCTGGATGATTATCAAGTCTCTTGGAAGAAGGATATATGGACAGATGAGTCAAAAGTATAACTTCTATGACGACATGGGTCCCATTATGTCTGGCAAAAACCAAACAATGCATTCCACAGTAAGAACCTTATACTAACGGTCAAGCATGGTGGTGGTAGTGTGATGGTTTGGGGATGCGTTGCTGCCTCAGGACCTGGACGACTTGCCTTAATAGAAGGAACCATGAATGCTGCTCTGTATCAAAGAATTCTACAGGTAAATGTCAGGCCATCCGTCTGTGAGCTGAAGCTGAAGTGCAGCTGGGTTATGCAGCAAGACAATGATCCAAAACACACAATCAAGTCAACATGAAAATGGCTAAAAAGCAACACATTTGAAGTTTTCGAATGGCCTAGTCAAAGTAATCCCAATTGAGATGTTGTGACAGGACTTGAAATGAGCAGTTCATGCTTGAAAACCCACAAATGTTGCTGAGTTAGAGCAGTTCTGCAGGCAAGAGTGGGCCAAAATTCCTCCACAGCGATGTGCGAGACTGATCAACAACTACAGGAAGCATTTGGTTACAGTCATTGCAGCTAAAGGTAGCACAACCAGTTATTGAGTGAAATTACTTTTTCACACAGGGGAATTGGGTGTTCCATAAAATTGTTAATTAAATAAATAAAATATGTATACATTTTTTCTGTTATTTGTAAACTCAGGTTCCCTTTATCTGACATTAGCTTTTGGTTGAAGATCTGATAGTATGCAGGATCAAAAATATGCAAAAACAAATCAAATCAGAAAGGGGGCAAAGACTTTTTCACAGCACTGTATGTTCAAGTAGTCATTGAGAGACTCTAAATGTGCATTGCATATCCATTTTTACATTTACATTTTAGTCATTTAGCAGATGCTCTTATCCAGAGCGACTTACAGTAGAGTGCATACATTTTATTTTATACATACTGAGACAAGGATATCCCTACCGGCCAAACCCTCCCTAACCCGGACGACGCTATGCCAATTGTGCGTCGCCCCACGGATCTCCCGGTTGCGGCAGAGCCTGGGCGCGAACCCAGCCCAGCCTGGGCGCGAACCCAGAGACTCTGGTGGCGCAGCTAGCACTGCGATGCAGTGCCCTAGACCACTGCGCCACCCGGGAGGTATCCATAATACCAAATGGTTCTATCGGCCATGTCATGAACAAGATATACTGTATAGTGTACTTTAATCGAAATGCATAATAAGCTATTACTATTTGAGGCTACAAGACTGTTATTTTATTTCTGAACACAAAGAAAACAGTGTTAGTGCTCATCCCACATATACCATTGTATACATGTACAGTATATACTACTGTATATAGTATTTCTTATAATTTTGTTCTCTTTTTCTTTCGCCAATGTTGGTCTTTAATACAGGGCCGATATTGACAATTCTATGATCTTTGAATGGGTGCCATATGCCCAGTAAACTTCTGCATATACACTACCGGTCAAAAGTTTTAGAACACCTACTCATTCAAGGGTTTTTCTTTATTTTTACTATTATCTACATTGTAGAATGATAGTGAAGACATCAAAACTATGAAATAACACATATGGAATCATGTAAAAACCAAAAAAGTGTTAAACAAATCAAAATATATGACAACTTTGCACAAACTAGGCATTATCTCAAACAGGTTCATGAGGTAGTCACCTGGAATGCATTTCAATTAACAGGTGTGCCTTGTTAAAAATTCATTTGTGGAATTTATTTCCTTCTTAATGCATTTGAGCCAGCCAGTTGTGTTGTGACAAGATAGGAGGGGTAGACAGAAGATAGCCCTATTTGGTAAAAGACCAAGTTCATATTATGGCAAGAACAGCTCAATTAAGCAAAGAGAAACGACAGTCCATCATTACATTAAGACATGAAGGTCAGTCAATACAGTAAAATTTCAAGAACTTTGAAAGTTTCTTCTACTGCAGTCGCAAAAAACCATCAAGCGCTATGATGAAACTGGCTCTCATGAGGACCGCCACAGGAATGGAAGACCCAGAGTTACCTCTGCTGCAGAGGATAAGTTCATTAGAGTCATTAGAGTTAAGTTCATCATGTTATTTCATAGTTTTGATGTCTTCACTATCATTCTACAATGTAGAAAATAGTCAAATAAATAAAAAGTGTCCAAAAACGTTTAACCGGTAGTGTAAGTTTGCTTTCAGAGACCATTCGTGATTGATGCCAAAGAGTCCAAATGATTCATCCAGATGTGACCCTCCCCCATAGAGACTGTGATGTCATCACTCCCAGGCCATCAACAGCTTGGTGAATGGCACAAAGGCACCGTGGCCAGCCTTGCTGCAAGGGAAGGGAAACAGACAGTCACCACATGGCAGTTAGATTTCAGTACATTAGAGTAAAAACGAGGCAGACCATTAGGTAATACAACACAGTGTTATAAAAATATCCTTACAAAATATCACTTTCCCGATAAAGAAAAGAAATACATTACATGACCAAAAGTATATGCTCGTTGAACATCTCATTCCTAAATCATGGGCATTAGTATGGAGTGGTCCCCCATGTGCTGCTATAACAGCCTCCACTCTTCTGAGAAGGCTTTTCACTTTTCATGTTGGAACATTGCTATAGGGACTTGCTTCCATTCAGCCACAAGAGCATTAGTGAGGTTGGGCACTGATGTTGGGTGATTAGGCCTGGCTCGCAGTCGGCATTCCAATTCATCTCAAAGGTGTTCGATGGGGTTGAGGTCAGGGCTCTGTGCAGGCCAGTCAAGTTCTTCCACACAGATCTCAACAAACCATTTATGTATGGTTCTCGATTTTTGCACAGGGGCATTGTCATGCTGAAACAAGAAAGGGCCTTCCCCAAACTGTTGCCACAAACTACAGAATCGTTTAGAATGTCATTGTATGATGTAGCGTTATGTTTTCCATTCACTGGAACTAAAGGGCCTAGCCCGAGCCATGAAAAACAGCCCCAGACCATTATTCCTCCTCCACCAAACTTTACATTTGGCACTATGCATTGCGGCAGGTAGCGTTCTCCTGGAATCCACCAAACCCAGTGTGATCAATCACTCCAGAGAACGCATTTCCACTGCTCCAGAGTCCAATGGCAGCGAGCAGTTCCCGATGAACAGTTGCTTCCAATGGCAGTTTGGAACTTGGTAGTGAGTATTGCATCCGAGGACAGACGATTTTTAGACGTTACGTGCTTCAGCACTCGGCGGTCCCGTTCTGTGAGCTTGTGTGGGCTACCACTTGGCGGCTGAGCCGTTGTTGCTCCCTAGACGTTTCCACAAGGGAAGCTTTAGCAGGGCAGAAATTTTACGAACTGTCTTGTTGGAAGGTGGCATCCTATGACATTGCCACGTTGAAAGTCACTAAGCTCTTCAGTAAGGCCATTCCACTGCCAATGTTTGTCTATGGAGATTGCATTGCTGTGTGCTCGATTTTATTTTCCTCTCAGTGGCTGAAATTGCCGAATCCACTAATTTGAAGGGCTGTCCACATACGTTTGTATATATAATGTTATAGTGTATTTTTATCGAAATGCATAATAAGCCATTACTATTTGATGCTACAAGACTGTTATTGTATTTCAGAACACAAAGAAAACAGTGTTAGTGTTCATCCCACATATACCATTGTATACAAGTACAGTATATACTACTGTAAATAGCATTTTATATCATTTTGTTCTCCTCTTTTGACAAACACGTGCTACTCACGTTTGATTTCAGGTTGATATTTGCATGTTAAGTCAACCAATGACAATGTCAGCAGCACAAGTTGAAGTGTGTCTTGAGCACGGAACCATATTTGCTATATTCTTCTTTTTTTTTTACAAAATACAAACAAGTCGATAATGACAGTGACAAGACAACCATAAAAACTGAGGACGATGTACAATACATGACGATACTCAAACCGACAAACACACATGATACAACACATTTGGACAAGACAGTTATCAGTAATGCCATGGTGTAGTAGCCTAATACAAAAATAAACAAGGAAAAACTTTGTTTGCTTACACTCTATTGCATATGGATCATTTTACCCTTATGGTAGCATATGTTCATTTTAATTTATATTGTTCAATAACAATGTTGTGGACTTTCTCAAATAAATATTGCCAGGCTACCCAAATAATATAATATTGCAGACACTTTTTTCCAAAGCAACTTACAGACATGTGTGCATTCATTTTATGTGTGGGTGGCCCCGGGAATTGCTAATTAATTGTTTAAACAGGTTGGGTGTTAGAGATGTAGAACTTTGTGTTTTGAATATTAATATTTTACCAAGCAGAAGTATTGTGTCATTAATTGAGGGGATATGGACATTGAGGTCACCCAAGATGATGAGTTTGGGGTTAATAGTAGTTTGATGGAGTGATGGGAAAGCCAGCCTTGAACCTGTAGCCAAAACAAGCTCACTGTCTGACAGTACCAAAACAGATGTGTTATGTCCTCCTCCTCTTCATTACAGAACCTTCATTTAGAGTCTTGCTCAATACACCAAATGGACAGCATTTTCTTTGTTGACAGCTAAAAAGAACCACACACAGCAGAGCGAGAGAGAGAATATCTGCACATATGTGATGTTGTACACAATTTTCGGGGACCACTTTTTGCTTGTGGGCACTACTTTCAGAACTACTGGCTAAAAATAATCCAAAAGTACCAGAGAATCCCTAACTGAAAGGCTCTTGAGTATCTATTGGTGTTTTGTATGTGACATTAAGGACTTGCTTCCATGGTATTGGGTTGTCAAAGACATCTTCCCAATACATTTGAAATTTATATGGAATTGCAGATAGGTGATGGAAATTCAAAGTGAGTTGATTTTAGATTTTTGTGTCCTTTTTAGTTTTTTACAGTAGGATGGCATACAGTTAAATTATGCCTTACTTTCTTCATCTTAGCTTTACATGTGGGGGGATATAGCAGACAGCAATTGTGCATACATATGATTTGTACAAACATCACCATAGGCTCTAAACAATGTTCCAAAAATAAATAACTTTCCATCTTTCCACGTCCACAATGTCATTTATAAAATAAATATATTTTTCAATAAACAATTGTTTCAAGTTCATAATTGTTACTTGTGTGTGTGAGGGGCCTGGAGGCCCTACTACTGTAAACAACAGGATTCAGTGGATAACTTATTTAAAGTAAATAAACCCTTCAGTTATAACTGAAGCACTGTTGAACCTTTTCCTGTCACCTCTAAAAATAGAGATATATTTATACTCCACAGTAGAACTATAGCAATTCTACCAATGTAAAAATCAGAATAACTGATTTAAGGCTACAAATTCTTGGTAAATAAAGAGAGCACTTACCATTCAAAGTAGCACTGTCCCCTGTGTGTGCCATCTTGCTGCCCGTGCTCAAGTGTTTCCAGCTCCACTCCCATTTGGAAGTCTGGCTCCCCGTCCAGGTGGCCCAGGTAACGAACCGTGCCTGTGCTGATCCGTCCCGAGGGCAGCAGGACTCGAACCCGGTGTCCCGTCCGCAGGTCTAGGGGGGAGTGAGGCACAAAGACCCGGTGTGGACCGATGTGGCTCCTCCAGGAGCCCCCACTGGGGGACGGAAGGTTTGCTCTTTTTAGATGGCTTAAAATGAATAGGATTTCAAGGGACATTACACTCTAAAATCAAAGTTTTCAGATCAGACCTGGGTTCAAATACTATTTAGGGTTTTTTCAATTACTTTCAAAGACATTTTGAAGTAAGGATTTGGATATTTTTCTTTTGAATAATATACAGGCAGTGTATTTTCAAATACAAATATTTAAATACTCCATGCATTTGAACCCAGGTCTGTTTGATCCTAAGGGTGTTTGAAGTTATGTATTTGTAAACAAATATTAGAAAACTGTTTCAAATCGTAGGCTATTTATAGGATTATTTAAAAAATAATATATTAAAATACTTCAAAGTGGTTGATTTTAGACACATTATTTTAAAACACTCAAATAAATAAAATAAATATTTAAATTACAAATACTTAAACTACGCATGTATTTTAACCCAGGTCTGTTTGGCTATGTTTACACAGGCAGCCCAATTCTGATCTTTGTTTCACTAATTGGTCTTTTTACCAATCAGATCAGTTCCGAAAAAGATCTCATGTTGGTCAAAATACCAATTAGTGGAAAAAATATCAGAATTGGGCTGCCTGTGTAGACACAGCCTTACAGATCTCAAAAGTAGTCATTGTTTGTGTAGATACAGCTACATGCCTCAACTCCAAATTAATGGAAAAGATAAAGCACTGCAAATCTGGAAGGTACATGCTGCATTCCATGGACCAATTTTAAGGTCTGAATACAAGTGACAAACATTTTTAAGTGTAATGGCCTTTTGACACAGCTGGGAGCAGATGAAGAGAAATGGCTCTACCTGGTGGCTGTAGACAGAGCAGAAATGCGTCTGGAGCCAAATGTTGAGTTCAATGAGACCTGACTGCCAGACAAGCTGCTTTGGCATGTGTCGCCTGTTGATGACATCGTCTCAGACCCTCTGCTTTGGTTGGAATGGCTCAAGCTGCCTGTTATTTTAAGTCATGGATAAGATTATTCTTTCCTATTCAAAACACAGATATTAAAGGGAGATTACCCTTCAGAATAAACATTTGTCCGATGTTTTCAGACCTCAAAACTAGTCCAATGGTAAGATGAATACATGTACCAAGACTTTGAGTGTGTAGATCTAGGTATATGCCTTATCCACAAATGAATGGAAAAGATAAGCACCAACTAAAATCTGGAAAGAGGAAAACGCTTATCTTTTCCATTCATTTGGGATTAAAGCATATAGCTTGATCTACGCAACAAATGTATGGAAACATCTGACTAACTTTTATGCTGGAGTGCAATGTCCCTTTAAATCCCATATGATGATTACAGCAAATCAAGTACTGTTGATCATGTGATTTACTTGAGCTGTCCTGGTCCTTTTCATCGTAAGGATGTCTGTTCTTCACCTCTGACTCGCCAAGGTCCTCGAAGCTGCCCACCTGAAGTAAACTTCCAGGCCTGGCTACAGTCTCAGAGATCAGCTGATCAAAATAAAACAAAGTTGTCATCAAATTATTATTATGACTAAATGATGAAACACACACACACACATAATCATACAGGCGCGCAAAAACACACACACACACACACACACACTCAGACACACGTTACGTTACGTTAGTCCATCGTATCCGATGATGACTTCCACTTCTGAGTTAACGGTGAATTCTTTGGTGACTGTAGAGTCCAATCCGAGATCCAGAAACTTTATTGCAGGTGGGGCATATGCAGTCTGTTTGGCATATGTTCGGCATATGCAGGCATGGTTGTATGTCTCCTGAACTGTTTTTGCTGTCTCTTTGTGCTCTYCTCYTCCCACCTCTGTACACCGCTCTGGCAGAGCTGCCKCCAGGTGGAACGGTCAGCAGCAGCATCCTCCAGGTCTGTGGGTTTGATGTTGCACTTCTTCAGCAACATTTTCAGCTGGTCCTTGTAGGGCTTCATCTGCCCCTCCTGCAGACCGCCGGCCAAGATGTAGCTGGCCATACAGCATCTTCCGCTGCAAGCGCTCCTGAGACATTCTATTGACATGCCCAAGCCAGCGCAGTTGGTGTTGGGTGACCATAGCATGGTCTTAGCAAGTATTTCTGTATGGGGCACACGGTCACACCAGGTAATTCTCAGGATGCGCTGCATCGCTCGAGCTGCTTGTTGTGGCAACTGTAAGTGACCAAGGATTCACAGCTGTAAAGAAGTGTGGTGATGCAGACGGCTTGATAGACGGCGACTTTGATGTGGAGGTGGAGATCCCTGTTTTTGAAGACCCTGCGTCTAAGTTTCCCGAAGCCAGATGATGTTTGCTTGATCCTATTTTGAATTTCGAGGTCGATGCTGCAGTCCTCCGAGAGGATGCTGCCCAGGTATTTGAAGGACGTGACTATTGCCAGTGATTTGTGTTCAATGGTGAAGACAGGCATGGTGGGTGGAGAGCTGGTTCTCCATTGGAAGACCACCTCTGTCTTGGTGGTGTTGATAGACAGTCCCATCCTGCTATAGACCCTCACAGCCGCTACAAGGACATACTGAAGGTCTTCTGGAGTGTGGGCCACAAGAGCACCGTCATTAGCATACTGCAGCTCAAGAACCTGCTACGACACAACCTTGGTGGTTGCTTGGAGCCTCCTGATGTTTAGGATGTTATGTTTAGCCTCCAGTATTTATCCTGCAGTAGTTTATGTGTCGGGGGGCTAGGGTCAGTCTGTTATATCTGGAGTATTTCTCCTGTCTTATCCGGTGTCCTGTGTGAATTTAAGTATGCTCTCTCTAATTCTCTCTTTCTTTCTCTCTCTCTGAGGACCTGAGCCCTAGGACCATGCCTCAGGACTACCTGGCCTGATGACTCCTTGCTGTCCCCAGTCCACCTGGCCGTGCTGCTGCTCCAGTTTCAACTGTTCTGCCTGCGGCTATGGAAACCTGACCTTTTCACCGGACGTGCTACCTGTCCCTACCTGCTGTTTTCAACTCTCTAGAGACAGCAGGAGCGGTAGAGATACTCTGAATGATCGGCCATGAAAAGCCAACTGACATTTACTCCTGAGGTGCTGACCTGTTGCACCCTCGACAACCACTGTGATTATTATTATTTGACCCTGCTGGTCATCTATGAACATTTGAACATCTTGGCCATGTTCTGTTATAATCTCCACCCGGCACAGCCAGAAGAGGACTGGCTACCCCTCATAGCCTGGTTCCTCTCTAGGTTTCTTCCTAGGTTCTGGCCTTTCTAGGGAGTTTTTCCTAGCCACTGTGCTTCTACACCTGCATTGCTTGCTGTTTGGGTTTTTGGCTGGGTTTCTGTACAGCACTTTGAGATATCAGCTGATGTAAGAAAGGCTTTAGAAATACATTTGATTTGATTTGATGTTGAATAGGTTTCCATCCAGCCTGAAGTCCACCGCAACCACGCTGCAGTCCGCAAGCCCCTTGTGGAGAAGCTGGGTGACACATAGGAGGAAGATGTTAAAGAGTACAGGTGCCAGCACACACCCCTGCCTCACACCGATGCTTACTCCAAAGGGCACTGACTCCTGCCCTCCTATGGCAACCCGAGCCATCATCCGATCATGGAACTGGCAAAGGATGTTGACAAATTTGTCTGGACAGACAAATTTGAGTAGAATGCCCCATAGTAGTTCCCTGCTCACAGTGTCGAAGGCCTTGAAGAGGTCGACAAAGGCCATGAAAAAGTCCTGATGTTTTTCACGGCACTTCTCCTGGAGTTGCCGTGCCGTGAATATCATGTGGACCGTACTCCTGTTCTTTCTGAAGCCGCATTGTGACTCTGGCAACAGTTCCTCTGTGATGTTGTTCATCAGCCTGTGCAGCATCACCTTGGCCAGGACCTTGCCGGTAACAGCCAGTGGGATATCCCTCGGCTGTTGCTGCAGATTAACTTGTCACCCTTGTTCTTATAAATGGTGACAATGTTTGCATCCCACCACTGTTGGGGGACAATCTCTCGGTCCCAACCTCAGTGATGTACTGGTGGAGCGTTCTGGTGCAGAGTAACCTCCCTTCTTATGGAGCTCTGCCGGGATGCTGTCAGTGACAGGAGCCTTGTTGTTCTTGAGGGAACAGAGAGCTAATAACACCTTGTGGATGGTTGGTGAATGGTTGACGTATTGAATGAGTGGACGGACAGGCACTTCTTCCAGGATGGAGTGGTCTGTAGGAGATCATCAGGATCTGGTTTTGGTCCTTCAAGAGAGTCAGACCATCAGCTGTTTCAGGGGGGTGATGGAGCGACTTCTAGGGACATAGATAGCTTTAGCTGAGAAATTGTGCATGTCGTTTTTGTCGGCATAAATTTGGATTTCCTGTGCCTTAGTCGTCTACCATTCATTCTGCAGAGCACGCAAGGTTGTTTGCACTTCCTTGAGTGATGCACGCCATTGCTTGCGGAGGGTAGCAGATTCCTTACTGTAGCTTACTCAAGCTTGGTACACACACACACACACACACACACACACACCGCCGCACCCACCAAACACAACACACACACACACACACACACACACACACACACACACACACACACACACACACACACACACACACACACACACACACACACACACACACACACACACACACACACACACACACACACACACACACACACACACCACACACACACACACACACACACACACCACACACACACACACACACACACACACACACACACACACACACACCTGATAACGGAGGTCCTGCTGATTCCTCTGCGTTTCCACAAACTTCCTCTCCCATGTTGCCCTCTCAAAGGTGATCTGGGTCTTGAGGGCCTGAATCTCCCTCTCAGCTTTGGACAGTCTCCTCTGCATGGCACTGCTACAATGACTTCCTGGTATTTCCTGACTCGCAGAGGCTGGAAATCCATCATCCAACACATACAGAGACCAGAATTAGAGCATGCTATTCTATTATATTCAACAACACACATAGATGAGATAATTAGAGTAGTCCTTCAGAACACCAATCCTATGCCAGTCTGTATCACTGTAGCCTACATTTTGTTCTGTTTTCATTATTTACTGAGGACAACCCTCATCGTTACCTGTTTTTTGTTTCACTTGATGGCTGTGATCCTTTCCTGTTCTGTGAGGTTCATTGGGCATGTATTTGATTGAGTAGTATGGGCTCACCTGCATCAAAAATCAATGACAGTCAAACAGCATTTCCAGAGCAAGAGGGTTGTCAAATATATAATTGTCAGATAGGACACATAGCCCATGGTCCTAGATCAGTTTGTGCTGTATAGTTAACTCCTATGGTCATTGTCGTGCTTGGCTAAGTGTTGCACAAACAGATCTGTGACCAGGCTGTAGGACACACACTCACCCAGAAGAACCTGCAGGTACATAACAGACCCTTGAATGTCCATGCAAACGCACGCCACAGGATGTGCTCCGCCATGCTGTTGTAGTATCACCTCACATTGTCCTATCCTACCTGAGAAAAGAAAGCTGTTGTTGAGATGTGCCCGTAGGACATTCTTTTACTGTGTAACGCAAACATTTTTGTGTATCTCTATCTCTACTGTGTGTTCCATAAGTACATACATGTTAATATACTGACTGGTTTATGCTATGGAGTGGACAGTGTTGTCCCCAGTGACACCAGTTTGATTATTTTAAAGGTTCATGTTTGAGATTTCATCCCAGCATTTAGAATGTGAGGCTCTGAGACGTATAATACAGCAGTACTATTTAAGAATAGAAGTTCTCTATTAAGTTGTTGGTGACATGTGTAAGGTGTGTTCATAATTCCATGAAATATAAAAATCAAGCCTGGTCCCTGATCTGTTTGTGCTGTCTTACCAACTCCTACTGTCACTTTTTGTTGTAATGACTATATGAATTGACGAGACAGCACAAACAGATCTGGGACCGGGCTATATGATATCGACACTGCATCCACAATTCTACCACCTCCATTCGGATGATGTCTCTGTAATACAGCTAATTCCGGAGATTCGTTCACTGAGAGCTTCAACAAACCATTGCAAACGAACATGTAATAGCACTAACAAACATGCAATAGCACTAGCAAATATGTAATAGCACTACCTTTTATGGGAGGCTAAATACAGACCTTTCCCAACAGCCAGAAGGTGAAGAGAATGAAAGTCCGAATGTCAGAATGAAAATAGCTCTGCTCTTTTCAGGTCAATGCCGTCACACTCCATGGTGAATGCTAGAACACCATATAGTACCCACTGACCTGTTGCTATGTCCATTGCCGTGAGAGCAGTGTTGCTCACGAGTAAATCTTATCTAATCTTCTTAGTCGGGCTGTGTCCCGGGCCATGTACTTCCAGACAGCAGCTTCATTTTGCCTCCCGAGCCTCCTCATAAAAACACAGGAAGTGGGTGGTGTTGTTGATGCAGTTTAATGCACTGTCAATTCCAATCATTTTACAAACTACCGTAGGCCTATCTTGATGAGCCGGAGGAAAATGAAGTGTCTTCCTTTCAATGGCATATTCGAGTAGACAGTCCTGAATTGTATCTACTGGCTGATATTTTCCGTAACATTTGATAGTCATGCACAACACACTGTATTATATAGGGTTCTATCATATTTATGGTATCCATATTCGGACAGCCAAGACATGCTTAGGTTGTCCTAATATGGACACCGTACAAAATAATGACCCAAAGGTCAACGGCGTGTGTTTGCTTTAAGCACAGACACCCTGTCACTCTCAAACACAGCCCTTTGTTTGCATATCATTTTGCATTGATGGTCTTTGTTTATGCAATAAATATATGAATGGTCGTGGCTCTGAATGGCCATGCAAAACAAGTTTTTTACTTTGATTCGACGTCTTGCCATTTTGCTTACCTTGTGCAGGATATATCTGTTTTCCATCCTAATTTGTTTGCATCTGAAGAGTGAATGGGATATTGTGGCACTTTTACATGAGCGATAATACCCAATCATAATCAAACATATTACAATACACACTTTATAGTTTCGGCAACATTCCCATTTTCACTTGACATTGCAATGTGATTGAATCTCAGTTCAATGGTCACATTTTTGTACACGTCAAAGGAGAAATTAAAGTGATAGGAATTCTGATGTAATGGTCTTCAACACTGCTATCTACATGTGTGATCTTTTGTATGTTTCTACACTTTCTCTGTATGTACAACACCGTTTACACATATTTACAATACAGTACATTTCATAGGCACCGGATACTGGAAACACACCTGATTTGAATGGCTACTGTGTAACATTAGAAAAGCATTAGATAATAAAATATACTGTATACTAATTTCACCCATTTGCATTAGAAATGATGCACATTTTGTCCGACAAACATATTGACACTGACCATCATACTTTATTTTTTTCACTTTGCTTCCGTTGTCAATGACTGCTAGGAAAGCCAGTAAACACAAACATGTAAACTTGTCTCCCTTGAATAGCTCAAACTGGTTTCGCATTGAACAGGTCTCGCCTGGAAAAAGAGATAGGTCACAGGTCATTACCGTTACTAATGGTTTAGCCAAATTATTGCTGGGTTGTTGTTGTGGAGAAATATTATTTAGTGACGGATAACACTGCTTTCCAAGTGGTGACTGGTTCTACCTGTTTCATACGCATTCATTACTTGTACATTATTTACAATAAATCCCCACTGAAATAAGTAAATCATGCTTTCATTACTTGGAACAAGAGATTTATTTACATGTGGCCTGTAATTCAGCCCATATCAACTTTCATCACTCGTCATACTTTTGTGGCATCGAGCATGACAGCATTATTTTCTCCTGGCTTCCTGTTCTCTCCATTGTGGAGAAGAATTGTCTGGTTTCAAAGTCAACCATAGCATTCAAATTAAATGTGAGCCTGTAGGTATTATCTGGGAGGGTGACTGTTTTGTTTTTGAATAGTCATATAATTGTAACCCTCACCACTAAGGTATAATGTATGCAGGTCATATACAGTAACTGCAAGGACGGTAGGCCAGGTGTTCTCACCTGGCCTATCTGGTTAAATAAAGGTGAAATAAAATTAAAAATTAAAAGGAACACTCAACTACTATTTTCCAAGGCATGTCCTTTTCTGTCAATAGCTGGACAAATGGGAGGATGTGCTGAAGCACAATACAGTGTATGCCTACCTCATCTGGCTATTGGCTTGTTGGTAAGCTCTTATTATTGTTGTCTTTTACACCGAGGAAACATTTTGCATGATGATACTTGGTGATAACAGATGAATATGCCGGCTGGGACAAAATGTACAGGAAACATATAAAACAAACATATAACAAATGTGAAGGAAACATATATAACAAACATAACAAATGTGAAGGAAACATATTGTAACGGCAGTCTAAGTCGTCCTCCTCAGAAGAGGAGAGGCGAGAAGGATCGGAGGACCAATGTGCAGCGTGGTAAGTTTCCATGATTTAATAACATGAAAACTAGACAAAATACAAAACAACAAACGTACTAACCGTCACAGTCCCGTGTGGCACAAACACTGACACAGAAAACAACCAGCCACAAATCCCCAACACAAAACAAGCCACCTATATATGATTCTCAATCAGAGACAACGATTGACAGCTGCCTCTGATTGAGAACCATATTAGGCTGAACACAGAAACAGACAAACTAGACACACAATATAGAATGCCCACCCAGCTCACGTCCTGACCAACACTAAAACAAGCACAACACATAAGAACTCTGGTCAGGACGTGACACATATATAACAAACATAACAAATGTGAAGGAAACATATATAACAAATGTAAAGGAAACATATATAACAAATATAACAAATGTAAAGGAAACATCATATAACAGAACTCATATAACAATGTAAAGAAATATATAACGAACATATAACAATGTATAAGGAAAACATATAAACAACATATAACAAATTAAAGGAAACATATAACAACACATATAACAAGATGTGAAGGAAACATATATAACACTATGTAAAGGAAACATTAAACAAACATATAACAATGTGAAGGAAACATAGTAAAAACAAACATATAGACAATGTGAAGGAAACATATAAAAAACATATAACAAATGTAAAGAAAACAACCACATCGGGGTGTGATGAATCAATTGTAAGTATGTTTATATCACATGTCCTTGTAGTTTCGGTAGGTTGGTGGGGGGATTTTTCTTAACGTTTTTCAATTACAGAATAAGTTTAAACTAATATGAAATAATGTATTTGAAATACAAATACAGTAGGTAACTTAATATTTTAATATTCTTACAATTTCACTACGATAGACACTTTCGTGAGTGCCAACTATACGCTTTGACCATGAAAACTAACATGGAATGGATTTGTGCAAAGAATGATATTTGGTCTGTAGTGTGTACGCAAAGAATGATATTTGGTTGTAGTGTGTACGCAAAGAATTATATTTGGTTGTAGTGTGTCAATTCCACAAGAGAACTAAAAGCTATACCAGCCTGTGTGTGTCTTTTCTTTTAGGGGTTCTTCTCATAAAACGTTC
This sequence comes from Salvelinus sp. IW2-2015, assembly GCF_002910315.2. NCBI lineage: Eukaryota > Metazoa > Chordata > Actinopteri > Salmoniformes > Salmonidae > Salvelinus > Salvelinus sp. IW2-2015. The sequence goes on from NC_036845.1 coordinate 16,397,030, forward strand.
AGGTTTATTAGAAGGAGGGATTTTTTGTCACCTGAGTGGCCCAGGTGCCTTTGTGTGGTGCCCAGGTTAGGTATTCCACATTCCAAGAGCCACAATGCCACAAAGAGGTAATTGTTGTCAAAGGGGTTTATTCCTGACAGAGGGAGTGGGGGGGGGGGGGGGGATTTCACATTGTGTTGAACAGAAACCAGAATTTTCCCAAATCACCTCACCAGTATGGGAATTATCTCACAAGAAACCTATGAGGCAGCAAAGTTGTAGGAGACTGTAGGACCATTTTGTTTGGAAAAGAAAAGGAAAATGAGGGGATAGGTAAATAAAGAGAGGAGATGTATAATATTTATCAGATTGTTTTGGGTTGCAGATGTTAATGATGTGACTATGACCTGTTGTATCACTTTGCTCCATTGACATTTTTTCATAAATGTGTCTGATTACATAATTGTATTAATTAGTCTCACATGACCATCTGTCAACTGGCCAGCGGACTCAAGATTTGGTCCTGGTTCCTGAGATTATAGGTGTGGATTGAGTTAGCGGGCTGGAAGTTTACCCTAATTTGATCTCTGGGTCCTTGTATGGTAGTTTTAACCCACCCACCCAGCTCTCTGCCTGTAGTCTCCTCCTCTCTGCTAGTTGTGACTAGTAATTGAGTGGGTGTGCAGGTGAGAGTTTCCACTTAATAGGTTGCCTCTCCTGTGCTGTCACTAGGAAGAACAGAGGGTAGTGACACTGGGAGAAAAGGAGACCGGAGAGACGGAGAGAGAGAGGCTCTACACATCATCGGCGGCTGATACAGACAGTTTCATCCTCAGACTTTTGCTCAACGCTACACACGGGTAAGCGCTTGTTGTTGTTTTTTCTGAAAACATTTAGTTACACATTTGTTTGCGTTATTTTGTTTCCATTACCTGCTTATCTCGGGCTGATTAAGTTCAACAAGGAGGGTTGCCATGGTTGTTTAAAGTTGATAGTGTATAGAATAATGTTGCTTTGGTTTACTTCACAGCAATAAATATAAGGTTATGTTACAGGCATCGAATGCTTCCATATTTTCACATAGTACAGTGCCTTCTGAAAGTATTAAACTGAGATGTTTTTGTCCCTGGCCTACACGCAACACCCGATGATGTTAAAGTGGAATTATGTTTTTTGACAATTTTACAAATTAATAAAAAATGAAGTATTCAACCCTTTTGTTATGGCAAGCCTAAATAAGTTCAGGAGTAAAAATGTGCTTAAAACAAGTCACAAAGTAAATTGGATGGACTCTGTCGAGCAGTGAATTTCGAACACAGATTCAACCACAAAGACCAGGAAGGATTTCCAATGCCTCGCAAAGAAGGGCACCTATTGGAAGATGGGTAAAAAAAAGCAGACATGGAATATCCCTTTGAGCATGGTGAAAGTTTTAATTACACTTTGGATGGTGAATCTCAATACAACCAGTCACTACAAAGATATAGGCGTCCTTCCTAACTCAGTTGCCGGAGAGGAAGGATACCGTGCAGGGATTTCAACATGGTGACTTTAAAACAGTTACAGACTTTAATGGCTATGATAGGAGAAAACCAAGGATGGATCAACAACATTGTAGTTGCTCCACAATACTAACCTAATTGACAGAGTGAAAAGAAGGATGTTTGTACAGAACATAAATATTCCAAAACATGCATCCTGTTTGTAATAAGGCACTAAAGTAAAACTGCAACAAATGTGGCAAAGAAATTAATTTTATGTATTGAATACAAAGCCGTGTGATTGGGGCAAGTCCAACACATCACCAAGTAGCAGAGTTGTGGACTCGAGTCACATGACTTGGACTGGAGTCTGATTTGAGTCACACATTTGATCACTTGAGGCTTGACTTGACAGAAAATGAAATAACTTGAGGCTTGACTTGGACTTGGAGCTTTAAGAGCAGTTGAAGGCCACGGAAGGAGTGTTGTATGGCATTGAAGCTTGTCTGGAGGTTTGTTAAGACTCGATATTCAACTTTGACTTGAGACTGATGACTTGACATGATCTGGCCAGGTTTTGTAATGTCCACACAGCCAGAGACAGTAGCCACAGCATCTCCCTTGCAAAAAAACCTGCAACAGATTGGCTAGTGAAACGCACACTCTGCCTTCTGATTGGACCAGCAAACTGTCAATTGACACAGGCCGGGTGAGCTAGAGAACAGATTGCTGATTTAATGTACAGCCATATGATCAGGTGCAGCGCAAACGTCAAATTGTAGGGAGAGAGGATTGCCATAATAAATAAATATGCAGGGGCAAAAATTGTTTGGTGATCAAGAATATTAACAGTTTACTTTGCACGCTCACCAGTAATTGGGCATTAAGTTTTACTTTAGTGCCTTATTGCAAACAGTATTCACGTTTTGGAATATTTTTATTCTCTACAAGTTTCCTTCTTTTCCCTCTGTCAATTAGGTTAGTATTGTGGAGTAACTACAATATTGTTGATCCATCCTCAGTTTTCTCCTACTGGTGTCACGTTCCTGACCTGTTTTATGTTATTTTTGTATGTGTTTAGTTGGTCAGGGCGTGAGTTGGGGTGGGCATTCTATGTTTTGTGTTTCTATGTTTAGGTCACTTGTAATTAGCCTTATATGGTTCTCAATCAGAGACAGGTGTTTGACGTTTTCCTCTGATTGAGAACCATATATAGGTTGGCTGTTCACACTGTTTGTTTGTGGGTGATTGTCTTCTGTGTCTGTGTATGTTGCACCACACGGGACTGTTTCGGTTTGTTTGTTCGTTTGATGTAGTCCGTTCCTGTTCGTGAGTTCTTCGTGCATTTATGTAAGTTCCATGTTCAGGTCTGTCTATGTTGTTTTCTTATTTTGTAGTTTGTTGAAGTGTTTTCGGTTTTCGTCAGTACTTTAATAAACTTAATTATGTATTCACAACCCGCTGCATTTTGGTCCTCCGATCCTTCTCTCCTCGTCCGAGGAGGAAGATCTAGACACCCGTTACAACTGGTCTTTCGGGAAGTCAAAATTGCTTGAAATTGATCATTTACTTATGAAGCTTGTATTTGAAATTTGTTGTTAAAGTGTATTATTAGTCTACTGCAGAGAATATGTACCATAGGCGCGTCTTTCCACTTGTGCTCTTCAAACTCCCCCAGTGGAGAGCACTTTAAATGTTTGCTGTTGCTTTCACACGTTTAGATGAATATGTAATCAAATAATCATTAAGTCTCATTAACACGAATGTACCTATGTAACAATGGATGTGGAAATTGCCTTTTACATCGTAGAACCCAGTTTATGGGCTGTAATTGCAAATTGGTTAATTGTATGGTCCTATGGTCTTTTGGGCTATTGCCTGTCTATATTTAGTTATTCTGATTGTATATTTTGTATGATAAGGCACTTTCACTATTGGATCACTAGGACCTGTAAATAAATCTACACTTTGAGCACGTCAACCTGCCTTGCCTTCTGCTGATTTCATACCCTTAAGACTGCTACAAGGTGCCTATTTTACAATTACAAAATTCAAATGTGTTGTAGACAAAATAATGAAAAGGGCTGCCTGTTGTACTCAATAAATATGCTAATATTTGTAGTTGAACAAGTCATTGCATGTATAGATTTGTTTTACTTGACTTGAGACTTGACTTGAAAAAACTTGTGACTACTTGACTTGACTTGCTCTTAGAATGCACAAGTTGGACTTGACTCAAGACTCGAGCCGTTCTACTTGGGACTCCACTTGCGACTCGGACCCCTTGATTTGAGACTTGCTTGTGACTCAAATAATAGTGACTTGGTCCCACCTCTGCTGAGTACCACTCTTCATATTATCAAGCATAGTGGTGGCCCCATCATGTTATGGGTATGCTTGTCATCGGCAAGGAAAAGGGAGTTTTTCAGGATAAAAAGACATGGAATAGAGCTAAGCACAGGCAAAATCCTAGAGGGAAACCTGGTCCAGTCTGCTTTCCAACAGATACTGGGAAACAAATTCACCTTTCAGCAGAAAGTTCCTGAGTGGCCTAGTTACAGTTTTGTCTTCAATTGGATTGAAAATCTATGGCAAGAGATGAACATAGCTGTTTAGCAATGATCAACAACCAACTTGACAGAGCTTGAAATGTGCCAAAGGTGATTCTAACATGTTTTGACTCATGGGGTTGAATACTTATCTAATCAAGATACTGTATATTAGTGTGTTTTTTAATGTTTTTTATTTAACCAATTTTATAATTTCTTTCACGTTGACATTACAGAGTATAGATCATTGACCAAAAATTACAATTAAATCCATTTATTCCTACTTTGTAAAACAACAAATTGTTTAAAAAAAGCAGTGTGAATACTTTCTGAAGGCACTGCGTATCTATAGTATGCTTGTGTCACAATTAATATAACATTTGACAGTGGTTTTATCTAAAACCTTCACTACATAATTTGTTATTTTAATTGAGCTGTGTGTAGGTTAGGTTTAAGTCCGGGCACTGGCTGGGCCACTCAAGGAAATTCAGAGACTTGTCCCGAAGCCACTCCTGCGTTGTCTTGGCTGTGTGCTTAGGGTTGTCCTGTTGGAAGGTGAACCTTCACCCCAGTCTGAGGTCAGGAAAGCTCTGGAGCAGGTTTTCATCAAGGATCTCTCTGTACTTTTCTCCATTAATCTTTCCCTCGATCCTGACTAGTCTCCCAGTCCCTGCCACTGAAAAACATCCCCACAGCATGATTCTGCTACCACCATGCTTCACCGTAGGGATGGTGCCAGATTTCCTCCAGACATGACGCTTGGCTTTCAGGCTAAGAGTTCAATCTTGGTTACATCAGACTAGAGAATCTTGTTTCTCATGGTCTGAGAGTCTTTAGGTGGCTTTTGGCAAACTCCAAGCGGGCTGTCATGTGCCTTTTACTGAGGAGTGGCTTCCGTCTGGCAATTCTACAATATAGGCCTTATTGGTGGAGTACTGCAGAGATGGTTGTCCTTCTCAAAGATTCTCCCATCTTCACAGAGGAACTCTAGATCTCTGTCAGTGACCATCAGGTTCTTGGTCACCTCCCTGACCAAGGCCCTTCTCCCCCGATTCCATGTTTGGCCGGGCGGCCAGCTCTAGGAAGTCTTGGTGGTTCCAAACTTCTTCCATTTAAGAATGATGGAGGCCACTGCAGAAATGTTTTGGTACCCTTCCCCAGATCTGTGCCTCGACACAATCCTGTCTCGGAGCTCTATTGACAATTCCTTCAACCTCATGACTTGGTTTTTGCTCTGACATGCACTGTCAACTGTGGGACCTTATATAGAAGGATGTGTGTCTTTCCAAATCATGTCCAAACAATTGAATTTACCACAGGTGGACTCCAGTCAAGTTGTAGAAACATCTCATGGATGATCAATGGAAACAGGATGCACCTGAGCTCAATTTCGAGTCTCATAGAAAATAGTCTGAATCCTTATGTAAATAAGGTATTTCTGTATTTAATTGTTAATAAATCCTGTTTTCACTCTGTCAATATGAGGTATTTTTTATTTCATACATTTTAGATTAAGGCTGTAACGTAACAAAATGTGTAAAAAGTTAAGGGGTCTGAATACTTTCCGAATGCACTGTATATATATATATTATATTTTAATATATTATATTTCATATACTTTAAGCAATATAAAAATGTTCCTTTACACAAACACCTATAACTAGACCTACTTTTTTTAAAGTGGGCTATTTGTCACGGATTCCCCCGGTACTGCTGCTCATTCCGTGCACCAGTTCCGGAGGTCTACGTCACCGGCCTATAGGTCGTCACTGAACTATCTCATTACGCACACATGATTCCAATTCCCATTGATTAGTAATTGTATATATGTGCCCTCTGTTCATCAATGTCTTGTCAGTTATTGTTCCCATGTCCGTTGGTCTGTGATACCTGTGCTTTGTTATTTCGGCTTTCTTGCTGCGTGTATTGTTCACTTGTTATTACGGGTCTCGTATCGTGTATTGTTGTGCATTTGTTATTACAGGTCTCGACCCGTGTAGTGTATTGCCGGTCTCGTCCTGTGTATTTATTATAGGTTTTACCTCGCTCTTTTATTTGGGTTACATCCCTGTGTTTTCGTATACGTGTTTGTTTTGGGCTTCGTCCCCGTGCCTTTCATGGCATGTTGTATTTTTGGGTGGAGTATTAAAACCCCCTATTACGTATTCCTGCGCCTGTCTCCAATCATTTATACAACGTGACACTATTAGCCACTGTTTGACCCTCAGTCTCCATGGTGGTGAGCCCAAAGGAGACTGTGTGGTTGGTTCCTAGGGAGGGATGAAAACATGCCGTGCTTAGATATATTGCCCCGGGGACATCACGAGGAACAAACACATTTTAATTGTGCTCATGGCTGAACGGCTGCCAACCGACAGTACCGAACAAAACCATATCCTTTGATGACACACGCATGTGTCTGATTATTTTGGCAATGATTATTTTCTTAATATTGTAATTTACCAGCCACAATGTGGTTGTGAGTGGATGGTTGTTTGACAGTTCAACATCTATTATCTATTCCTAACTCTCTTTTCTACCTCTCTTTCCTACACTTAACCAAATTTAACTTACAAATCAGGCGCTGCGGCCACTGCAAACCATCATCAGATCAGTTTCCCCCATAGAACAATTAGGGAATTGTTTGCAAATGAGCCCTCAGATAGATGATGGCATAAGATCAAAGGATAAGTCCAGGTGGGACATAATGAATGGACATGTGTAAACAGTCTGATTGCTCTACTGAATCTGACTTAGGTTGTGTGTCAACGGAAAAGGCATAATAGACCTATGGATTTGGGTCTTTACTTATGTGGTTTGTGGTATTACTTTTGTCCTCTACATGCTCCAGGTAGCATTATTCAATAGTCAGGTAACCACGATGCTACAAGACAATAAGGAACCTTTATATCACAATATTCAGGGTGTCACATTTCACTGTTTCTCAGTTTACTTCTAAATGTAAGATCTTCTGTGCCTAAGTCGTACTGTAGCCGTGTTAATCGTTAAAGGGACACAATCGTTATTCATATTGTTTTAAGATTATAGGGGGTCATTTTCTTGAACTTTTCTTCTTATCGTTTGTGCAAAAACACCATAGTCACATACTGTATGTACTGTAGATACTGGTATGGAGCTGGAGAAAATGAATATCATGTTAAAACTTATACTGGGTCAAAATGAACTCATCATGACTTCTCTTTCCCTTTCTAGACTGGACTAAGGGCTCCTACTCCCTCCAGAAGACTATGGCCTCAACTGCTTCTTTTAAAGGCACAGGTATGTTTACTTTCTAAATATGCCCATTGCCTAAAAAAATGTGCATAGACACATACTGACTGATTCTTGAATAATATAACTTCTATAACTTTAATCAAAGTTATATAAGTTACCCATTGATTCTTGAAGAATATAACTTATATAACATTAATCAAAGTTATATAAGTTGTACTGTTCAAGAAACTATGGGTAAATATCAATAATTGAAATGGACAGATTTTCTGATCCCAGATTGTATCTTTAAGATTCTAGACTGTACCTGCAACTGCAGTTAAACTGCAAAATGACTGACGTTAAACTGTTGGACGCAGTATTTTCAGCATACTGCAGTTATACTGCACTCTAACTGGAGTTATACTGCAGTGTACTGCAGTTATCCTGCACTCTGAATGCAATCTTTTTTCATAAGGGAATGACTCATCTAGCCGAACAAAACAGAGGCTTACTGCCTACATGAATATGACAACGCATGGTTAAGAGCTTGTTATGTTTAATAGACAGGACCTGCCAAATGATGACAGCTGTATGCCTCTCCTATCTGAACAGGCCTCCTGCTCTTCTTACTACTGGGACTGCAGCCATCGTCATTTATTTCCGGACAAAGCACAACCTCAAGTTCCAATTCAACGATCAATGCTACATCAACTGTGATGTCACCAGGCATGAGTACTGACTCTGCAGCAACTATCATGACAGCTACCACAGCTCAAACTACAATGTCGTCTGCCATTTCCTCTACGAATGCTACAATGTCGTCTGCCATTTCTTCTACGAATACTACAATGACGTCTGCAGGGTTGGGTAGGTTCCTTTCTAAATGTAATCCATTATAGTTACTAGTTACCTGTCCAAGATTGTATGGCTTTTTCTTTGCAACTCTGCCTAGAAGGCCAGCGTCCCGGGGTTGCCTCTTCACTGTTGACGTTGAGACTGGTGTTTTGCGGGTACTATTTAATGAAGCTGCCAGTTGAGGACTTGTGTTTGTGCTTGTCTTTAAAAAACAAGGACATTTCTAAGTGACCCCAAAGTTTTAGAACACCTACTCATTTAAGGGTTTTTCTTTATTTTTACTATTTTCTACATTGTAGAATAATAGTGAAGACATCAAAACTATGAAATAACACATATGGAATCATGTAGTAACCAAAGAATTGTTAAACAGATTCTTCAAAGTAGCCACCCTTTGCCTTGATGACAGCCTTGCACACTCTTGGCATTCTCTCAACCAGCTTCACATGGAATGCTTTTCCAACAGTCTTGAAGTAGTTCCCACATATACTGAGCACTTGATGGCTGCTTTTCCTTCACTCTGCGGTCCAACTTATCCCAAACCATCTCATTCGGGTTGAGGTCAGGTGATTGTGGAATCCAGCTCATCTGATGTAGCACTCCATCATTCTCCTTCTTGGTCAAATAGCCCTTACACAGCCTGGAGGTGTGTTGGGTCATTGTCCTGTTGAAAAACAAATGATAGTCCCACTAAGAGCAAACCTGACGGGATGGCGTATCGCTGCAGAATGCTGTGGTAGCCATGCTGTCAAACTAGCCTTCGCTTTGACTCCCCCTCCTGTCCAGCTCAGGAATTCGGCGTCGCAGGCCTTCTAGCTGCTACCGAACCTACTGCTGGCAAACGCTCTTCACTCATCAACCCCGGACTTGACTTGTCATGTCAAGTCTGCTCCCTCTCCGGCCTCTAGGTCACCAGGCTGCTCATTATGGCGCACACCTGTCACCATCATTACGTGCACCTGCGCGTCATCAGGATCACCTGGACTCCATCACCTCCTTGATTACCTGCCATATATATGTCACTCCCTTTGGTTCCTTCCCCAGGCGTCATTGTTTCTGTTTCAGTTTCCTGTCTGTGCGATGTTCGTGTTTCTTGTTTTGTTTATTAAATTATGCACTCCCTTGCTTCCCGACTCCCTGTGCACACGTTACATGTCATCATTACACACACCTGGGTCCAATCCCCAATCTATCACTGTATATATACTCCCTCTGCCATTTGTCTTTGCCGGATAATGAACTTATCCTCTGCAGCAGAGGTAGCTCTGGGTCTTCCTTTCCTGTGGTGGTCCTCATGAGAGCCAGTCTCAACATCGCGCTTGATGGTTTTTGCGACTGCACTTGAAGAAACTTTCAAAGTTCTTTAAATGTTCCGCATTGACTGACCTTCGTCTCTTAAAGTAATGATGGACTGTCATTTCTTTTTGCTTATTTGAGCTGTTCTTGCCATAATATGGACATTTACCAAATAGGGCTATCTTCTGTATACCACCCCTACCTTGTCACAACACAACTGATTGGCTCAAATGCATTAAGAAGGAAAGAAATTCCACAAATTAACTTTTAAGAAGGCACACCTGTTAATTGAAAAGCATTCCAGGTGACTACCACATGAAGATGTCATCAAGGCAAAGGGTGGCTCCTTTGAAGAATGTCAAATATAAAATATATTTTGATTTGTTTAACACTTTTTTGGTTACTATATTATATATGTGTTATTTCATAGTTCTGATGTCTTCAATATTATTTTACAATGTAGAAAGAAAAAATAAACTCTGGAATGAGTAGGTGTGTCCAAACTTTTGACTGGTACTGTATATATACAGTTAAAGTCGGAAGTTTACATACACCTTAGCCAAATACATTTAAACTCACTTTTTCCCAATTCCTGACATTTAATCCTAGTAAAAATTCCCTGTCCTAGGTCAGTTAGGATCACCACTTTATTTTAAGAATGTGAAATGTCAGAATAATAGTAGTGAGAATTATTTATTTCAGCTTTTATTTCTTTCATCACATTCCCAGTGGGTCAGAAGTTTGCATACACTCAATTAGTACTTGATAGCATTGGCTTTAAATTGTTTAACTTGGGTCCAAAATTTTGGGTAGCCTTCCACAAGCTTCCCACAATAAGTTGGGTGAATTTTGGCCCATTCATCCTGACAGTGCCAGTGTAACTGAGTCAGGTAACTGAGTCATGCTTGGGGTCATTGTCCATTTGGAAGACCCATTTGCGACCAAGCTTTAACTTCCTGACTGATGTCTTGAGATGTTTTCCTCCCTCATGATGCCATCTGTTTTGTGAAGTGCACCAGTCCCTCCTGCAGCAAAGCACCCCCACAACATGATGCTGCCACCCCCGTGCTTCACATTTGGGATGGTGTACTTCAGCTTGCAAGCCTCCCCCTTGTTCCTCCAAACATAGCAATCGTCAATTTTGCCAAACAGTTACATTCTTTTTTCATCAGACCAGAGGAGATTTCTCCAAAAGTATGTTCTTTGTCCCCATGTGCAGTTGCAAACCGTAGTCTGGCTTTTTTATGGCAATTTTGGAGCAGTGGCTTCTTCCTTGCTGAGCGGCCTTTCAGGTTATGTCGATATAGGACTCGTTTTACTGTGGATATAGATACTTTTGTACCTGTTTCCTCCAGCATCTTCACAGGGTCCTTAACTTTTGTTCTGGGATTGATTTGCACTTTTCGCACCAAAGTACGTTCATCTCTCGGAGACAGATTTTTTTCTGAGGTCTTGGCTGATTTCTTTTGATTTTCCCATGATGTCAAGCAAAGAGCACTGAGTTGAAGGTAGGCCTTGAAATACATCCACAGGTACACCTCCAACTGACTCAAATTATGTTTAATTAGCCTATCAGAAAGCTTCTAAAGCCATGACATCATTTTCTGGAATTTCCCAAGCTGTTTAATGGCACAGTCAACTTTGTGTATGTAACTTCTGACCACTGGAATTGTGATACAGTGATTATAAGTGAAATAATCTGTCTGTAAATAATTGTTTGACAAATTACTTGTGTCATGCACAAAGTAGATGTCCTAACCGACTTGCCAAAACTCTAGTTTGTTAACAAGAAATTTGTGGATGGTTGAAACTAATTTTAACTAACTTATTTCCAACCTAAATGTATGTAAACTTCCAACTTCAACTGTATATATATATATATATACTGTATATATTATATATATATAATTTATAAGTCCAAAAATGTATGTAGCAACTACATATTGCCCCTTTAAGTGTCACGATCATCGTAACTTTGAATAGAGGACCAAGGCGCAGCGTGATAGAAAGACATCTTCTTTTATTTTGAAGACGAACAAACGAACAAAAACAACAAACAGACGACCGTGAAGCTATATCAAACAAAATAGTGCTGACACTAAACACTACACATAGACAATTACCCACAACAGCCCAATGCCTATGGCTGCCTTAAATATGGCTCCCAATCAGAGACAATGAATGACAGCTGTCTCTGATTGAGAACCATTCAGGCAACCATAGACATACCTAGACACCTACACTCAACACAAACCCATACACTCTACCCAAAACCCCCTATACCATACAACCACCCAAGACGAGACAAATACACAAACATCCCCCCTGTCACACCCTGACCTAACCAAAATATTACAGAAAATAAAGATAACTAAGGCCAGGGCGTGACATTAAGTCTATCAAAAGTGTACGAGTTTGAGCATGTGTCCATTAGGCCTTTTATATCAGCATGAATTAGATTGAACAATAAAAGCCCCACTTTTATTCCATAGGCTGGTATCGGCACTATGCAGCTGTTACAAGAGCACATTTTTCACTGGCTGTCCACTGGTTTCAAAAACAATAATTGATAGGCAGCCTAAACTTCTTGAATTCAACCATTATTGTGTTCAAATACACATTTAGATTTGTGAACAGCCATGCACAACAACCACAATCCGTAAGGCGCAAATAGCTAAATGAGAGAGGGGCAGTGTGATTCACATCAATGCGCTATGTAGATATCAATAATAAGTGATATCTGTATCACCGTAGACTACACCACTGCTGTCATCCTTACCTCCAAGCGTTTATTCAAGTTGGATAATCTTTGGATGCTGACAGGAGTCGCACCATTGGAAGACATAGCTTGGACTGTAGCCTACAAAAACCTATTTTCCCGCGATCAATCAAACACATTTGGTGTGTCATCATAGTGGTCTCTGACTTGTGGTCAGACTTGCTCTGGTGGAACAAACTTTTTTTGTCATTGCTGATTTGAATGTCGATAAGAAGTGTCAAATATTTTCTTTTGCAAACGTCCTTTCTGAATTTAAAAGTAATCCTAGAAGTAATCATCTCGTTTTTCAAAAGTATCTGTAATCCGATTACAATATTTTTGTTGGTAACGTAACGGATTACATGTAATCCGTTACTCCCCAACCCTGGTTGTCAGGCATTTCTTCTATGAGTACTACAATGGAATCGGACTCAGCAACCATGTTGGCAGCTACCACAGTTCAACATGCTGCTAATACGGCTACCTCTATCTCTAATTCATCCAATACAGTGCCTTGCAAAAGTATTCATCCCCCTTGCCGTTTTTCCGATTTTGTTGCATTACAACCTGTAATTTAAATTGATTTTTATTTGGATTTCATGTCAAATTGGTGAAGTGAAATGAAAAAAAATTACTTGTTTAAATTTTTTTTTAAATAAAACTGAAAAGTTGTGTGTGCATATGTATTCACCCCCTTTGTTATGAAGCCCGTAAATAAGATCTGGTGTAACCAATTACCTTCAGAAGTCACATAATTTGTTAAATAAAATCCATCTGTGTGCAATCTAAGTGTCACATGATCTCAGTATATATACACCTGTTCTGAAAGGCCCCAGAGTCTGCAACACCACTAAGCAAGGGGCACCGCCAAGCAAGTGGCACCATGAAGACCAAGGAGCTCTCCAAACAGGTCAGGGACAAAGTTGTGGAGAAGTACAGATCAGGGTTGGGTTATAAAAAAATATCTGAAACTTTGAACATCCCACAGAGCACCATTAAATCCATTATTAAAAAATGAAAAGAATATGGAACCACTTTAAGCCATACACTCCACAGAGCTGGGCTTTACAAAAGAGTGGCCAGAAAAAAGCCATTGCTTAAAGTAGGCAAACATGTTTGGTGTTCGCCAAGAGGCATGTGGGAGACTCCTCAAACATACGGAAGAAGGTACTCTGGTCAGATGAGACTAAAATGTTGCTTTTTGCCCATCAAGGAAAACGCTATGTCTGGTGGAAACCCAACACCTCCCATCACCCTGAGAACACCATCCCCACAGTGAAGCATGGTGGTGGCAGCATCATGCTGTGGGGATGTTTTTCTTCGGCAGGGACTGGGAAACTGGTCAGAATAGAAGGAATGATGGATGGCGCTAAATACAGGGAAATTCTTGAGTGAAACCTGTTTCATTCTTCCAGAGATTTCAGACTGGGACGCAGGTTCACCTTCCAGCAGGACAATGACCCTAAGCATACTGCTAAAGCAACACTCGAGCGGATTAAAGGGAAACATTTAAATGTCTTGGAATGGCCTAGTCAAAGTCCAGACCTCAATCCATTTGAGAATCTGTGGTATGACTTAAAGATTGCTGTACACCAACGGAACCCATCCAACTTGAAGGAGCTGGAGCAGTTTTGCCTTGAAGAATGGGCAAAAATCCCAGTGGCTAGATGTGCCAAGCTTATAGAGACATACCCCAAGAGACTTGCAGCTGAATTTGCTGCAAAAGATGGCTCTACAAAGTATTGACTTTGGGGGGAGGGGTTGAATAGTTATGCACGCTCAAGTGTTCCGTTTTTTTGTCTTATTTCTTGTTTGTTTCACAATAAAAAATATTTTCCATCTTCAAAGTGGCATGTTGTGTAAATCAAATGATACACACCCCCAAAAAACTATTTTAATTCCAGGTTGTAAGGCAACAAAATAGGGAAAATGCCAAGGGGGGTGAATACTTTCGCAAGCCACTGTATAGGTACAATGACAACAGCCATGACCTCCACTTCAAGAGGTGTAACCATTGACAACTCAGGGAATACAATGGCGGGTAATATATAATGCTGATTGTTTTATGAATTCACATTCAGGATATTCGGTAGATATATTATTTTGCCACTTTGGTCTCACACTACATGTTGTCCTTGCTAACACAGGTAGTGGAACCACAAGCACGGACAATACCACTTCATGGGGCACCAGTGGCATGACCATGGTGAGTCTAGTAGTTTAGTAGTCTAGTAGATTTAATATATGATATGATATTATGTTAACACTTTATTTGAAGGGGGTATGCATAATGCATCTATATCACCTTTATGAAACCAATCATGACACCTTTGTGAATGTTGCAGTATCATTAATAGCAACCTTCATTACAGATTTTTTACTCAACATCATTCATGAGGCCACTAAGTAAATAGTCCTTGGAATTATTGCAAATTGTTTTAGAAAATAATTCAGCTGAATTTGCTGATATGCGCCTCTTTTGCACCGTAAGGCAGTCTAAACAAAGAGCTCTTTATATTTTGTACATATTTTTGATGATTTTAAGTGTTTTTTGTTTTTGCTAAGTCATTTAGTGTTTATTGGGTATATCTGGTTGTTTTCACCCAAAAAAACTATGTGAGTAGAGACAGTTTTTTTTTCAGTTCCACCACTGTGTACATAAACACAGTTCGTGTGTGTTGGTGGGTGTGAGTGGGTGTGAGTGAGGGGGTTGAGGGGATGGTGACTGGGCCCATGTTTGTGTCTGTGCATGTTGGCACCGAGGAATGAAGTAACTTGGCGGGTGGGAGAGATCGTTTCATGATACATGTGTCAGGATTTGGCCAGGATTGTTCAGGTTTTGGTCACTAGATGCCCCCATTGCGCCTTTTTTGAACCTTTTGTTTTTCCCTTGTTCTAATTATTATTTGCACCTGTGTGTCATTTCCTTGTAGGTATTTAATCCCTTTGTGTTCCTCAGTTCTTTGCTCTGTGTTTGTATGTTAGCACCCAGCCATGCTGTGAACATATATTTCTCTAGTTGGATTTTCCAGAGGTTCTCTGGTTTTGTTCTTGTTTATTTTTGATTAGTCTTTTGAGGTTTGTTTTTCCTCCTGCTGTTTTTCATTTTTTCTCTTGGCATTACTTTTGACGTTGTGGATTTWTATTTTTGCCTGAAGATTTTTCCTTTATTAAACCACCGTCTCTAGTACTGCTGTGTCTGCCTCATCATCTGGGTTCTGCCGACTATTAGTAACTGTTTCTCAAACCGGGTTCTGACAACATGTAGTCTGCTTTACCATCCCTTTTAATGCCTTATCTGGGAGCTTTCCTCAAGACAAGCAATTTCACATCAATTAGCATGCACGATGTCACCTTTTATAAAGCACAGTTTTTGAGGGAATTAGCCAGTTATGTCACATTTAGTAATGCCCTCTAAGTTGGTTAAGTCATCCTTTATGCACCCTTTATTGTGGAGTATGACACAAAAGTACAGTCGCTCTGTGTAGTGCAGACTTGATGTATGCTGTATAGGCTTTCTAAGTAGTACTTCATTCAAAGTCGGACCGATATTAATGTTTGACTGTTTAGAGAAAGCATAGATAGATGCGGTGCTCAGTATCTGATCGTCTCTCTCTCTCGCTCTCTCTCTCAAAGATATCCTGTCGCCAGTTCTCCTGTAACTCCTCAGACTGCTACGATGTGTACATGAATATGACTTCTGTTTCATGCGACGCTAACATCACCTTCTGTGAGGTACAGTATACGCTATGCGTGTATTGCAGAATTTTTGAATTTGAATAATACAAATGTACTTACATTTCTCATACAACTTTTGCATGCTGTAGTTCATATTGCATCTGCTGTCATTAATTCACGTCACACCTATTTTCGATGCGATCTTCCTGGCCCTACTACTAAAAGTTTCACATCATTTTTCTTTTAAAGTCAGTTGCATTTGCAACAACTATACCGGAATGTGGTTCTAACTCCATCTTTTATTCCCTTGTTGAACAATAACAAAACATTTAAATGTATTTGCTTTTAAGAGTGTGCTAACAAAATGTGTGTGATACCTTCTCAGCTGAAGAGACAGGAAGACATGWCTTACACCGGTGGCTGCAGTTCCTCCTGCGGTAATGCCTGTGTCAACGACACTCAGACCAACTGTTCGATGGGATGCTGCAACTCCACTGACTGTCTTAGCTCTACCCTGGCCTCCTTTGTTCGCACAAACACTACAACAGGTAAACCGTTTTTAGTTTCCCCCCACAAAAAATTTACAATAAAGAAAACCAATGTCCTGTGGCCTACGGTGGTCCACTGGTTTAAACCGCTGCCTCTGGATCACATGCACTGTGTACCTCCGAGAGCATGGGTTCAAATCTGTCCCACTGCTCAAGCACCTTCTCTCCTCCTTACTTTCTTCTCTAGCCATCCTGTCTATTAAACACAAAAAATACCTAAGGGACTACATTTTACATTTACATTTTAGTCATTTAGCAGACGCTCTTATCCAGAGCGACTTACAGTAGAGTGCATACAGTTTTAATTTATACATTTTTTACATACTGAGACAAGGATATCCCTAATATCCCTAACGGCCAAGAGCAGACGCTCTTATCCAGAGCGACTTACAGTAGAGTGCATACATTTTATTACATTCTTTTTTTTTTTTTTTTTTTTTTATACATACTGAGACAAGGATATCCCTACCGCAAACCCTCCCTACCGGCCAAACCCTCCCTAACCCGGACGACGCTATGCCAATTGTGCGTCGCCCCACGGATCTCCCGGTTGCGGCCGCTGCGCAACAGAGCCTGGGCGCGAACCCAGCCCAGCCTGGGCGCGAACCCAGAGAGACTCTGTGGCGCAGCTAGCACTGCGATGCAGTGCCCTAGACCACTGCGCCACCCGGGAGACTAGCCCCCTCCATACATTTTGGGGGGATATCTAAGTGCCCTGCATTATGATTGTTTTCTATGCTATTCTGCAATTCTTCAGTTTCCTTGTAAACTGTGTGCAAGATTCAATAAAGTCAAAAGTCAAACCGTACTATGGTGTCCTTAGTGTTAGAATTGTGAGCCTGTAAAAACCCTGTCTTTTACTGTGAGGGATCCATGCATACGTGTATCACCACCACATCAATTGGAGACTGTTACTGTATGGGGCTGAGCTATATCTGCTGGTCTGTTGAACTATTGTTTTCTGACAATGCATAGCATCTATCACTATTCCTTTCATTTCAACACATCTGTAAAACGTGCTAATTATTTTGATTAAATCTGAATTGCATTATATGAGCATGAAAGTACAATGCACTATATACAGTGCAAGATTGAGACATGAGTCATCTCAAAGATACTTATTTTATTTGTTCCTCCAGTGACTACAGTGATGATGATGACCACCACCACAACAACAGCAGCAGCCACCACTACAACTGCTGAACCAACCGATGTAAGAACTAGCTTTTGGGCAGCAACTTGATGTAGGCCTACAACAGTAAATTTCCCAATATGTTAGGGTACATTTATAACACATTAAACGGGCAATCGTGTGTGTTGTGTGTTGGTGTGTGTGTGTGTGTGTGTGGTGTGTGGTTGTGTGTTGTGTGTGTGTGTGTTGTGTGTGTGGTGTGGTGTGTGTGTGTGTGTGTGTGTGTGTGTGTGTGTGTGTGTGCTGTGTGTGTTGTGGTCTGTGTGTCATGGAATTTTGGATAACATTATTGTTCAGGCAAGTGACAGCGGTCACCATTATAATAGTCTTAAAGACACATTTTCTCCGCTCCCGTGCTGCTGTTGCAGGGAGGGGGAGTTGTCTAGACAACCAAAGACACCTTGCTTGTTTCAGCAAGGAGCAACACTGTTTAATCACTGAGTTGATGTTAGTGCGGAAAAGGGCTCAACTGCATGAATGCCCGGTAGTCCCGTCTTCAGTGAGCTATCTGTTTGTCGTCGGCTCTAAGAACCGGCTCTTGTAGGAGAACGTTGGGAGCCGGCTCGCATATCAGAAGAGCCGAATCTATTTATAAAAATATAACAAAAATTAAGATATGAATAATGAAAAGATTTAAATGAATAGAATTAACTAATTCTAAGAACAAAAAAAGAAAATAAATGATATAGGCCTAAATGCTCAAGCGCACACACATTCGTTCTGACTATCTGCTCAGACTAACAGCCTCACCTGTTGTTCCTGTCAATCAGACACGCAGTGTAAACCAAGGAACCAAAGCCGTTGAGAGAGAGGAAAACTGTGAAAACAACAGCTGGAAAATGAGTCGGAAGCACAGTAGCATTTGGATGCATTTTAATAATGTAGACAATGTTAAAGCACAGTGTAGAATTTGCCAAAACAAAATCTCATATAAAGCCGGTTCTACGCACAAGCTACACCGGCATATGCGAACTGTGAAGCTAGCTGTAGCGGAGCTTCAAGAAACTAGCGGGCCTGCTAGTGATAGTGGTGGAGCCAGCACCTCCACACGTGGAGATATATCCACTCAGTCAAGTAGGCCTACTCCGCGACCCACAGCAAAGCAGTCTTCTATGGACCAGTTTACGCCCAAAGTCTATGTCTGTAACAAAACAAGGCCAAATTGATATTGCATTGGCTAAAATGATTGCCACCGATTTCCAGCCATTTTCGATCGTGGAGGACAGAGGTTTTAGAAATTATAGCAATAGTCTAAATCCAATGTACGCAATTCCAAGCAGGAAAACCCTTTCAAATTCACTTATTCCACAACTGTACGAGAGCACACAGGCTTCAGCGCGGGAAAGAGTCCAAAAAGCGACTGCAGTTTGCCTTACCACTGACTGCTGGACATCAAGGATAACCACTTCTTACATGTCGGTTACATGTTACTTCATTGAAGATTTTTTTATGTCTAGCTGTCTTCTGGACTACTTTGAGTTCAGCGACAGACACACCTCAGAGAACTTGGCAGACGAACTGTTGAGAGTGTCCAGAGAATGGCAAGTAGATGGAAAAGTGGTCTGTTGTGTTAGCAACAATGCAGCTAACATAACCAAAGCCATGAGCATTTTTAAATGGAACCCTCATCCATGTCTTGCCCACACAATCAACCTGATTGTTAGAGATGCTCTGGAGGTGATGAAGCCCACTGTGGACAAAGTGAAAGCAGCCTTGGAATACTTCTACGAGAGCACAATAGGTGCTGAAAAACTAAAGTCTACACAACGCCAGATGGGGATGCCTGAGCTGAGGCCTAAACAAGACTGCACTACAAGGTGGAATTCAACATTTTATATGTTGAAGCGGTTTCTTGAGTCAAAGGATGCCATCATCTCTACCCTGGCCATTGTCAATGCACCTGTTGATGCTCTGACCCAAGAGGAATGGGAGGTGGTGGAGGAGGTGTGCAGAGTCCTGGAACCCTTTGAGCAGTTCACTGTGGAGATCAGTGGAGAGAGGTACAGTAGGCAGTTATTACTACATCATTATTTAATCCAGTACTATATATGTATGTGGGCAGTAGAGGAGAATGTAGTATCAGTAGACAAAACATGAACCTGAACTAATAAGTTACTGTTCTCTCTTATCAGCTATTTGACAGCCGCAAAAATGATACTCCTGTGTAAGGGTCTGCAGCGAATCACAGCCAGCCGCCAGAGAGAAGCAAATGTAACCACAGGACATGTGACAGAGTTGATTGACACCCTATGTTCATCAATGGACAGAAAGTTCCACAGAATGGAATATAATCACGTGCTTTCAGAAACCGCTGCACTTGACCCCAGGTTTAAGAAGTTAGCCTTCACTGATGCCAGAGTAATTGATGAGGCTCTTCATAGAATAACTTCAGCAGCAGGGAGGGACAGCCCCAGCAGTCAGCTGGCTCAGGTACCAGGGCAACAGGAATAAGAGGGAGCAGATGGAGCAGAAGCACCACTAGTGGTGCCACAAACGTCTGCTGTTTGGATGCTGTTTGATGAGAGAGCAACTGGGGATGCAGCACGAAGGAATCCCTCAGCTGGTGCCATAAAGGAGCCCGTCCTTCAAAGATCTGCAGATCCTATGAGCTGCTGGAAGAACAAGGCCTCTGTCTACCCACGGCTTACTAAAGTCATGACAGGGAGACTCTGCATAGTAGCCACATCCGTTCCCTCTGAGAGGGTCTTCTCGAAAACGGTACAAATAATTACTGAAAGAAGAAACCGCATCAGCCCCTCGAAAGTGAGGCAGCTTGCATTTCTGAATGCAAATCTCTCAAAAGCAAAATATGGTCAGCATTGCTGTGTGCTGCTGGTTATAACATGGCAATAAAGAAGAGAGAGAAAAGAGGGACCAGTTTAATGTTTGAAGTCGGATGCTGCAGTTTTGCACATTGTTATTTATTTATTTTTTGATATGGTGCAATATTCTATTATTATGTTGTTCGGGTTGTATTTGTTTTGAATGGTTAAATGTATATGCATTTTGTTTATATACATTCAAAAGTTATACTTTAAATGCAAATGTTTAATAGCATTCTTTTTCATAACAAACCAATGCATTTTTAAATAAATTCTGGTTAAGGTAGTGATGGTTTCATTTAATAATGAATTAGAATTGTTTTACACCAATCATAGTCAAACTGTCACAAACTGTTTGACTTGAAAAAACACATTTAGGTAGCCTGTTTGTCATTGTGGGTTGTGGGTGATTGTTCCTGTTTTATGTGTACTTGTGATCACGTTACGGGACTGTTTCGTCGTCGTTTGTTTGTTGTTTTTTTGTTTTGGTTCTTGTTCACGTATTCTAATTAAAATGAATACATACCACGCTGCGCATTGGTCCTCCGATCCTTCTTACTACTCATCCTCAGATGAGGAGGACGATGAACGTGACAACATGAAGATGATGAAAAGAGTCAATATTTGCAGTGTTGACCCCTCTTTTTCAAGACCTCTGCAATCCGCCCTGGCATGTTGTCAATTAACTTCCGGGCCACATCCTGACTGATGGCAGCCCATTCTTGCATAATCAATGCTTGGAGTTTGTCAGAATTTGTGGGGTTTTGTTTGTCCACCTGCCTCTTGAGGATTGACCACAAGTTCTCAATGGGATTAAGGTCTGGGGAGTTTCCTGGCCATGGACCCAAAATATCGATGTTTTGTTCCCAGAGCCACTTAGTTATCACTTTTACCTTATGGCAAGGTGCTCCATCATGCTGGAAAAGGCATTGTTCGTCAACAAACTGTTCCTGGATGGTTGAGAGAAGTTGCTCTCGGAGGATGTGTTGGTACCATTCTTTATTCATGGCTGTGTTCTTAGGCAAAATTGTGAGTGAGCCCACTCCCTTGGCTGAGAAGCAACCCCACACATGAATAGTCTCAGGATGCTTTACTGTTGGCAGGACACAGGACTGATGGTAGCGCTCACCTTGTCTTCTCTGGACAAGCTTTTTTTCCGGATGCCCCAAACAATCGGAAAGGGGATTCATCAGAGAAAATGACTTTACCCCAGTCCTCAGCAGTCCAATCCCTGTACCTTTTTCAGAATATCAGTCTGTCCCTGATGTTTTTCCTGGAGAGAAGTGGCTTCTCTGCTGCCCTTCTTGACACCAGGCCATCCTCCAAAAGTCCTCACCTCACTGTGCGTGCAGATGCACTCACACCTGCCTGCTGCCATTCCTGAGCAAGCTCTGTACTGGTGGTGCCCCGATCCCGCAGCTGAATCAACTTTAGGAGATGGTCCTGGCGCTTGCTGGACTTTCTTGGGCGCCCTGAAGCCTTCTTCACAACAATTGAACCGCTCTCCTTGAAGTTCTTGATGATCCAATAAATGGTTGATTTAGGTGCAATCATACTGGCAGCAATATCCTTGCCTGTGAAGCCCTTTTTGTGCAAAACAATAATGACCGCACGTGTTTCCTTGCAGGTAACCATGTCTGACAGAAGAAGAACATTGATTCCAAGCACCACCCTCCTTTTGAAGCTTCCAGTCTGTTATTYGAACTCAATCAGCATGACAGAGGGATCTCCAGCCTTGTCCTCATCAACACTCATACCTGTGTTAACGAGAGAATCACTGACATGATGTCAGCTGGTCCTTTTGTGGCAGGGCTGAAATGCAGTGGAAATGTTTTGGGGGGATTCAGTTTATTTGCATGGCAAAGAAGGACTTTGCAATTAATTGCAATTCATCTGATCACTCTTCGTAACATTCTGGAGTATACGCAAATTGGCATCATTCAAACTAAGGCAGCAGACTTTGTGAAAATTTATATTTGTGTCATTCTCAAAACTTTTGGCCAAGACTGTACAATTATCTGTAAGGTTCCTTAATCAATCAGTGATTTTCAAACACAGATTCAACCACAAATACCAGGGAGGTTTTCCTATGTTTCGCAAAGAAGATCACCTGTTTGTAAATAGATTTWAAAAAAGAATCTGGCATTGAATAGCCCTAAGAGCATGGTGAAGTTATTAATTATGGTGTATCAATACACTCAGTCACTACAAAGATATAGGCATCCTTCTGAACTCAGTTGCCGGAGAGGAATGAAACCGTTCAGGGATTTCACCATGAGTTTAATTGTAGTTACTCCACAATATTTACCTAATATTGACAGAGTGAAAAGAAGGAAGCCTGTAAAAATATTCCAAAACATGCATCTTGTTTGCAACAAGGCACTAAATGAATACGTTAGTGTCCTCAATACAAAGTGTTATGTTTGGGGCAAATTCAATACAACACATTACTGAGTACCACTCTCCATATTTTCAAGCAAAGTGGTGGCTGCATCATGTTATGGGGGTTGAATACTTATCTTATCAAGATACTGTACATTCGTGTTTTATTTTTTGTAAATGTTTTGGTCTTGTTCAAATTTTTCAAGTATTTTGTGTAGATCGTTGACAAAAAATGACAATTACGTACATTTTTATCCCACTTTGTAACACAACAAAATGTGCAAAAAGTCAAGGGGTGTGAATACGTTGTTTTTTTAAACGGTTATAAAGGTTATTTTATTTTCATGACTGTCTTCATCCATAATCGTCAGTTACACGATTATACGGTAATTGTCCATCCCTAGTGTGTGTGTGTGTGTGTGCAAATGACTCAATGTCAGTGAATTTAACAGTCTTTATTAACATCATCCATCTATTTGCAGAAACTTAAGAAGTGTCAGATGTTTATGTGCACAGAGCAGAACTGTTACAAGACTTGGATAACCAAAGACCCAATGCCTTGTCCCCTCAACCAGCCCTACTGTGAGGTAGGCTTAAAAGTGCACCCCCACCCTATCCTATTCATCATTCTATACCCATAGTAGACAAACTAGACATCCTTCATTGAACTGTAAATGCTGTAGGATACAAATGTACACTTTAAGTATTTCATAACGAAAGAAGGAAAATACATTTGGCCACGACAAGAATGATTATCTGTTATGATCTCAACAACATCACTCAGACAAGAGAGAATTTCCTTTCGCCAATCTCGTACATTCTTAAACTCATCAAACTCCATGCATTCTCAATCCACGTTTCTCTTTTCAGCTGAAAAAGATGACAACTGGTTCAACAACGATCTGGATGGGAGGCTGCAATGCCAACTGCACAAGAAACACCTGGTGTACAACCACAACAGATACATGCCACCAAGAGTGCTGCAACACCTCCATGACCTCCTGCCTCAAGCTGGATGGTACTCTGAACGTTCCTTCTTCTGCCGCTAGGGGTCCGCACTTCCCTTTAGCATTGGTCACTGCTGCTCTGCTGGTTTGTCTGCTCAGCATTGGTTCTCTGGTTTAAACTGGGTCGTGTTTAGTAGGTACCAAGCGGGAAAGAAATGTATTGAACGAGGGAGGAAATACCTTGACTTGTCCGTTGCAAAATGGTTTAAAAACGTTGCCTGTTGTGTGACTTAATGAACACAACCCTGATGTGTCGACCTACTGAGCCATTGCTTGAATAATATACAGCGATAGTAGTTAGCACAGCAAAACCTGGTTTCAATTCCACATGAATACTATACTGGTTGTAGGTCTAGCCTACTCTGTTTTTGTTTGTTTGTTTGTTTGCTTGTATATGAGATGTATTGAGATACTGTATATGAGGGCTTGTCACGTCCTGACCATAGAACGCCTTTATTTTCTATGGTAGAGTAGGTCAGGGCGTGACTAGGGGGGTTAGTCTAGTTTATATTTTCTATGTGGGGTTCCAGGTTGTTTTTTCTATGTTGGGGTTTTTGGTATGATTCCCAATTAGAGGCAGCTGGTTATCGTTGTCTCGAATTGGGGATCATACTTAAGAAGCATTTTTTCCACCTGTGGGTTATGGGATATTGTTTCTGTGTAGTTGCCTGTTTAGCACTGCATTGTCATCACGGTTTGTTTGTTCTTTATTTTGTTTTTGTATTTGCTTAAGTTTCACTTTCATTAAAATTATGTGGAACTCAACGTACGCTGCGCCTTGGTCCGATCATTACTACGAACATCGTGATGGAATATCCCATCACCAAAGGACCAAGCAGCGTGCCCAGGAGGATCAACGACGACTCCGGGGTTCGCAATCATGACGCAAGCATGAGAGGCACCCCCCCCCAAAAAAATTGGGAGGGGGCACACGAGGTGGTTGGCGGAGCCAGGTTTCAGACCAGAGCCAACTCCCCGCACTCGTTTTAAGGATCGTGTGACCGTTCAGGCACCAAGTTATGTGATGATACGCACTGTGTCTCCAGTGCGCATTCACAGCCCGGTGCGCTCGGTGCCAGATCCCCGCACTTACCGTGCGAAAATAAGCATCCAGCCATGACGGGTTGTGCCAGCTCTACGCTCTAGACCTCCAGTGCGCCTCCACAGTCCAGTACGTCCTGTGCCTCCTCCTCGCACTCGCCCTGAGGTGCGTGTCATCAGCCCGGTGCCACCTGTACCGGTCCCACGCATCAGGCCTCCAGTGCGCCTCCACAGTCCAGTACGTCCTGTGCCTCCTCCCCGCACTCGCCCTGAGGTGCGTGTCATCAGCCCGGTGCCACCTGTACCAGTCCCACGCATCAGGCCTCCAGTGCGCCTCCACAGTCCAGAGCTTCCGGCGACAGTTCCCAGTCCAGAGCTTCCGGCGACAGTTCCCAGTCCAGAGCTTCGGCGACAGTCCCAGTCCCAGAGCTTCGCGACCAGTTCACAGTCCAGAGTTCCGGCGACAGTTCCCAGTCCAGAGCTTCGGCGACGTTCCCAGTCCAGAGCTCCGGCGACGTTTCACAGTCCAGAACGTCCAACGACGGTCCACGGTCCAGAACCTCCAACGACGGTCCACGTCTCAGAACCTCCAACGACGGTCCACGGTCCAGAACTCCAACGACGGTCCACAGTCCGGAACTTCCAACGACGGTCCACGGTCCGGACCTCCTGAGACGGTCCACGGTCCGGAACCTCCTGAGACGGTCCACGGTCCAGAACCTCCTGAGACGGTCCACGGTCCGGAACCCCCTGAGATGGTCCACGGTCCGGAACCTCCTGAGATGGTCCACGGTCCGGAACCTCCTGAGATAGTAAATCGGCCCGCACCAGAGCCACCACCAAATATGGTGGATCCGAGAGCCAAGCGGGTTCTCCGTCCCGCACCAGAGCCGCCCCCGATGCTGGCGGATCTGCGGGATGAGCGTGTAACTCGTCCCGCACCAGAGCCGCCACCGACACTAGACACCCCCCCAACCCTCCCTTTTTTCCCAGGTTTTGCTGTCGGACTCCGCACCTTTGGAGGGGGTACTGTCACGTCCTTACCATTGAAAGCCTTTATTTTCTATGGTAGAGTAGGTCAGGGCGTGACTTGGGGGGTTAGTCTAGTTTATATTTTCTATGTGGGGTTCCAGGTAGTTTTTTCTATGTTGGGGTTTTTGGTATGATTCCCAATTAGAGGCAGCTGGCTATCGTTGTCTATAATTGGGGATAATACTTAAGAAGCATTTTTTTCCACCTGTGGGTTATGGGATATTGTTTCTGTGTAGTTGTCACGTTCCTGACCTTATTTCCTTGGTTTAGTCTTTATTTAGTTGGTCAGGACGTGAGCTGGGTGGGTGTAGTCTATGTTTTGTGTTTCTATGTTGGGTTTGTTGTTTGGCCTAATATGGTTCTCAATCAGAGGCAGGTGTTTTGCATTGTCTCTGATTGGGAACCATATTAAGGTAGCCTGTTTGCACTGTTGGTTTGTGGGTGATTGTTTCCTGTCTTTGTGTTCTGCACCAGATAGGACTGTTTTCGGTTTTCACATTTATTGTTTTGTTGCTTGTAGTGTTCACGTTATATTCTTTATTAAATCATGTTGAACACTAGCCGCGCTGCGTTTTGGTCCTCTCCTTCATCCCAGGAAGAAAGCCGTTACAGTAGTTGCCTGTTTAGCACTGCATTGTCATCACGGTTCGTTTGTTCTTTATTTTGTTTTTGTATTTGCTTAAGTTTCACTTTCATTAAGATTATGTGGAACTCAACGTAAGCTGCGCCTTGGTCCGATCATTACTATGAACATCGTGAAAGAGCTCATATGTGCTTTTGAGAAATTTAGACAATTTAAGTGATAATGATTCCCCTATGTGAGTCCAAACCAAATGGGTTTAAAGGGTATTATTGAAGAATATGACGATTAATATGGCTACAGAAAGCTATTCGACCATACCATCATACCCATTTATAAATCAGTAATGCGTAAAACATAATACACGGAAGATGATAGCTATTTACGATCATAGATGACTGACCTAATTTATGGTATGGTAATAAATGATCCGCTTGTTGATACTTATTGAGATTTGTGTAAGTTGAAGTTTACAATTATGACATTTTCACAAATGTCCTCTTTTTTTAGGCACACCGTTATTTTCTTTCGCCAGTGGTTTGCATGATGACTTGCATGTTTTCTTTGATTTAGCACTTGCAAAGACCTTCTAGCCTGGTCTCAGATCTGGTTGTGCTCTTTGCTCACTCAATTGCTCATTGACAAACCAAACATGCCCAGGACAAGGAGTTGGCATGATAGCACAAACAGACTGGCACTCAGGCTAAAGACTTTCTCCAATACAAAAGCAAATATCTGTTCTTTACAGATATTGCATAATAACTCAGTTATGACCTAGTCTTAGCATATTGTGAAGGACAGATTGACAATTTATGCACTTATAAAAAAAWATATATATATATATATTGGGCTATAGAAGGTGTTTGAAATATTTGTGCTGACGCATTGAGGTGTAATTCATATCTGTGAATGTAGTCATACACTGTACAACTGTAATATGTGTTTTACGCCTTTTATTATTTAGCTGTATTCTTATTTATAATTCACCATCATAACAATATGGAAATTGATTTATAAAAATTGGTTTTGAAATTGGGTTATAAAAAATGTCAAAGTGTATATTTTTGCAGTAGTTTCATGGAAAGTTGACATACAACACCTGATATGTCATATCTAATATTTGGAGAAAAGTTACTAAAAGAAATGTCATGTTGGATACTTTCTACATTGTGTATATTGTACAAACTGTAACAACTGCTATAAATATAAATGAAATAAATGTTTGACCAAAACAAAATGTGAATATTTTCTTTGAAATTGTCTGCAGAGCTCACCTGTTATGAGATTTATTTAACTATTTGAATCAACTAGACTTCTTTAACAAATACTGCATCAAAAGAAACACAACAAATGATCTACATGAGGACAGGCCAGGTCCTTGTAGACTTGTTCTTATTTAGTAATTGTACCTTAAAAAGTATTGGCCATTCAGAATTAATACATAGATTAAAAGTTCTGATTAAAATATTTAAATTATGACAAAACATTATGTATTCCGTGCCTCTATGCACCATGCATTATAATTTGATTACCATGGAGATGGCTGTTTAAACCACGTATAAATAAATAAATAAAAATTGTAGCTGTGGCTAATACCATAGATATAGAACACTAATGGTATATTGTCTATGGTTATAGCAATATTGTTGAAATATCATTACAATTGTAAAGTTTGCATCATCTTACCAGCATCAATGATGTCATGATGATGTCAATGATGTCATAATCAAACATTATCACCAAAATAAACAATTTAACACAATGAATTCAGAACAGACATCTTGCTCATGCAGTTGTGTGACTATGGATGCAAATGATCACCCATCCTTTTCAACACCAGCCTTGCATCCCAATAGAACCCCTGGAGATCTTGTTAATAAGTTCATAGATGACTCCATTCCCTCCAACCCTGGTGTTGATGAGGATGACAATGATGTGATCCATTCAACCAACTTTGTGAACCACTTCTCGGGTAAGAGCTAATAAAAATCTAAGAAACTAAACAAATAACTCTACCATAGATAGAGATCTTTGCTAATCTGTTAATATTGGTAAATTATTTTTTCCAGTAGGTTCCTCCATTTTATTTTGATTCATGACATTATGATTGTTTATGAAATGACATTTTACAGGTCAATCATCCTTTTAATTTGTAGGCTTAAGTCATCAGAGTACCCCTGAAGATTTGGTTCAGTTTGTTGCATAATCAATTGTTGATGAGGATGTCAATTATGTCGTCATCTGCTTGGGAGAGTTATGGGCCAACCTCCTTCCTGGACATGTCTCAGGACAGCTTATCCAATAGAGACCAGTCCTCTCAGTCAGAAGACCTTGACTACCTAACAGGTGTCTAGTATGGTAGTTGATCTAATTTGCTGAATTTGGCATTGAATTGCTTTGTTTCGGTGTGTTGTTCCACTCTCTTTACCATTTTACACTTTGTCCCTGTTGATCCACAGACCCACCCTGCTTCTGGAGACCCAGGGGGGGCCAAAGGAGCTCCAAAGTAGCTCAAACCAGCTCTCGGGTAAGATCTTACTCTACCATGCTGCTTAATCTGCTAAACTTTGATTATTGGTCAATTCATTTTTCTGGTAAGTTACCCGATCCACTCTTTACGAGCAACATTTTTTTCCTCTTGATCTACAGATTGGGGCTTGCCTCATTCGAATGCCTGGAGCCAATCGTTTTAGTCTGATTATGATTACTATGACAAGCCTGGCTACCTGTCAGTTACGAGTTCTACCTCTGTCTCGTGTGCTAGTTTGCCTAATTTGTCTAATTTGCTTGATTTTGCATTGGATTGTTTTGTTTGAGTATTGTTCAACTCTCTTTACCATCTGCCACATTGTCTGTGTTGATCCACAAAGCCACCCTGTGTCTGGACTCCTGACTCCAGCGGAGCAAGGAACCCTGAAGCAGCCGAACAGCCCCTGGGAGTCTCTTATCGCTTAACCAGAGGGTTTGGACTCCCCAGACAGTCTTTTATACTCCTGAGGATGATGTGGTGTACATGTGAACAATCACCAGGTTCTTTTCGAAGTCCCGGGACATTCCCTGCCGCTCTGCAACTCATGTTGACGATGAAGAGGTTATGTACATTACAACAACCACCAGATCCGTCCTAGACGCCCAGGATATTTCCCCATACTCTAGCTCCACCCACAGTAAGCACTCTGAGAAAGCCACCTCAAATGCATGCTCTACTATTACTAAGGAGGAACTATGGAGTATGTGGATCTCAGATACACACACGTAAGGGGTCTTAGGGTGTAGTGTAGAATGATTTAGTTTATTATTATAGTGTCTTGCATCTTCAGGATGCCCAGCCCACATATGCTTATAAGACTCTGCAGTAGAAAATAATATCATATATGCACACAATAGGCCACATGCTGTCCATTCACATATAGTACTTTGTTTACAGATCATTACATTTGTATACTGCTTCGTTTTCTTTGTTTTCATCATCTATCACTTTGTCCCTCTTGATCCTCAGCCCAGGACTTCAGACGGGCTTTGCCTCTCCAGTTGAGATCTCTGCATTCTTACAAGAGACCTCTGAGGGTTGAGTCTCAGTCCAACAATAGGAAGAGGTGCCACTGCCTGGGGTGTGACGCAGAGGACTGCCCTGTCAGCAAGAGAGCCAGGAATTAATCTCCAATTGGCTCTCATGGGGCCATGAGGCACATTAATAGAACACAAAATAGGCACCAGAATAGAGCTGTGCCACAGTACAACACGACATTCATAATAAGATATTGTGACATTTTGTTCCTTAGATTTCTTCCTGAGAAATGCCATCCAATACAATAACTACAACACTTCAATCCAATGCAGTATTATCTTAATAAAAAGGTCCAGGGCCTATGTTTTTTCCTATTAAACTACAAAAATGATTGATGGCTAGACATGGCTACACAATACTGTCCAAATAATATAATAATGTAACTTTCTTTTGCCTGATGAATAAGGGTTTGATATGTGTGTGTATCAGGATTGGGGAGTAACTCATTTCATGTAATCCAGTTACATTTAATCTGATAAAAAAAAAAAAATGTTTTACCTGTAATCAATTACGTTATCAGCAAATAATATTGTAATCATATTAGAGACACTTTTGAAAAACTAGATGATTAGTACTTTTAAATTCAGAAAGGATGTTTGCGAAACAAATACATTATAACACCTTTATGTTTTCTCAATGACATTCAATTTAGGCTTGAAGAAAGGCGCAAGTTTGAGTTTGTTCCACCTTAGCCAATCTGACATCAAGTCAGAGACCACTACTACGATGACACAGCAAATGCGTTCGATCATCCTTCTTGTCTTCTTCCAATGCCTCTGAAATGAAAGTAATCCAACAGCAACTGAAAGTAATGACATGACATTAGTGAATTTGGGTAATCCAAAAATGACATTACTAATTGCAATTTTGGACAGGTAACTAGTAGGTCATTTAACAGAACATGTAGAAAGTAACATATCCAATCCTGGTGTGTATGAAGTAGATAGCACATCTACAATTTAATATGACACCTGCATCTGTCCGATTTAACAGTATTTATTCATGCTGCAATAGTTTATGTGTTGGGGGCTAGGGTCAGTCTGTTATATTTGGAGTATTTCTCCTGTATTATCCGGTGTCCTGTGTGAATTTAAGTATGCTCCCTCTAATTCTCTCTCTCTCTCCCTCTCCTCCCGGAGGACCTGAGCCCTGGGACCAGGCCTCAGGACTTTTTCTCTCTACCGCACCTGAAGTCTCTAACTCTGAATGCTCAGCTATGAAAAGCCAATTGACATTTACTCCTGAGGTGCTGACCTGTTGCACCCTCTACAACCACTGTGATTATTATTATTTGACCCTGCTGGTCATCTATGAAAGTTTGAACATCTTGGCCATGTCCTGCTATAATCTCCACCGGCAAAGCCAGAAGAGGACTGGCCAATCCCCAGAGCCTGGTTCCTCTCTAGTTTTCTTCCTAGATTCCTGCCTTTCTAGGGAGTTTTTCCTAGCCATCGTGCTTCTACATCTGTATTGCTTGCTGTTTGGGGTTTTAGGCTGGGTTTCTGTATAGCAGTTTGTGACATCGGCTGATGTACAAAAGGCTTTATAAATATATTTGATTGATTGAAACAGTGAGTAATCCGATTAATATTTCCTCGAACGACAGCCAAAACATGACGTCACTCTTATTCGCTGAAATCTCTGCGTGGCAGGTCCACAAGTATCTAAGGGAAAGGGAATAAGGACATCTAGAAGAATACGGAATCATGTCGGGAACAGTGGAATACAGTTTTACGCACTGTGAAAGCAAAAATGTAGTCGGTTTTGTTGTTTTGTGTTCTCGATAAGTAGGTGGTCTAGCCCAACTTCGTAAGAGAGAAACGATTGGCCTGTGTCTATTCTCGCTTCAATCTGTATTTTGAGAGCGTGAGAGAGTTCGCACGAAAGTAACGGTTTTAAGTAATGGATCAATCCTTCGTAATTCAAGAGATTTTGGCAGAAGACGAACATTGCGTCATAGTATCCTTTATAGCATGTACTAAATGTTTTTTGTATCACTCGGATGTTACGAGTGCGTTATCTAAAGGCTGATGTTTGTCTTCCTTTGGAAGAAGAACACAATGTTTCATTCCGGCGTAGCCTACGGGCAGTTCACCAAAGGCGAGGCCGTGGAGTTTGTTTGTCAAGGCCTAATAGGCTATACGTGTGTGTACCTGAATGTAGTGATATTTTATATATATTTCATTCAATAGTACAATTATTTGGATTTAATAGGCTTTGAGTGTGAAGAAGCAGAATGCAAATTGCTCAATGAGGACATTGGTGCTGCGTTTCGACCGTAACACCAGTGTTACACTAGTATACGCCCTTATGTTATACTATGGACATTGTGTTTAAATAGCTAGGGCTAACAGTGAAGATGTGTGAAGAGCAGAATCAACAACCTCTGCATAAGTAGATGGAAACAGAAAAGTTTGAGCCTTTTGGGTGAAGCACTGGTGTAAATCCTGTGTGGATATAGGTGTGACATGTAGAGGCTACTGTCCAATTTTTGCAATATGATAGGTCCTCCACTGGGTGGCAATCTTATACAAGCTACTCAAATCAAATTGTATTTGTCACATGCGCCTTATACAACAGGTGTAGATAGACCTTACCGTGAATACAAGCCCCTAACTGTAGGCTACTGTAGGTCTACATATTTCCCAGACATTTGATTTTTTTTATAGCAATGACTAGGCCTCTGCTCTTTGAGGATACTTGATGCATAATGTTTTTCCCAATATATAAAAAAAAGCATTTCATTTTTATATCAACAATTGTGTAGACCTTTTTTCAAATGTAACATTGTGCAAAAATCTTTGCAATTCCCTTAACTAGATTGTTGTAAACATGCTGTTCAATGTCTTGTCTTGGTGGACAATGTCACTGAAAGCAGACTATTGGGTTTGGTGGAGCGCACCAAGGAACATGCGTGAGTTGAAATTGGTGCTATTCCACCAGACTTATGAAATATAAATGCTCTGAAAAAATGCGTTACACCTGCCCATAGTAATGTCCTACCTTTGTTTCCTATAGGCTGTTTGTTTTTACCCATAGAAGAATGGCGATAACTGGTGAAGATGTCACATTGGATGACATTTTTCCCATCTCTAATGACTTTGCAGTTGTGGAAGGTATGCAATAGTTAATGGATTGGTTTTAACTTGCTTATTATAATATGCACAATGGAGGTGGAGGCTTATAATGCATTGTAATAACATGTTATTCTTTCCTCAGTGTCCTCGGCAGATGAACTTTCTTTTGTGGGTGAGTTTTCTTTTTTCCCTGGGTCGATTTCCCCCTGGTATGTTCATACGGCCAAGTTATTAAATGTCTATTACATGATATTTCTATAGGTGCAGACACTAGAGTGAGGCTGAACTTCCAGGATGGGGATCTGGAGGTGAGGCTCCCCTTTGGCTCGCACTCTCGCCTTTTCCTCAGTGAGGTCAACAAAGCCTGGAGCGGTAAGACATGGCCTACTTTTCCTTCAAATTATCACAAGTGTTGCATCCAAATTATTTCTCCTGAAGTGTACACCTGGTCGCTACTTACCACAAATCTATAAGCATTGGATCGGTGGAGGCATGGGCAAGAGGAGGTGTCCACCATATTTCTTAAACCAGTCATTTCCTTTCATTGACATTCAAACCAGCATTGACAAGAAAAGTTTGTTCCACCAGAGCAAGTCTGACCACAAGTCAGAGACCACTATGATGACACACCAAATGTGTTTGATGGAGTGCGGGAAAAGAGCAGGAATAGGCTTTTATAGGCTACAGACTTAAAGGGGCAATCTGTAGTTGCTACATCCATTCTTGGATTTATAAATGATATATATACATGTATATTCATTGATTCTTGAAGAATATAACTTATAAATGCCTCAAGAGCTTAGTTCAACTATCATACTCTTTGAGAACCCAAAATATATGTATGCCTGTTATTCTCAAATGTTTGTAAACATCGCAAATGTTAACAAACACTGTATACCCTCATAACATGGTTAAAACAATCATTTGGATTTCATGATTGGTCAGTCCTTGCATCCTTAGCACTGTCTATTAATCTGAGAGTGGTTACATATCTCCAGGCCCAACCCTCAGCTTTTTTACCAAAAGATCTGTGGATTTGCCCTTAAACAGCTACATATTATCAAGATATCAAAGTGTCACCAACAAAAAGGTAAACAATAGGCCTATAGCAAATGCAGCATATGGCATTCATTTTTCACATGTACTGTAAATAGCACTTTTCAGTAGTGCTCAAAGCATGCCATTCCATGAGTGTAGCATTTATTTTTCAACTCGAATCAATGAGCCCAATCAGTCCTCCATGACAACAAAATCATAAACAACAGAGTAGGGCTGGCTAATAAGTCCTTAGTTTTGGGGTTATGCTCAGGTAAAATAATTTGACTAATCTATACTTTCATATTTCCAAGTCCTATTCTTGAAGATCGAGGGGTATAACATTTATTGGAATGACTGATATTCTGATTGTCAGGTTTTGGCCAAGACTGTTCGGGTTTTGGTCACTAGATGTCCCCATTGCACCTTTTTTGTACCTTTTGTTTTTCTTGCTCTAATTATTGTTTGCACCTGTAGGTCATTCCCTTGTTAGTATTTAAACCCTGTGTGTTCCTCAGTTCCTTGCTCAGTGTTTGTAAGTTAGCACCCAGCCCAAGCCTTGTTTTATACAGATATTTCTCTTGTTGGATTTTCCAGAGGTTCTCTGGTTTAGTTCTTGTGTATTATTTGAGTAGTCTTTTGAGGTTTGTTTTTCCCTGCTGTTTTTTACCACTTTGTGGAGTTTCTTTTCTATTTTGGAGGATTTCCATTTTGTGCCTCTTGGCTTTATTTTTGGACATTGTGGATTTAGTTTCTTTGCCTGAAGATTTTGTTCTTTAATTAAACCACCATCTCTAGTACTGCTGTGTCTGCCTCATCTTCTGGGTTCTGACGATTATTAGTGACTGTTTCTCGCACCGGGTCCTGACACTGATAGACTTTGGTTTTTAATGTAAATATATAATTTAATCGTATTATATGTAGTAGAAAGTGATGGATTAGAAGAAGCCTACATAACCAACCCATAGAGTAAAATTTAACATCCATATATTTTTTATTTTTTTATTTCACCTTTATTTAACCAGGTCGGCCTGTTGAGAACAAGTTCTCATTTACAACTGCGACCTGGCCATGATAAAGCTAAGCAGTGCGACACAAACAACAACACAGGGTTACAGATGGAATAAACAAACATACAGTCAATAACATATGGCCAGCAATGTAAACTTTAACATTGATCTATCCTGCAATAGATGTCGTTCAATTGGTAACATACATTTTTGTCTTCTTCTAATGCCTCTTAAGGAGAAACTAATCTAAAAGTAACGGAATGTAATCAGATTACATAACTGAGTTTGGGTAATCCAAAAGTTACATTACTGATTACAATTTTGGACAGGTAACTAGTAACTGCAACGGATTAMATTTAGAAAGTAACCTACCCAACCCTGACAATCACATATTTTTGAACCATAAGTCTATTGTGTTCTGTATGTACTTGTTGCTACTCAGAAAAATGGCAGATGGTTCAGAAAATGTTCAGTTGACAACAATAGGATTAATTCAAGTTGGTAAAAGTACAAATGATGTAATAGATGAGCAAAGAAACAGTAGCTACTCACCACAAGTTACACAAAACTCTAAAAAGAGGGGAACCAGTTGTCACTTATAAGACAACAGCCAAATATGATGCATACTTGATAGAGAGAGAGAGAGAGAAATGGCATCAGAGAAAGAGAGAGAGTGAAAGAAGGAAAAGAGACTGGGGAGGCGCATAGTTTTAGTGCTGTGTGCTCATCCTGAGTAGTTTATGTCTGTTGCTTAACTAAGCATTTGTAACTATGTAAGTGTAGGATAAATATAATATTTCCTTCCATCTGAATTATATATTTGAATTCGACTTTTACGTGTTTTTTTCCTGTTTATCTCAATCGGATGAGCCACTGGATTCGTTGAGACACAGAGTCTACTTTGCTATGTATGTGTCATTTTTGGCATTAGCTCACTACTTTACACAATGGAGCTCTTAAATTTAAGATGGATGACTAAAGTTCTTTTTTAAAAAGGTCCACACTCACTTTTACTCTGTGAGAGGAAACAGTGTGTGTTTGTGTGTGTGTGTGAACCATGTGAAAGAGGGAACATRACTGAATACCCTTTTCAGCCACACAGTAACAAAAGATTTTGATTCAACATACGAGGCAACTAGCTTGTGAGAATGTGAAGTAACCTGCCTCTGAATCACTTTCTACTTTGAGTACCTATTTGAATGAAGCAAATGCTGTGTCATTTTCAGTTCACTGTATTACTGATGATTATCCTCATTGTGTGTTCTGTGAATCACTGCTGAGGATCTCTTGGAATTGTTTCCTTGTCATTGATGCTCCTCAAGCTTTTCCACTTCCGTGGGATATTGGAGCAACAAATATAAACTATTTGAATAACAAATAGGCTACAATTGTGTTTATAGCCTACAATTGTGTGTTTATAGCCTACAATTGAAATGGCATGTTTTGGGATTTGTGTAAGTGCCTTTTTCATGTTTTCCTTTTTCCTCCTTCAGATGTTTGCAAGTCTCCCAAGGAAGCACCGAAGTTTGAGTGGCTCCACAAGTACCGCAAAGCCTCCAAAGGCCAAGGTGGCGTTAAACAGACCCTTGCACCTTTGGGAACGACACACACCAAGATCAGCCAGCATAAGAAAACAGGTAAGCCAACAGCCCTCTTCGTGTCCCTCTCAGTCAGTACCCTTCCTGAACTTCTACCCTTATCACACAGAGCCCATTGTGTGGTAATATCTAGCAAGTATGTGTAGCTGAATTAAATTACAGGTCTACACTAAGAAAGCACATGATTGATAATTAACCATGATTCTTAGATCATGATAACTGTATCTGATCCAAAGCCTAGGAGGTGCCCTCCAAAGTGACGTCACAAAGCAATGTCATTCCTTATGGTTTTGTGACATGTCTCTTGTTGATGTTAGTTGGTCTTGTTAAACTTTGGGGAGATTGACAACATTATCTTCCATATTGGCTTTAACTCTAGAAAAACTGTTTCACAATGGATCTATCTTCACACTGTGAGCAAACTATCGCACATGTGTGCCTGTCATTGTCAGCCACTGTCAAAGGAAGCTATTTGCTCTGGCACTCCGATTGATAAGCAAAGTGCCCAAACCTGTACATCTAGATGCTATTTGCAATGTTGATTTGTTGTTGTTGATTTGTTGTTGTTGTTGTTGTATCTTCTCAAATTTTCTCCTGCCACTGAAATATACTTTTCATTATTTCAAGCAATTTCTTTATGCATGTACAATGCATATCAATTCACATTAGTTAAAAAATTGGTTGACATGGAAATAATTGTAAGAATGCAATTATAATTGTAAAACGCTTCATAGTTGTGTAAACATTTGTACTGAAGCTTTTTTTTTTATTTGCCACCTGCCAGAGACCGCCCAGTGTTTTCTTTTCTTTACATTTTTTAAAATATATATATATTTTTTGTTACCCCCTTTTTCTCCCCAATTTCGTGGTATCCAATTGTTAGTAGTTACTATCTTGTCTCGTCGCTACAACTCCGGTACGGGCTCGGGAGAGACGAAGTGTTTTCTTGGTTGATTGGTTTGGTTTGTGACACCGCGGTCGTCACTTGCGCAAGTGCGGGTGAAAAAAAATGTATCAACATTCCTTGCACGAACAGGTCCTTGGACATTGCACTGCACATCATGCGTGGAAGCACTGCTTGGATATGTCTAGAATGAATAAAGACACTGGTAGGGGGAAATGTTTATGATTTTCTGTTGTATTTAGATTGTCTATTTGCTAGCGCAGTCTGAAACGTAAGTAACTTTTTTTTCTGTGCATTAGTGCTTGTTCAAATTAGCTAGGTTTGCTAAGAATATAACTTCTAGCTAGCTAAGTGGCTTTCTTTATTGGATGTTTTGAGCAGAGTTATGGTTTGGAACGAGCGCGCTAGTTAGGTAATTAGCTAACTATCCATATACAGCATGTCAATATTATGGTTTGTTAAGGTTCGCCATCTATATTTCTAAGATAGACCATATTCTGTAGGTTTGCGACATTTCATCAGTCATTGTGTCCTGATTTGGGTTTGGTAATGCACCATGCATACCTGACGTTCAGCAGCTTTGGGATTTTCACTGTTTTAGTTATCTCAGTATCTGTCAACTGAAGGTGTAAAGCTAGACAGGCAATTAGTAGCCACTCATTTCAATTGAAAATGGATGGACGCTGTAGTTTGATTGTCTTGGGTTCTCTTTATTTTTGTATCTTGGAAAATGTCCATATTAGTAGATTGCAGATAAGAACATATGTCTCTGCCCATTTTATTACTCCTAGATACAAATGGTTATTTTATGCAATGATGAACTTTGTGATGAGCACGGACTTTTGTGCACCCACACTGTAGTATGCTACAGCTAAGTGGTTGACTCACACTTTTCTTTATTGAACCAAGACAGGGCAGCCTTTCATGTTTCTATTTTTAGACTAATTAGTGATGATCGCAATACTAACTTTGCCTTTACAGTGGACTGTTTGTTGGTGTAGCGTTTAACAGGTTTAACGAGCCTTACCATGACCACAGATTAATGTAAAACATGTAAAAGTCCTGCTAACAAGACACTTTATAGGCTAGCTCATCTTCTGTTCTCTGTGGACAGAAGGAGGGTAAAATGCAGTAGATCATTCTTCTGAAGTAGGCCTACTGAAAGCCAATGTAGGCCTAGATGTTTACTTTCAATATTAGGTTAGGTCAGGGACTGGGAAGCTCCGTTGGGGTCTTGTGGTGTATTATTTAGGACTTAGGTGAAATGCAGTAAGTCATCCTTCGAAAATAGCTGAGATCCAATGTAGTCCAAGGTCTAGATGTTGACTTTCAACATGAGCCTGGCTTGGGGACTGGGAAGCTCTCTAGGGAGTTGGGAACAAGGGATCTTGTGTGTTGGAGCTTACTCCTCCCCCATATTCGCCTCTCACAGCTCTCTGGGAGTTTCCATCTGATCTCACAGGGCGCAGTTTGTTTCCATTTCCTGTGTTCCAATAGCACGTGCGCACATATACACACAGTAAAAATGGACATTAGCGCTACAGCCCCACTACACTGTAATTGATACTGTAATTTTGTTTACTCAAAATAGCACTCTGGTTCTCCAATGCCCCTGTTTTGTACACCAGTATGCCTAAAGACAGCATTCAATAGCCTAGACTTCACCCTCTCCCTCTTGGTTAGCCTTTGAAACAATATATTCCATTCTTAATGCAGTCTTTATCAGGAATTGTATCTGTGGTGAACTATTAGACTTTTTCTTTTGGGTAGCTGTAGCCTCTGATTATAAGAGATTCCATTGCACTACAGAAATTTGAGTTCTTCCTCTGTTATTGTTTTGCAATCGCTTTCCATAAACAATAGATGAAGCTAACATTTACCTTGACTGTCTTGTGAGAGTGTATAGTATGCAAGGAATATCCCCCGAGATGGTAAGAACTTGTGTGTGATGTGATTAGAAGTACATGCTGACCCGACCGGACAGATTGCGTGCGTGAGCGTTGCAAAATAAATGTAGAAATCCATGTTATTCAATTATTGCACACCAACGAGTGTCTGCGTTGCCAAGGGCTAAAACAGAAGTCATTCCTATTTCTGACGCATATCGCGCTGAAAGTCCTGCCTCTCCCATCTCCTCATTAGTTTATAGAAGCAGGTACCCACGTGCCATCTCCTCATTGGTTATACCCACGTGGGTGATTGAAAGACGAACTGTTTTGCCGTTCGTCGTGGTAATACTATGACAGTTTAGATGCCAATCACCATATAAGTTCAAAGATGAAAAAGCCTGGAAGGAGGAGAGATGACTAGAAACGATTCAGTTGACCGTTTTGTGTGTGGAATAATTGTCGGAGTAGAGGACCTTGTGTATTTCAGGTAAAATAACAACTCAATGTTTATATCCCAGGACAAATTAGCTAGCAACAGCAAGCTAGCTAAATAGGACAAATTAGCTAGCATGTGCAAGCTAACTAGCTAAATTGCATAAATGTTTAATGCTTTTTGACCTGTCCCCAAATTAATGTAATTGGTTCAG
Organism: Salvelinus sp. IW2-2015; assembly: GCF_002910315.2. Classification (NCBI taxonomy): domain Eukaryota; kingdom Metazoa; phylum Chordata; class Actinopteri; order Salmoniformes; family Salmonidae; genus Salvelinus; species Salvelinus sp. IW2-2015. The sequence goes on from NC_036845.1 coordinate 16,437,171, forward strand.
AGTTTGTTTTGATATTTTAACCTGCGTGTCGTGATCGCGTTTCGTGTGGGGGGACAAAATACATTTATGCATGATGGCGCACGATGGCACACGCGCGCAGCCGGTTTGGGTTCCGTGGTAGGCTTTGCTAAAGGATGAGCCTATGTTTACGTTGTATTAGCCTATGTTAACTTCTAACTGTTTTTCTCCCAAGTCCTGTCCAATTGCAGTAAGCTATTGGTTCCTGAAGTTATCCCTGCCTAGTTCACGAAGCAACTCAATACATCTTGTGCTTAGCCTGGGGTGTAATCATTAGTCCAAACAGTTGCAAATGGAAAACATTTATCAACAAACAAGAGTTTCTATTGGATAAATGCAGGTATGTCTCCCCGTTTTCATTCCGTTTGCTTCAGTTTCGTTCCTAGTGAATACACCCCTGGTCCCAGATTGGTTTTTGCTATCTTGTCCTCATACTGGACAACAAATCTCAAAAGCTTGTAGGCCTAGGCCTATTGCATGAAAACCTGTTGGCTAATTTCTTGCACAGCTGCTTGTATTGAGTTGATTCTCTAAAACAGAATGCAATAAACGATGAACTCGCAATCAGATACTGCTACAGTATATGCTGGTTAAACAACAACAAAAACGATGCACCCTCAAAAGCAATTTCCTCTATTACACTTGCCATGTTCGTAGAGTTTGTTCTGCCAAGCAGTAGGAGACAGTGGCCATATTGTCTTAGACTCAGGCTTTGACTCTTCCATTGATTTGAACACCTTAAAATGCAATGTATTGTCTCGGGTATCTTGCAATAGAGAGTTGATGTCAATGAGATTAACCTGGATAAATAAAGGTTATGCCTGAACAACAATATACATGCAACAATTTCAAAGATTTTACTGAGTTACAGTTCATATAAGGAAATCAGTCAATTGAAATAAATTCATTAGGCCCTAATCTATGGATTTCACATGACTAGTAATACAGATATGCATCTGTTAGACACATACCTAAAAAAAAATAAAAACAGTCAGTATCTGGTGTGACAACCATTTGCCTCATGCAGTGCTACATCTCCTTCGCATAGAGTTGATCAGGCTGTTGATTGTGGCCTGTGGAATGTTGTCCCACTCCTCTTGATTGGCTGTGCAAAGTTGGTGGATATCGGCGGGAACTGGAACAAACTGTCGTACAGCGTGTTCCACATGCTCAATAGGTGACATGTCTGAGTATGCCGGCCATGGAAGAACTGGGACATTTTCAGCTTCCAGGAATTGTGTACAGATCCTTGCGACATGGGGCCAAGCATTATCATGCTGAAACATGAGGTGATGGCGGCGGATGAATGGCTCGACAATGGGCCTCAGAGCCTCGTCGTGGTAGCTCTGTGCATTTAAATTGCCATTGACAAAATGCAGTTGTGTTTGTTTTCCGTAGCTTATGCCTGCCCATACCATAACCCCACCCCCACCATGGGGTACTCTGTTCACAACGTTGACATCAGCAAACCGCTCGCCCACACAACACCATACACGCTGTCTGCCAAACCGCCATTTATCTGTAAAGCGCGCACTTCTCCAGTGTACCAGTGGCCATCAAAGGTGAGCATTCGCCCGCTGAAGGCGGTTACTACCCCGAACTGCAGTCCGGTCAAGACCCTGGTGAGGATGACAAGCACGGAGATGAGCTTCCCTGAGACGGTTTCTGACAGTTTGTGCAGAAATTATTTGATTGTGCAAACCTGCTGTTTCATCATCTGTCCGGGTGGCTAGTCTCAGAAGATCCCGCAGGTGAAGAAGCCAGATGTGGAGGTCCTGGGCTGGCGTGGTTACACGTGGTCTGCGGTTGTAAGGCCGGTTGGACGTACTGCCAAATTCTCTAAAACAATGTTTGGAGGTGGCTTATGGTAGAGAAATGAACATTCAATGCTCTGGTGGACATTCCTGCAGTCAGCATGWCATTTGCGCGTTCCCTCAACTTGAGACATCTGTGGCATGGTGTTGTGACACCTGCACATTTTAGTGGCCTTATATTGTCCCCAGCATGAGGTGCACCTGTGTAATGATCATGCTGTTTAATCAGCTTCTTGATGTGTCAAACTTTCAAGGGGTTGGATTATCCTGGCAAAGAAGAAGCCCTCACTAACAGGAATGTAAACAAGTTTGTACACATTTGTGAGAAAATAAGCTTTTTGTGTGTTTGGAACATTTCAGGGATCTTTTATTTCAGCTCATGAAACATGGGAGAAACACTTTACATGTTGTGTTTTCCTTTTGTTCACTATAGAATATAATAAAATGCTATATCTAATGCAATGCTTTTGAAAACAGCCTCAGTCCATTTTCCGTACTTCCGAGTAAGCAAGGACCAAATCGACTTCACTATTGACTAGTGTGGTCTATTTCAGGCATGAGCTGATTTGATTCTTCACAGGTGAAGCATTTGCATTGCTAGCTCCAGGGGCCTTATAGGATTAGTGTTGGCACATGGCAATGTATTTACCTGATTAACTTGGTTTACAACTCCTTTTGGCTCGCTCTTTCTCGCACTCTCTTTTGTTGTCTTTCTCTCTTTCAACTCCCTCCTGCTCTCTCATTCTTGCTTTGTCACTCACTCACTCACTCACTCAACAGGGAACTCATTGAACGCAGCAAGCAGATCCCCAGTAGAAGGGAACAAGAGGGGGAACAGTGGAGTGGAGCACCCCAGAGTGGAGTCCAGCCCAGAGAGGTAAGTACTGAACACCACTCCTCTCTCTGACAGTGGTATGCAAATGGCTTGGTGCTTGAAGAAGGATAAAAAGACCAGTGTGCCATATTGGATTTCTCATCTCGCCCTCTAACCCCTGTCCTGTATTGATGACGACATTGAAATGTTTGTGTTGTGGGTATATTAGGCCCTTGACCCTATTACAGAATCACTATATAATGTCTCTCACGACATTAGCTTCCAGCCAGGCTAATGAACATCATGACTTAAGAAAAAAAACACCCACAACACACATCATCCTGGACATTAAATAATGATAGCCTAACTGTAGCTCTGCATAAGAAAGAACTTGGTGCCAAGTGCAAACACACTCTTGTGATACCTTTAGTTGGTTTAGTCTGAAACGAGATATGTAGTGGGAGATGTTATACAGTAGTAAAGGGGTGTAACTACATTTCTGACACTCCTGTGCCCCCACCCCGACCATCTTATATACACACATTTGGTCCTTTAGAAGATGTTCTTATCTAGAGCAACCTACCGTCAGTGCATTCAACCAAGGTAGCTGAAACCTCCACATAGCACAATCATTGCAACTAAAAACTTGGATCTTGTGGGCCCTGCAGCCAAGGGAAAGTGAAGCGTGAGGGCTGGGATGAGCTGAAGCGCGAGGGCAGGCATGACCTGGTACGCCAGTCCAGCCACACAGCGTCCAACAAAGCCACAATGCTAGCCATGCCGCAGTTTGGCCTGCGCGACAACCTCATCCGCTGTGAGCTGCTCAAGAACGAGGACATCTACACCTACCTGGAGAATTTCAGGTAACCCCCCTGCCTCTGTCCCTATCAACATCACTGAACATGTATTCTTATATCCTTTTTATGTTGCTGAGCTATACTGTGCTGGGCTGGTTAGGCATCCACCATTGCTGGACCAGTGACTAGCCCGCTACTATATTGCTTGATTCATAAGCCAAGCCGACTTGTACTGCGCTGTTCTGTTTATACATCTGGAAAGGACCATGTTAAAATAATTATCCCAGCTACCACAATTTGCTCTGGGTTGGCACAATAGTGTGAAAAGGGTATATTTCAGCAATAAGGCCAGAGGGGGTGTGGTATATGTCCAATATACCACGGCTAATGGCTGTTCTTAGGCACTACGCAACGCTGTGGTATATTGGCCATATATCACAAACCCCTGAGATGCCTTATTGCTATTAAAAACTGATTACCAATGTAATTAGAGCAGTAATTTCTTTTTTAATTGTCGTACCTGTGGTATACGGTCTGATATCAAGACTGTTAGCCAATCAGCTTTCAGGGCTCGAACCACCCAGTTTTTGTATTTGTAGCTATCCAACTTGTACTATGCAAACTAACATCGATGACTCATCACAAATATCAAGAACAACAGTCAGTACCGCAAGCTACAGGGTTGACACATTTTGCATTAAACAGGATGTCAGTGTTGAGTTGTGAAAAAGCAAGTCATAGCTATAACTGACGAATTGTCCATTTCCATGTAATATTGAAGGAAATTGTTGCTTTTGAATTACTACTATCCAACCTCATAGTAATTCATTTCTAATGCAGTTTTTAAGCAAAAGGGTTTTACAAATGTCTTGGTGATAACAAGCTTTGGTTCTGTCCCAATCTCTCCACCCACTTGTACAATTCCCTTCACGAACATGAAAGTAAATGATTGGTATATGGTAGTGAAAAAGTACACATTTCAGGAGGAAGAAAATATGATTAGGACGCAGAAGGTTTGTACAGAACATGGACAGTGTCATGGCGACAAGTGATTTATACTACAATGCCCTCTGGTGGTGGACACACACACAGCTCTGTRAAGTGTTTAGGTTCTTGYTGCCCATTGCACCATATGAAGGGGCTTGCTAAGGTCATGTCTGCMATACACCCGCACAGTTCACCAGTTACGCCTATATTAGGCAGTGTTAGGCTTTGCTCCCACTCTCTGACTTTGTACTTACCACTCCCCCCTCTCACTCTCTACCCCCCCATCTCTCAGTTTCTTCATAGGCACATACAATGTGAACGGCCAAACCCCCAAAGAAAGCCTCCGTCCCTGGCTGGGCTCCACATCCACTCCCCCTGACATGTACTGCGTGGGGTAAGTCCCATCCACCCAGGCATTACAAATCATTTCCCCTCTAAATCCATAGCCCACATAGACGGTACAGTCAGTGTCTGAGACCCCACAACAAGAGGATGAATTAAGTCATAGATTGTGTTGAGTGGGAAGACTGTCGTAGTTGCTACAGCAGCAACTGAGCCAATTCAGCCAAACCTCTRTGAATCGCGTCTCCTTTCCAGTGTGCACGACTAGTCTTGTGGTGTTTCAGATGAAATAACATTTATCTAATCTGCGAATTAGGATCTTTAACACAAGGTTTTCAATTGTAGAAGAGTGCATTTGAATTTAAAATATTGATGGGAGACTGTTACAGAGGAGTGTAAATGGTTTTTTTTTAGGCTGGATTATGTTGTTGTATTGTTGTATGTTTTAATTCTGTAATGTATTGATTGTTGCTGCTGCCTTGGCCAGGTCTCCCTTGAAAAAGAGACTCTGGGTCTCAATGGGCTTTTCCTGGTTAAATAAAGGTTAAATAAATAAAGAGTCAGTTGAGAAGAGAGGACTTATGCTCTCCTTGATCGTGTTAATCAGGGTACACTGTCGCAAAACGTTTASCAACAGAAAACCAAAATGATTATCAATTGGTTACCTTCGGATAGTACCTCCCCGTTTTCTTCCGTTCCGTGCCTACTGAACATRACCCTGTGTTGCAGGTTCCAGGAGCTGGACCTGAGCAAGGAGGCCTTCTTCTTCAACGACACGCCCAAGGAGACCGAGTGGATGAGGGCTGTGTCTGAGGGGCTGCATCCAGACGCCAAGTACGCCTTAGTAAGAACCTCCCTCTCCTTCAGTTAACCACTGGCCACTTGTCATGCCCAGTCTTGCTACTGCCACAAGGTTGTGTGTCCTAATACTAATGTAAAAAACGTCTTGCTGTAGATGCCCTCATCTGATAGTGGCTTAATGCTGACTCTACTTTAGTCTGACCCACTACAGGCGATCCAGCAAGAACCAGGCAGATGTGGCCATATTCAGAGTTGTATTCTTTAGTTCACTACCACACACAAATGATCTTGTGGTTCTATGAAAGAAAGGAAATTAACAACGGGTAATATTGTCAGGTCTGTACATAGCGTAGCATTACACACACATTAGGCATGCTAACACAGTAGGCCTACTACAGGATACATATCAGAGAGGAGCTAATCACTGATGAGGCTAGCTGACAGTCAGGATTTATGGCCATGTCTCTCCAACCAGATAGAGATCTTCTCTGATTTTAAGGGGCCCTTTGCTTAATTACTAGGCCAMGGCTGTAAATCAAGTGAACATGCTTGGGTGCACCAGGCTTTCTAGACTCTTCCACAACTTTAGTTTGAATATAACATACTCTCTCACAGTAGTTGAAACATGCACKTAATACTTAATAGCCTCAAACATGCAATAGTTACAGTGGCTGGCAGTTCTGTAATTAGACAACATGCAGGAGGTAATGCTRCCAGCTGGCGACAGAACAAATGKACATATATAACAAGATAACCAACACTAGCAAGGTTTCAGTAACATGCATTAAACATCRGCAAAAATATAAGGCCCCAACTTTCATTGTTGATGCATGCACAAACACTTCTAGAAAACACACTGTAAACTTGTTCCCCAGCCAAACTTGGCGTCCTCTTCGGCTGAAGATGATCTCTGAGCTAGAGTGGGAGGGGCCAGAGTCCAAATGTCAAATCAAATTTGAATAGTCACATGCGCCGAATACAACAGGTGTAGACCTGCTTACTTACGAGCCCCTAACCAACAATGCCGTTTTAAAAAATACGGATAAGAATAAGAAATAAAAGTAATTAAAGAGCAGCAGTAAAATAACAATAGCGAGACTATATACAGGGGGGTACCGGTATAGAGTCAATGTGTGGGGGAACCGGTTAGTTGAGGTAATATGAACATATAGGTAGAGTAATTAAAGTGACTATGCATAGATGATAAGAGGGTAGCAGCGGTGTAAAGGGGTGGGCAATGCAAATMGTCTGGGGAGCCATTTGATTAGGTGTTCAGGAGTCTTATGGCTTGGGGGTAGAAGCTGTTTAGAAGCCTCTTGGACCTAGACTCGGTGCTCCGGTACCGCTTGCCGTGCGGTAGCAGAGAGAACAGTTTATGACTAGGGTGGCTGGAGTCTGACAATTTTTAGGGCCTTCCTCTGACACCTCCTGGATGGCAGGAAGCTTGGCCCCAGTGATGTACTGGGCCGTTCGCAMTACCCTCTGTAGTGCCTTGCGGTCGGAGGCCGAGCAGTTGCCTTACCAAGCAGTGATGCAACCAATCAGGATGCTCTCGATGGTGCAGCTGTTGAACCTTTTTTGAGGATCTAAGGACCCATGCCAGATCTTTTCAGTCTCCTGAGGGGGAATAGGTTTTGACGTGCCCTCTGCACGACTGTCTTGCTGTGCTTGGACCATGTTAGTGTGTTGGTGATGTGGACACCAAGGAACTTGAAGCTCTCAACCTGCTCCACTACAGCCCTGTCGATGAGAATGGGGGCGTGCTCGGGCCCTCTTTTTCCTGTCGTCCACAATCTTCTCCTTTGTCTTGATCACGTTGAGAGAGAGGTTGTTGTCCTGGCACCACACGGCCAGGTCTCTGACCTCCTCCCTATAGGCTGTCTCGTCGTTGTTGGTGAACAGGCCTACCACTGTTGTGTCATTGGTGAACTTAATGATGGTGTTTGGAKTCGTGCCTGGCTGTGCAGTCATCAGTGAACAGGGAGTACRGGAGGGGACTGACCACGCACCCATGAGGGGCCCCTGTGTTGAGGATCAGCGTGGCRGATGTGTTGTTACCTACCTTTACCACCTGGGGGCGGCCCGTCAGGACATCCAGGATCCAGAGGGAGGTGTTTAGTCCCAGGGTCCTTAGCTTATTGATGAGCTTTGAGGGCACTATGGTGTTGAACGCTGAGCTGTAATCAATGAATATCATTCTCACATCGGTGTTCCTTTTGTCCAGGTGAGAAAGGGCAGTGTGGAGTGCAATAGAGATTGCGTCATCTGTGGATCTGTAGGGGCGGTATGCATATTGGAGTGGGTCTAGGGTTTCTGGTATAATGGTGTTGATGTGATCCATAACCAGCCTTTCGAAGCACTTCATGGCTACAGATGTGAGTGCTACGTGTCGGTTGTCATTTAGGCAGGTTTCCATAGTGTTCTTGGGCACAGGCACTATGGTGGTCTGCTTAAAAAATGTTGGTATTAYGGACTTGGACAGGGAGAGTTGGTCTGCGCATGCTCGCATTACACATCCTGGTAATCCGTCTGGCTCTGCGGCCTTGTGAATGTTGACCTGTTTAAAGGTCTTACTCACATCGGCTGCGGAGAGCGTGATCACACAGTCTTCCAGAACAGCTGGTGCTCTCATGCATGTTTCAGTGTTATTTTCCTCGAAGCGAGCATAGAAGTAGTTAAGCTCGTCTGGTAGGCTTGTGTCACTGGGAAGCTCTCGGCTGTGCTTCCCTTTTGTAGTCTGTAATGGTTTGCAAGCCCTGCCACATCCGACGAACGTCGGAGCCTGTGTAGTACGATTCGATCTTAGTCCTGTATTGACACTTTGCCTGTTTGATGGCTCGTCGGAGGCCATAGTGCGATTTCTTATCAGCTTCCGGGTTAGAGTCCCGCTCCTTGAAAGCGGCAGCTCTACCCTTTAGCTCAGTGCGGATGTTGCCTGTAATCCATGGCTTCTGGTTGGGGGTATGTACGTATGGTCACTGTGGGGACGACGTCATCAATGCACTTATTGATGAAGCCAATGACTGATGTGGTGTACTCCTCAATGCCATCGGAGGAATCCCGGAAGATATTCCAGTCTGTGCTAGCAAAACAGTCCTGTAGCTTAGCATCTGTTTCATCTGACTCATCTGACCACTTTTTTTTATTGATCTATTCACTGGTGATTCCTGCTTTAATTTGAGCTTGTAAGCAGGAATCAGGAGGATAGAATTATGGTCAGACTTGCCAAATGAGGGCAGGGGCGAGGTCGACCGATTAATCGGCATGGCCGATTTCRAGTTTTCATAACAATCGGTAATCGGCCTTTTTGGATGCCGATTATGGCCGATTACAATCCAATCCACGAGGAAACTGCGTGGCAGGCTGACCACCTGTTATGCGAGTGCAGCGTCAWAAGGACCWTGTGGCTGCTAGGAGCCAMGGTAAGTTGCTAGCTAGCGTTAAACTTTGTTTTTTTATAAGATATCTTCACGTAATCACTAGTTAACCTAGTAATATCATCAGCCATGTGTAGTTAAGTAGTTTGTCCTGTGTTGCATATAATCAATGTTAATGTTAATGCCTGTTAATTTATCATCGATTCACAGCCTACTTCAACTTCGCCAAACGGGTGATGATTTCACAAAAGCACAATCATTTCACAAATGTACCTAACCATAAACATCAATGCCTTTCTTAAAATCAATACAGAGAAGTATATTTTTTTAAACCTGCATATTTAGTTAAAAGAAATTCATGTTAGCAGGCAATATTAACTAGGGAAATTGTGTCACTTCTCTTGCGTTCAGTTTGGGCCACCTGGCTCGTTGCGAACTGTTAACTAATTTGCCAGAATTTTACATAATTATGACATAACATTAAATATTGCTGTTACATTGCACAACCTTCAGACTTAGGGTTGCCACCCGTTCGATAAAATACRGAACAGTTCCGTATTTCACTGAAAGAATAAACGTTTTGTTTTCAAAATGATAGTTTCCGGATTTGACCATATTAATTACCAAAGGCTCGTATTTCTGTTTATTATAATTAAGTCTATGATTTTATAGAGCAGTCTGACTGAGCRGTGGTAGGCAGCAGCAGCCTCGTAAGCATTCATTCAAACAGCGCTTTACTGCGTATGCCATCAGCTCTTAGCAATGGTTGAGGCACAGCGCTGTTTATGACTTCAAGCCTATCAACTCCCGAGATTAGGCTGGCAATCCTAAAGTGCCTATAAGAACATCCAATAGTCAAAGGTATATGAAATACAAATGGTATAGAGAGAAGTAGTCGGCGCRTCATAATTCCTATATTAACTACAACCTGAAACTTATTAACTGGGAATATTGAACCACCAGCTTTCATATGTTCTCATGTTCTGAGCAAGGAACTTAAACGTTAGCTTTTTTACATGGCACATATTGCACTTTTACTTTCTTCTCCAACACTGTGTTTTTGCATTATTTAAACCAAATTGAACATGTTTCATTATTTATTTGAGACTAAATAGATTTTATTTATGTATTATATTAAGTTAAAATACAAGTTTTCATTCAGTATTGTTGAAATTGTCATTATTACAAATGTATATAAATAAATTAATCGGCCGATTTAATCGGTATCGGCTTTTTTTTGGTACACCAATAATCGGTATCGGCTTTGAAAAATCGGTTGACCTCTACTTTGTATGCGTCTCTGTGTAGAGTAAAGATAGTCCAGATTTTTTTTTTTTTTTCTGGTTGCACATTTAACATGCTGGTAGAAATTTGGTAAAACAGATTTAAGTTTCCCTGCATTAAAGTCCCCGGCACTAGGAGCGCCACTTCTGGGTGAGCGTTTTCTTGCTTATGGCGGAATACAGCTTATTCAATGCTGTCTTAGTGCCAGCCTCTGACTGTGGTGGTATGTAAACAGCTACGAAAAATACAGATGAAAACACTCTAGGTAGGTAGTGTGGTCTACAGTTTATCATGAGATACTCTACCTCAGGCGAGACAATAGCTTGAGACTTAGATATCGTGCACCAGCTGTTATTTACAAAAATACATAGTCCRCCKCCCCTTGTCTTACCAGACGCCGCTGTTCTATCCTGCTGGTGCAGCGTATAACCAGCCAGCTGTATGTTGATGGTGTCGTCGTTCAGCCACTTCTCCGTGAAGCATAAGATATTACAGTTTTGAWTAAGTCATTACAACATCATACCACTTTGCTTTGTCCATTCGGGCACACTGATTGGCTGAAACCCAGGAGGCTGTGATAGACAGCAGAGAAAGGGAGAAATCACCCTAAAGTGACTGTGGGGAAGGTTACATGCATGTTTCTTTTTTATAAYTAAGGCCATGTTTGAATACGCCAAAAACGCATCCTTCCTTCCTTAAAATAAAATAATCACCGATATGGGAGGGTTGRATTGGTAAAAGAAGTGGGGTGCTAATATTCCTTTCGCTTATCCGAGCACATGCATGTCAGTGATTACCTCAAGTCAGTGAGGAAGGAAGGATGCATGTAGTCACAGTTGGTACAATTGAGTGTCGCTKTACTACAGATGTTTCCAAAGCAAAGTGGTACAATGTTGTAATGACTTATTTGCTTCCCTTTATACTGTAAAGTGTGGATTTGTTAACCTGGTGAAAGCTTGTACATGAGCTTCTCTTTTTCAATCTTCTTTTTATCTAGACCTATTTCCCCTTTTTATAAATTGCMGACTCAAGCTAAACTGCTTCTTCCTCTTTTAAAAGGCTTGTAAAGATTTTCTCCCTCAACCACCCAGTATGATGRCGTGTCATTTGTCAGTCCTCTGTCACTGGTGTGAATTTAGCTCACTTGGTTGCTTCGTAATTGACATGGCATAGGGCAAGAATCTGTGAAATGGCTGGTTTCACATTAATATTAATATGGTAATGTTGGGTTATATCCTACTTCGGTTTWTATCCTTGACAGGATTGAATGTGGAACAATCTGACTGTTAGCAATTTAGCATTTTTGCTCCTGCAGTATTGGCATGAACAATATTGCATTGTCCTGTATGCCACTTCACTGCGGTCCTCCTGACCAGATCTCTATTGTTTACCCCTTCCGCTAACACTACCTGAACAACCTTAGGTGTTTCGTAAACAGCACAAACACATCCAGGATCAGGCTAATAGCAAATGCTTGACCAGTGTATTGTTCTGTCTGTGACCTATGACCCCTGTGTATCCCTTCAGGTGAAACTGGTTCGTCTGGTGGGCATCATGCTGCTGTTTTATGTGAGGAATGAGCACGCCAAGCACATCTCTGAGATGGAGGCAGAGACCGTGGGCACCGGCATCATGGGTAGAATGGTAGGTGGTGTGTGTGTGTGTCCAGTGAGGGTATAGTAGGAGTACATATCCTTGGCCGCTAAGCGGTCTGTAATCAATTGCTTAGCAGTCTTGGCAGTTTAGAGCAGGAGGTTGGCTGGCTAGTTTCATTTAGCTTCCATTTTACAGTTGGATAAGGAGTTATATTGCACCGTTCTACCTCCAAACTCGGCTTTAACCAGAGTTTAGAAAACCAGTGTTTCTCACATTTGTAGCCTCAAATACACCAGACTTGGAACCCAGGTATGTTTGGAAAACACATTGGAATTCCTATTGTTCATAGAGCTATTTTTTGTATACAAACAGATGTCAAGTTCGGGTGATGCGAGCGCATCCCGGTACCTACAAGCTCTGTAGCAGGATAGCTAACGCTAAAGTCGGACCTTGACAAACTTAACAGTGAGTGAGTGATGACCGTGAAAACACACAAGACTGATGGCTATAGCTATGTTCAACAAGTTGATTATTCTTCTATCTTTATCTAGCTCCGTTTGTGATATTTTACCTTGCCTCACAGGCTTGCTAGCTAACCAATCATCTGACATCTGTAATGTTGTTGACAATAACCATCTGATTCCGTGTTTGTTAATAACTTGCACTAGTTGTATTTGAAGTTGCATGTGATCGTATCCACTGCTAGATAACAAAGCTTGTTCTGAAACCGTACTGCTTGTACTACTTTTCATGACGCAGCAGGGAAATGGTTTGTTCTGTAAGGGCACATAATATAAAATGTTTTACAAACCTCTCTCCTCAGGGAAACAAAGGTGCTGTGGCTATCCGCTTCCGCTTCCACAACTCTGACATCTGTGTGGTCAACTCCCACCTGGCCGCCCACATCGAGGAGTACGAAAGGCGCAACCAGGACTACAAGGACATCTGCAGTAGGCTGCTTTTCCGCCAGCAGGACCCCGCGCTGGCCCCACTCACCATCATGAAGCACAAGTATGAACAAGTCTTTAGTACAAAGCAGTATTTCCACTTTTCAGGGTTGTGTTCATTAAGGCCAAAACATTTAAATGAGCGTTTCTTATTGGATATGTTTTGGGTCGTATTCATTAGGGCACACATTGATAATATTTTGCAAAGGAAAACAAAAATGAGGTTCTTATTGGACGAGTCCAGATAATCCCTGCCTTTTCAGTCTGTTGTTTTTGTTTGTTATTTTGTGCCTAATGAACAGGACCCTGGATTTGGTAGTTGTGGTGGTACACCATGCTTTGTATTTATTCCGGCATGGTGACATTTTCTCAAGGGAACAAAATAGCGAATGTATTATGTAAACCTTTGATCACAAGACCAGTGCACCTTGCCAATTTCACATAACTTTATAATGGCTTAGGTGAACATTTGAAATGAATGCAGTGTTTTGATGCAGTTGTAGAGTGGGATGAGTTCTAGAACCACATGCAAAGCCACCGTTTTCCGTATTGAAATATAATTATAGAAGAGTAGTTATATTTCTATGATTTTCCATATTCTCAATGCATCATCTTTTCCTTGCTTACAGTGTGGTCCTATGGCTGGGAGATCTCAACTACAGGCTAAGTGACCTTGACATCGACAATGTGAAGGACTTAATCGCCAAGAAGGATTTTGAAACGCTGCACAGTTATGACCAGGTAGGTAATCTCAAGCCGCTTAACTTCAAGCCATTTAAATGTCTACTTCTAGGGTGCGTTCAGTAGGCAAATGTTGTAGAACATTGCAGATAGAAATGTCATGAATATAGCTGACATGATTCCTTACTCTACTTGTCAGACAGGCAGGTTTGTTCTTTGTAATATCTGAATGTTCCACAACATTGTTCCCATGGTCTTATTTATTAGGCTCCTAACTGAAGACAACTGATCTGAAACAGGGAGGTACTACCTGAAATTGTCCAATCAGAAACACAAATTTTCCGTTGCAAAACGTTTTGCTACAATATGCCCTAATGAATAAGACTGCTAATCTCTGTGTTCAGTGCCAGTCACATTACAACATGATGAGTGTGGTAATTGTCATGATGTCTTGTGGTGGCTCTGTGGTCCTCAGCTGAAGAGGCAGATCGATGAGAAGGCTGTTTTCGTGGGCTTTGTGGAGGGAGAAATCGGCTTCCTGCCCACTTACAAATACGACACTGGCTCTGACCAATGGGACACAAGGTAACTTCTCCTCTCTAAATGTCTAGTATTATCTATAAAGGCAATGGAGAAAACAATAACACTTTACTAAAAGCCTGCAGACATATTGCATTATAATGCCATTTATAATGCATCGTAAGAACATGTATGAACCCCTTATAATGGTGGTCTTATGGTTGTCGCATAATGAGCCTAAGACGTTTTGAGTTGGAATATTGATAGATAGGGAGACAGAATATATTATAAGCCTGATTATAATGCATTACAAAGGCTCATACATTCTTATAATATGTTTTAAAGCGTTATAGCTGTAGAATAAAGTGTTACAAAACTCTTAAATATCTTATTGCGTGGAATCTGTCTCCGAAATGTCTTAAAGTTTCATGTTTCACGGCCCTCAGTGAAAAGTGTCGCGTGCCGGCGTGGTGCGATCGGATCCTGTGGCGAGGCAAGAATGTGCGGCAGCTGCACTACCAGAGTCACATGGACCTTAAGACCAGCGACCACAAGCCAGTCAGCTCCCTGCTGGTGATGGGGGTGAGAATTAGTTTCCACCATCTGTCCTTTGACCTCTTAGAGACCATGCGGTTTTGGTTGGTTTAGCCTGGTGGTCATAACCAAAGATTCTTATAGATAACCCAAGATTGTAAAAGGCCCATCTGAACAATCTTAGTCACACTATGGGGCAGAGCAAGCAAGGTGATGGGAAGAGTTTCATCTTGACCAAATATGGGAATTCCCTTGTGGAAGTGTTTTTTTATTTAATTTTTAAAAATGTATCCTTGTGACCAGTCTGAGTTTCCCCCAGAGCCATATAATTAGAGTTCAGACAACTTTTAGAATTGTGCTTTTGAGCATTTAATTTATCCATTCATGACAAGTATTTGGATTCTAATTCTAGATGTTCTGTTGCATGGCATTTTTTAAAATGTTAAACTAATGATATGCATCTAGTTTCCCCTATTCATCTGTGTTTTAACCTCCCTTCTCTGCTGTTTCTTCAGATCAAGCTGGTGAACGAAGAGTCTTACAAAAAGACATTTGAGGAAATTGTGCGCTCGCTGGACAAGATGGAGAACGAGTGCATTCCGTCCGTAACGCTGTCCAGGCGAGAGGTGAGTGGTCAAGAGTTAAGTGATTCTACTGTGAATTGTTATTGATGAAGAATATGTTAACATTTCTCTGGTCTTTCACAATGCACAATACAACATTATCAGTGAACATTGACAGTAGCAGAACCTTGTGAACAACGCTTATCATATGAGCTCTGCTCTTTACGAACAGGAGTAAAATTTAGGGAAAACGTCTGTGCTACATGTACAAATTTACATTTTTTCCCTTAACATTTAAACTTCAAATGACGTGATTTCACAATTCAGATGTGGTTCTGTGTATAACCGCTAGGGGTCAATGCAGTTCAATCTACTGCAGGCCTGCAATTCCTACATACTGGTCGTCACTAGTTACCACAGCCACAAAGTAATAAAGCCAGCCTATTTCTACAATTGATCTTCTTAAAATGTGATTTTAAACCTAACCCTAACCACATTGCTAACCTTAGTCTAATCCTAACCTTACGTTAGGTTTTCATGAATTTTTACGCTATAGCCAATTTTGACTGTGTTAACTAGAGGAAACCCTACCAGACGGTGATGTATGACAGCGTGTTCATACATGTCCAACAATCTGTTGTTAATGCCACGTATGGTGTTTGAGAGCATGCGCTTTGTACTTGCACTTGCAGAGCAATTATTGTGCAATTTCTCCATCAGGGCCGTCACGGTTTTTCGACATGACATCTTGTAGTCTGATTCTAGATATGCCATTTAGGATATTGAAGCCGACATCCCCTACCATTGACAATGGCTGGATATCAACTGTAATCATTTCTGTAATCAACGCTGTGATTTTCACACCCCTACTCCCTACCTGTGAAACCTAATCCAAATCACTCTCCCTCCCCAGTTTCACTTCAAAGATGTGAAGTTCATGCAGCACCAGGCAGAGACTCTGACCCTCCACAACGACGGGCAGGTCCCGTGCCAGTTTGAGTTCATCCAGAAGCTGGATGAGCCCACCTACTGCAAGCCCTGGCTCACCGCCAACCCGGCCAAGGGCTTCATCGCCCAGGGTGAGTATAGCAGGACTTATGGCCCTATTCTTTCTTCTGCGTTTTCTTGAGGTCAGCACTTGTTTAAGGTGTGTATCAAATATGTCAGAGTAGAAGTGCTCATCTAGGATCCGGTACCCCCCCTGTCCTTGTAATCCAATTTATTGTGATCTCAAATGTAAAACTGATCCTACATTATCACTCCTACTCTAAAACATCTGATACATACAGCCCCAGATCTAGAGTTTGGCTGGGTGAAAGCAAGGTTGCCACCCCATTACGTTCTTCAACCTAACTAATTCAGATCAGTGAGTACTTCAAGGAAGGTCRGAAGGCATTTCTGAAGTATTGGAACAGGGCCTAAGACTTATATTTCAGGAATGGATATTAATTTATATAAACACCTGGCCTCCCCGCTATGTTAGACATAATGTCATGAGCTCTATGACATATGAAGCGAGAGATCATAGCTCTGTTCTGAGTGAATGATAGATTTGAGTTTTCCCTGTGACTGCAATTGATAGAGGCATTTTCTCAACTCAGTGTTTGATGGAAGGGAAGCTATTTCAGATCTGTCTAGCACGAGAGACTTGTAAATAATGGCGATATCTCAAGGCTTAGGATGGAAGGAGTGGTGGATGTGCCTCAGTGCTCTTTGCCTCTCTGGGTCTTGCTGATAGTTTGTTTTTTACCGTTTGTCTCATTTAGTTCTGAAATTGTCAATGTAGTGATGCAGCTATAAATGAATAGGGTTCCCTTCACACATTCATGTGCAGTTAGTAATGCTTAGTGTACAGTACATCCTTTGCTTGTGGTTCGTCAACAAGTTTCCAACACAGCACATTTACATAGAGCATGATCATGTTCATTAGGTCACGCAACAGAAAACATTTTCAAACTGAATAATTTGTGTTTCTTATTGGACATGTCCAAGTAGTCCCTCCTTCAGTTTGTCAGTGGAGTTTTCTTTCATTTGATCCCAAATGAACACAACCCTGTTCTTCTGTGTCTCAGGGAATTGATAATCAGGAATTGGTGCTTTTCTGAAATGTTCCTCCATTGATAAATCATTGAATTATACCTGATCCCGTCCATGTACTGTTCACCAAGGCGGCAACGTGGACATCGACCTGGAGGTGTTTGTGAACCGCTCCACCGCCACGGAGCTCAACGCAGGCCGCCAGCAAATCGAGGACATCCTGGTGCTCCACCTGGAGCGGGGAAAGGACTACTTTCTCTCTGTGTCGGGCAACTACCTGCCCAGCTGCTTCGGCTCGTCCATCCAGACCCTGTGCCAACTGAGGGACCCCATCCAGGAAATGCCCCTGGAGACCATCCGGGAGCTGGTGAGTTCAGTATAGCCAGCAAGGAGTGTGTTCATTATTGTATATATATTTTGCACTGGAAAATAAAAATGTGCGTTTCTTATTGAACAAATTCATGGTCTGAGTGAATACGATCCAGGTGCAGTCTGACTCTGAAGGCTGCTTTCCCATTCTTCACACTTCTCCAAAAGTGTGCAGTGGTCTGGTACATTCTCCATCGTGGATTTAAAAGTATTATATTGGTGTAACCTAAGCATTGGCTGAAGGGAGTTTCCACCATTGTGAAATATGGAGTATGCAAGTGCACACGTTGGGAGAAGGGTGAAGAATCAGCTGACCGTGGCCTGGAAATGTCCCCCTCTTCAAGGCTGTTTCATATGAAAAGCCTTGCCCAGAATAAAAATAATTAAAAGTGAAAGTGCTCTGGGGGGATTCTGTCCTGCTCATAATTTTTGTATGATTTTGTTTTCAGTTATCTAAAAATGACCAGGAAGTGCAAATCTTGAACTAGCTGCAGTCAAAATTCCCCCAATTCATTGAGACAAGAGACTAGACACATTTGCACTAAACATAGAAGCTAAAGTGAAATTCTGTTCGTAAACATTTCTCTATAGCCCCCACCATTTCCTTTTTGTCTTACGAAGCCTACATCTTTTGTAAAAACAGAAACTGTTTTTTGCGCTGTGTGAACCAAATAGGAGATTTTGTGTCTGAAGTGGGTTTCCAAACAGGGAATCAAATCACCCATTGGCCCAGAACACACTGTTGCCAGGGGGGAATATCCACTGGGTCATTAGTGTTGCAAAACAGCATGCTGTTGTGTACGCTAGAGCAACCCTCTCCAGAAACCTCTGCTTTTTTGTTTGATCTTCAATCAGTGTTATTCTAAAATTGACCAGATGAAAAKATGAATGATTCTGAGAATAAAGAAGACCAAAGATGTCTCACCCTTTTTTTAAATATTTGTATTTTTTAAATCTATGGCTCGCTAGTTATTAATACAGGCAGCATAAATAGCTACAACACATTGTCCTCTAAGGACATGTTGTTCAAGAAAGGTTAGGTCCAGGATTTAAACCCATTTCACTAAAATGTCTTTTTTTGTTTTTGTCTTCTTTCTAAAGACGTCGTCAGGTGATGAGACCAGAACCTTAATCATCGATAAGCCCCTGGATATCCCTAAAGAGATATGGCAGATGGTGGACCACCTATATCGTAATGCTCCTAAACAGGTCAGGACTCACCGAAATCTTTTACCATTTTCGCACTACTGAGCCAAACCTAGAACCGCTAGGTGCGTCATTGGATGCTTTTTTTGCCCCTCACTTTATACACAGATCTCCGCTACACATTGAATCAAGCTGTTTATCTGTCTCTCTGTGACCGCCGATAATTTCAGAACGAAGTTGACTACAAATACAAAGTTGCCAATGTCTTTACAATTGAACAAGAAAAAGATAAAAAGATGCATCAAATGAAAACTGAGATGATTGCATTAAATAATAAATAGGCCTACAGTAGACCTATAGGCTATATAGCCCTTAATATTTCAAACATATTGAAATCAATTGAATGTTCAGTCAATTGAGTTCTATTGATAGACTGCACTGCCTCAATATATTTCATGATTTGTAACGTGCGCAATGATGTGCCAAATGAATCTGTGATTATAGGGTAAGGATTAGAATATGCTGCCTCAATATTTGCAGCCATAAGGTGATATCTCTCTAGGAGCTGGTCTGTTGTCAGTATTGTGGAATAATTCTAATGTTAAGGTAAGATTGAAGATTTACATGTAGGCCGTCATTGTAAATAAGAATTTGTTCTTAACTGACTTGCATAGTTAAATAAATAAATATATAATATTGGGAAAATGGGCCCTGAGCTGTACTGGCCCTGAGCTGTACTATGCCTCCACAATAGTTGTTGCTGCCTGGGAGGGAGAATGTGAGAAGAAAAAAATCTGAACCAGTACAGCTCGGGTCGGAATCAGGGATTAGTTTCTTGACAATACACTAGTTTTCAAGGATGTTGGCTAGTACCTTTTGTCTACTTACCTCCCCTTTCGCAGTTAGTTGCACAGCCTCAAAGAATTCAAAGTGAGTTGGGCAGCTTTTGGCATCCTCCCAGCTGTGTGCAGACATATGTCTCTTTCACCACAGCAACCCAGCGGATTGAAAATAGGAACGTTTGGAAACATTCTATTTGTCTCTAGCAACCACCAACAGGCTGGAATGACTCAACAGAACGGTTTTGTCTTTGATGCCCGGTTCACTTTTTTGTAAAACCTGGCTCTGTCTGAATGTTAAGGGCCAAATAAATATATGTATTAGTTGATTAATTAAAAAAGTGAAATGCATAATACTCTACAATATTGACATGAATACAGTTCTACCAATCCCTGATCAGTTGAAATGCTGCTCCTTTTGCCAGCTACCTTTCTGTGTGCTTAGAAGTTGTGTTTACAGTACAACTCTATAACCTTTTGCCTCTATTTCTAGGGGGAACTATTTCAACAACCTGGGCTCCACAGTGAATTTGTGGCGATAAGGGATTGTCTTGACACTGGCATGCCAGACTTGCTCCGTATCCTTAACAACTGATATACACCTGGATTGTGTTCATTAGGCATTAAACGGAAGAAAAATTGCTTGAAACAGGGAAGGACTACCTGGACATGTCCAACAAGAAACGCTTATTTCATTTTCTTTTGTAAAAGTTTTCCATTTTGAGCCTTAATGGACACAACCCTGGATAAATTGAGACTTAGTGTCTACTCTGTATTTTTTTTAATGGTTGATGCCCCTTGACCCATGTTGACCCCTAGCTGGCAGTAACCACTCTGTGGCAGAAGCACTGCTCCTCTTCCTCGATGCCCTCCCTGAGCCTGTGGTCCCCTTCTCCCTGTACCAGCAGTGCCTGGAGTGCTGCTCCAACACCAGTCAGTGTAAAAAGGTCAGTACCAATTCAACTCACTCTTTAAAGTAGACATTACTTTTCTCAGTGCCCTATAGTAGGATATTCTGTATGTAATGATTGTCTACTGTACTAGGTCTTGTTCATTAGGCTTCAAATGTTCTGAAATAGGGAGGGACTAACAATTTTACTTAAAATAAAAATAATAAAAAACATTTTTTCTGTTGTGTGCTGTAATGAACCCAACCCAGTTGTGGGAAATTGGCTGTGACTTTCTATCATGTTGGGGTGTTTTAACTTGTCTATGGTATTGAGTGATGTTTTTCTTCATCCTCAGGTTGTATCCTTGTTACCTCAGTGCCATAAAAACGTGTTTAACTATATAGCGGCTTTTCTSCGCGAGTTGTTGAAGCATTCTACACACAATAGCCTGGATGTCAATATTTTAGGTAAGGTGAAATGGAAAAATGTGTAACACATTTTGCATTCTTATCAAACACACAAACAATTGACTGAATGTGTTTTGAAAGGGTTAAAATTAAACGTCATGGTCTTCTTGACCAGTACCCAAGAGGTTCAATGTTTGCAAAGTCGAGCAGTGCAAGTTTAAGATCAGAAGCCGTAACAAGCTTTCCTATTTGGTGGTTTCCATATGTGTCACAATATGCAATGAAGCAATAAAACAATAGGACCAGGGATTGTTGCGATAAAATGCCTGAAATAAAATGCCTATTCCAAAGGCCATAATAGTCTTTCTGTGCTGTGATACTGTGCATATGTATTTTTTTTACTTTTTCACCTTAGGGCAATCAGTTATCATTTATTTACTTAGTTGAAAATATAGCCTAGTAATACAATACTAGCTATAGCTACGATATTGGCTGTAATAATGCTGGGTCAGATTCTGGATTTGGTTCCTTTTTCAGTGTTCTATTTTTTWATAAAAAATGTATGATGCATAATAAAAAAGCGAACCTATTTAATCTTACATCAAGTGCCAGTTAGTAATTATTATGTTATTGACATTGTGCCCTGTGTCATCCCTCACAGCCACCATTTTTGCTGCCTTGCTACTGAGGTCACCCACGAAGCAGGACCTTGCAGAGAAGAGGAAGACCCAAGAGTTCTTTCAGCATTTCCTAGTCCAGGACCTCTCCTGAATAGAAGAGGGTGCTCCTGCTGTGTCATTTAGACACTATTTTAGTTTAATGTACAGCTCAGTATTTGTAAACAGTTCCTATTCATATAGATGGCTCTTTGTATATATCCAGTCAGTCAAATTGTTTAGGCCTACTCTCCTTTGATTTGAAATCAACTATGTTTTGACAAGCAATGTTTAACCTGTAAGCTGTTGATGCACAGCTAATATTCTGTCAGTAGCTGTAGTAAACTGACCATTTTTAATGTATGTATATTTACCAGTTTATTTAAAGAAAAGAAAATTGTGCTGTTTTGTGAAGGCAAAACCGTGGATCATTTTATATATGAAAGTATCTCAAACAGTTGTGGTTTGGCGATTTCATGTTTCTTTCCCATTTAGCAAGCAAATGGAAAAAGTTTGTTTGGAATTTAATTACAAATCAAATGATTGCTTTTGTAGCTTTACATTATTCTAAATTGTATATTTAATTCAGTAGTTTCGATTTCATTATAGGGGTACTAGTGTACCTGGGAGGGGTATATTTCCCAGAATACAACACGAGGGGGAGGCTGAAATATGACGTTTCTATTTAATCATGGTATCACTAGGGAGGGGATGGGAAGAAAGTGCTAAGCTACCCGAAACATAAACCAAGTCGGCATTTGCGCTGCACGGGTAAATGTTTTCTGTCTTGTATATATGTTTCTAGTGGAGCCCTGTAACTTTTATTTCGTCAATTTATCTGTTTCGACGGGAGATTTATCGACAGACAGYCAGTCAAGCTAACGTTAGCTGGCTAGCTAGCACTACGTTAGTTCACAGATTTGTAGCTAGCGTTAACTACTAACGTTGCCTAACTAGTTAGCTAGTAACGTTAGATATCTAAGCATAAAATACCCTGCTTGTTTTACGCTGCATGCTTGGTAGCTGCTTATCATGGACGTGTTCATTAGTATTATAGCTAACGTTAGTCTGAAACGTTGATTAACGTTAGTTAGCTTGACATTTTCAACCCACACATTATCGTTAAAGCTAACGTTTGCGAAATACCGTTGCATTGTCAAAAAAAACTAGCTGTCATGTTTTCCTTTTAGTTAACATGCTATGTAAAAGTGTTCAACTAGCGAGACATTTACGTTTGCATATTAACGTTAGCTAACTAGCTAGTTAATTGAACTGTCATGTCGCTCGAAGTTAACGTTAACTATTGACAGCTGGCTGTTTTTTATTTAACTAACGTTACCTAGTTATTACGTTATCAGGATGGAACTTGGTTGTCCTTGCAACTCTAAAGTTAGCTGCCCAYCCAACGTTGGCTACCTAGCCAAATAATTACAACTATTCACAAATGCACGAGCTAGCTATTAGTTATGTGGTCGCGCTGTATGGAGCCTTTAGTCAAAAGGCGAAATCACAGATGAGTGTGACATTACATCTTTAACTTGTCTCCTGAAAGTGTTTGTAAATAGCTTTGGGGTAATCCTAGCTAAGGTTAAAGAAATATGTATTTAACCAGGAAGGGCTCATTTAGATTTGGAATCTATTTTTCAAGAGCGTCCTGGCCAAGATGGGCAGCACCAAGTCATTACACAATTACAGACAGAGAAAATGAAAACGACAGGTAATCTTGTAAAAAATAAAAACATAGAATTCATAAAACAGCACATTTTAAAACATTGACAGGTCAGGGAATCAGCCTCAAAATACTTCAATGATTTAAAAACACCAATCAGGACAAGTTCTACCAGTTAAAGTATTTTGTACTGCGTTCCAAGCAGATGGCACAGAGTTCATAAAAGCCATTTTTACCAAATTCAGTTCGGACATTTGGAASAGTTAAGTCCTGCGAATAAAATGGTAGTAAACCCAAAATGGCTTTGTAAATAAAAGTATACAAGTGACTGAGCCTACGATTGACTAGAGAAGGCCAGCCAACCCTGGTATATAAAAGTGCAGTGGTGCGTTTTGCAGTTTAAAATAAATCTCAATGCTTCATGGTAAAGGGTGTCAATTGATCTCAAACGTGCTTATTTTCCACGATAAATCACTGTGCTGTCAAACGAAATCAGAAAGTTCTGGAACTCCATGGGTGTCAAGATGGTTAGTGCCTAGGAACACAGACCATTCTACACCATTCAAATGAAACCAAATCAAATGTTATTTGTCACATGCTTCGTAAACAACAGGTAGACTAATGGTAAAATGCTTACTTACGAACCTTCCCAACAATGCAGAGCAGAAATAATAACACAAGGAATAAATAAACAATGAGTAACGATAACTTGGCTATATACACAGGGTACCAGTCCCAAGTCCATGTGTGAGGTAATAGAAGGTAGATATGTACAAATAGGTAGGGATAAAGTGACTAAGCAACAGGATAGATCATAAACTGTATCAGCAGCGTATGTGATGCGTCTAGAAAGTTAGTGCAAAAAGGGTCAATGCAGATACTCTTGGTAGCTATTTGGTTAACTATTTAACTAACTACAGTATTTAGCTGTCTTATGGATTGGGAGTAGAAGCTGTTCAGGATCTTGTTGTTTACATATGTTGTGCATCGGTCCAGCTTCTCATGCGGTAGCAGAGAGAACAGTCTGACTTGGGTGTCTGGAGTCTGACAATTTTTAGTGCCTTCCTTACACTGCCTGGTATTGAGTTCCTGGTATAGAGGTCCATTCGGGTGTTATTGGATTTATTTGCTATTTGTTAGCCACTCTGACACATTTTTCTCAATAAAATGGGAGTAGCCTTTGCAGTTGAGCTGGCCGCTTAAAGGAAAGGACTCAAATCTTCCCATGTAACTGTCATACTCATGGAATTTGTTGCATGAATTAGCCTAAATCCATTTATAGCTACATCTAGACCTTACTCCAATGCATCGTAGAGAATAGATGAGTTTTATAATTTCACTCCAGCGTTAGGGAATAGGTATAATGGTTATGGTGCTATGCATGGCATGTTTGAAGATGACGAGTAGCCTACACTACCACTTTTGTAACCAAACTTTAGGCTATAGATTTGGTGGCTTTTAACTGGCACTGCCAGAAAACTGTTCAGTTATCTTCTCTAGTTGCATTCTCAATATAGCCAGGTGTTGTCTTCAATAGCAAGTGTTCCACGCTTGTCTTTGGATTAAAAATAACTGCTCTGCATTGTCCCACTTACCTACCTTTGCAATACTCCACCAAATATATTTCCAAGTATTTGTATTCTGCTCTTGGAAGGTGGAAATATTAGCCTCAAGTGTCAAAGCATTTTTGTTTTTCCCTTAAATCTTCTGTTTACAGTATTTGCTTGGGAGTCACGTAGGCCTTCCCCATTTAGCCAAATAGCTACAGGGTTAGCCCAGGTCACTGACTGAAAGTAGGCTCTAGGTACTTTAATTGCAAGGAATCATAATTTGTTATATTCTTTACTTCAATGGGTCAAGATGTAGCAAGCAGAGAGATTGTTTCTGTAAACAGAATTGTTTTGAAATTCAGAGAAGGGTAGGTCAGCGCTCACTTCCCTGCATTTAAAATGAACACATTGACTTTGAAGTGGCACAGCACRACTCATCAAAGCCACCACCCTCACACTTTCCTGTCTATCCTCCTCTGTGCAGGAACAAGTGAGCACGCCGTCCTCTGCGCACACTCACCCACCAGAGGCGGCCAGCCCAGCCGGGACCATGAGCGAGCGTGGCCCTCGCACGGAGGCCTCCATGTTTTTGGAGGTGGACCGCCTCGAGCGCGATGACAACGATGAAGACAAGATGGCGCACTACGACGACGACGACAAAGACGATGCCGACCTAATGTCGGCACCCTCGGGCTCCCGCGTCTACGACCGCACTACGGTGCTCATCGAGCAGGACCCCATCCGGCTGGACGAGGAGGGAGAGGAGGACCATGGACACTGCGTGGGGGACGACGACGGGGGSACTTTCCTAGTCGACGGGGACCTGGACGAGGAGGACGAGGAGGAGGGCTCTATGACCTTCATGGGCGACCAGGACGGCATGTCGCAGGGATACGTGCATCACACCATCTCGCCCGACCAGATCCAGTTCATCATCAACCCGGGGTCCATGGCCATGCCGCGCAACATCGAGGGGGCCACCCTCACTCTGCACTCCGAGTGTCCAGAAACCAAGCAAAGGGAGGTATGTTGGCTTACCACCACTGAAATGCATTATGTGACRCTGTGTGGAGGTCATACAGCATATTTGAGGGGATCAGTTTGGGCAAGGCGCAGAATCACTAATTTTGATCACATAATGAGTAGTCATTTGGAATGCAAGGTGGTTTGTAGATCAGGGATTTTGCGCTCCCTGATTTTAAATGTACTTGATCTCAACCCACAATTATCCTAGTGTGTTGTGTTAAGTAAAAATAATAGAGACCCCAGGTTGAAAGGGAGCAACGTGAGGCATGAGCAGGGAGAGTAAATTCACTGGATGAATGAAATGCTTTGATTTGCCTAGCGAGCTAGGTTCTCCTCAAGACCTTTCTGCTTCCACATGGTTTCAGAGTTGTAAAGTCCTTAAGTAAAAATACTTCAAAGTACTATTTAAGTAGTATTCGGGGGGGTATCTGTACATTACTTTACTATTTATATTTTTGAACAATTTTACTTTTACATCATTACATTTCTGAAGAAAATAATGTAATTTTTATTCTATACAATTT
This sequence comes from Salvelinus sp. IW2-2015, assembly GCF_002910315.2. Classification (NCBI taxonomy): domain Eukaryota; kingdom Metazoa; phylum Chordata; class Actinopteri; order Salmoniformes; family Salmonidae; genus Salvelinus; species Salvelinus sp. IW2-2015. Next base: position 16,463,358 of record NC_036845.1, read on the forward strand.
CCTTGACACCCAAAAGTACAAAGTTACATTTTGAATCCTTAGCAGGACAGGAAAACGGTCTAATTCACGCACTTAAAGAGAACATCCCTGGTCATCCCTATTGCATCTGATCTGGTGGACTCACTAAACACAAATGCTTTGTTTGTAAATTATATCTGAGTGTTGGAGTGTGCCTCTGGCTATCCATAAAAATAAAAAATAAATTAAATCATGCCATCTGTTTTGCTTAATATAAGGAATGTGATTTATTTTAAGAAAAAATTAATAAAATGATACTTAATTAAGTAAATATAGCAATTACATTTACTTTTGATACTGAAGTATATTTAAAACCAAACACTTTTTTACTGTTTTACTGGGTGACTTTTACTTGAGTATGACAATTGGTACTTTTTCCACCACTGCATTGTTTTATATGATAAATGTTTAACCCCTCCTCCCCTGTGTACAGAACAGCACACATAGTAAATGACTCATCTGAAGTTTGTGCAGTGTCATAATTTGTGTTGTACTTTATGATGCCAGGTCTAGTGGCTGCAGACTTTACGTCTAGCTCTTAATCATTGTGTAAGGCACGCTGGTCTGCAAAAGAGCACTGTACAATGGAGCTTGTTGGAGGGTTGCACCTCCAGGTTATTTCTTCCTAGAATGCAAAGCAGCACCGTAACAACAGGCTACCTCAGGGTCACACCAGTGGTCAGTTCAACACTACTCCTGACCAATCATGATGAGTCCCGGCCAAATATTGCACCCTCAATGCAACAAGTTCCTGTTTGTTACCAGGGTCTCCCTCTGTCACCGTGTTGGCGACTTGGCCAGTGCCACTAGGGTACTTGTGCTGTCTTTGTGTTGAAGTGCTCTGCTGGAGCCCATCCAGTCCACTCTGCCCCCTCCTAGCCTAGCTACTTGCATGATGTCATTGAGGGAGAGAAAATGCATTTTGCTTACTTACAATTGGATTTATGAAATCTCATCTACAGACTCTGAGCCAAAGATGCAATCACCCCAAATGACTGTTCCTCTCAATTCATTTGGCATCTGTTCATGTTGCTTCTCCTTATTTCCTTTTGACGTTTTGTCATAATTGCACATGTGGATTCCTAACATTGCATATGTTAATTTCAATGTTTCTCTAGCCTAGGTGTTCTAAATGTGTCAATGCAACACAAAGCAGTCCTTAGCATAGCAGTTCAGTAGGATTTGCAGCATTATTGCATACCTTTTCAGTAGGCCTTGCAGCATTCTTACATACCTTTTCAGTAGGCCTTGCAGCATTCTTACATACCTTTTCAGTAGGCTTTGCAGCATTCTTACATTTTCAGTAGGCCTTGCAGCATTCTTACATACATTTTCAGTACACTTAGCAGCATCTAGTTGCATTAGACACTCTCTGTGTAGCCTAMTACTGGAGTGCTCTTTCCCCACTGTGCATGTGGGAGGCGATGGCATGCCAATCTAGTGAACCTGTTTGATTTGAAGTGATGCTGCAGAAGTGGGAGAGTCAGTCGTGAAGTTGTGGGGGTTGAATAACAATACAGTACAGCTGATACGCTGTAGCAGCACCGCAGCCAGGCTCCTCACTGTGTGGGGTTCATACTTCTTACTTCCCTTCCTCCTCTCTTGTGTTAGAAATGATTTGTATTTTTTGCACTGTCTTTATGCACATTCACAGAACCCTACTCACGCACACTGACACTCCAACACACCCCTCTTACTCACTTCATTTGCTCACACACACATAACATGCACACACATTTATACTGACTCTACACGCACGCACACATTCATCATATATGCTGCTACCACTTTGTTTGTCGTATGTCCTGATGCCTAGTCACCTTACCCCTATACATATCTACCTCTATCACTTCAGTACACTCCCTGCACATTGTAAATATGGTATTGGACTGATCCTGTTTATAGCTTCTTACATTCTCATRTTCTTATTTTTATTTCTTGTGTTTTTGCTCTACATTTTGTTATTTTTACTACATTGATATTGATTACTGCATTGTTGGGTTTAGAGCTTGCAAGAAAGGCATGTCACGGTACTTGTGCAGATGACATTGAAACTTGAATGAATAGCACAACCAGTCAGTCATTAGGCCTAGTATCACCAAGGGACGGGTTATGCTGGGTCGTATTCATTAGTGCACAATTTAGCAAAATGTTTTGTAACAGACAAGTTCAGGTAGTCCCTCTGTATTTCGGTCAGTTTTCTTCCGTTTGGTCCCTGATGAATAAGATCTCCGGGGGGGGTTTCTCCTATCTCCTCCTTTAACATAGGCCAACAGTTGTCTAAGCCATCTCCCGCTGCGTCTCTGTTAGGTTCCAGTAATTTGTAGTGTCATGCGGAGACTGCTAGTGGACCAGTTGTCATGGCTGGAATCCATGCTTTTGGAGAAATAATAAAGGACCGCTAGCTCTATTAATTTTTTTTTTTTGATTGGACAGGCTGCCTCACTATTGTGTCTAGTAGAGCCTCTCTGTGTGAAATGTGGCTATCCAGGAGTTACATAAGGGGATGTGAGCTGTTGTTCACTATTTATTAAGGGAAAAAGTGTCATTTTAACGCGTTCAGGGCTGGCTGACTTTCTCTTGAAATTTGTCTAACAAAGCGTTAATTTCCCCCCCCCAGTCTACAAGAGGATCAAGGCATTAAGTTATGGGGTATAACGCAAGCTCTGTAAATAGGGGGGTGGGAGATAAAGCTTGGATGGGAAGGCTTTGTGTTATGACAATGTAGGCTAGTGTGTTCTATGGGAATACAGAGGGGAAAAGAGCCGGCTTTATTCTCTCCCCGGGGCCTTTTGTGTGAGAACAGAACAGTGCCATAAGAGTGACTGACTGCTACGGCCGCTGAATGCGGAGACTGCTGAGTTGAAACACGGTGCACAGCAGAATCAGTCAGATGGAAATGGATGGGGGGGGTCGAGTCACTGATGTCATGTGCACTTACACGCTCATGCGCCGTGTCATTGTTACCTGTGCAAACATACCAAAAAAWRWTTCRCTCTGGCTCTCATCCTATCGCCTTGCCTCCTTCTCAACCACATTGKAGAAGGTCCAAGGTCCCTCCCCTCTGACCTTATTATCCAAAGTCTTTCGATAGGCGAGGAGAGATGTCGCAAAGAATTAAGAAAAAGTAATTATCTTCTTGTCTGTCACTCAGGTGAAGAGGTACCAGTGCATGTTTGAGGGCTGCACACGGACCTACAGCACGGCGGGCAACCTGCGCACACACCAGAAGACCCACCGGGGCGAGTACACGTTTGTGTGCAACCAGTTGGGCTGCGGCAAGGCCTTCCTCACCTCCTACAGCCTGAAGATCCACGTGCGCGTTCACACCAAGGAGAAGCCCTTTGAGTGCGACGTGCAGGGCTGCGAGAAGGCCTTCAACACCCTGTACAGGTGAGGCTCGACTAGCACAAAACTTACTAGCTGCATGTCGAAATATTCCCAGACATGCTGACTAATCAGATGACTGTATATCTACAGGTAACTGCCAAAATAAAGTGAACACCAAACATAAATTGTCTTAATAGGGTSTTGGGCCATCACGAGCCAGAACAGCTTCAATGTACCTTGGCATAGTTTCTACAAGTGTTTGGAACTCTATTGGAGGGATGCAACACCATTCTTCCACAAGAAATTCCACCATGTGGTGTTTTGTTGACGGTGGTGGAAAACGCTGACTTAGGCTCCGCTCCAGAATCTCCCATAAGTGTGACTGAGACAGACACACACACACACACACACACACTCTTTAAGCTCTTTTGAGACCCCTCTTTCAAAGTTACTGAGATCTCTTATTGTAGTCATGATAGCCAAAATAATGGGCAACTGGGCATTTTCATGCATGATGGGGATGTTAATTGCTTAATTAACTCAGGAACCACACCTGTGTGGAAGCACTTGCTTTCAATATACATTGTATCCCTCATTTACTCAAGTGTTCCCTTTTATTTTGGCAGTTATCTGTATATGTAGGCCTATACTGAAGATGGATCGATAATAGATGAAAGATGACAGGTAATAAATTACATATAAAATAGATACAATATAAAAAATGTCAAGTGACATCTAGCCTTCACGTAGGGCCTAAAATGTACTTTTTGGTCCACCATCCACAGCCACTCAGATTTTACCATAAGAAGAAAAGAAAAACACAAAACAGCAGATGACCATGCTTGTTTCTTAAACAAGAAATGTATTAGAAGTAATGTGGTATATTGCTCAATTTCATTCCTTTATCCAAAATATCAGAGACAAAATGTTCAGCTGCCCTTTTAAGGCCGGGAGGTTACCGTGGTAATGGGGCTACTTGAGTAGTGTCAAGTGTGTCTGTGATTTGGGATCAGTATCAGTTGAGGCAGCAGACTCAACTAACGTTGAAAAACAACCGAGCTTGTGAACAAAACAAAACAATGTAAATAGCCAATAAACACGAGGACAAAGTCTCACTTTGTAGACTTTAGACTAAATTAGACACATTTTTACCCTCCAGTCCCAGTAAGCAAAATGACGTATTTTCCAGACGTTGAAGTTACGTTCAAATTAGGTTCTGAATGAAATTTGAAAAGGTATTTTCCGTATGTTGAAAATACATATTTTAGATGTTGAAAATGTATTTTCCGGATGTTGAAGTCAGGCAAATTTTTGGTTCTGATTGAAAGTTGAAAATAAGTAATTTCTCGACGTCTGTTTGGGCCAAATCAAGGCTGGTCTAGACCGTACAAAATCTGAACCAAACATAGACGGCGCTTATTTTTTGGGGCGCTCTGCCTCCAAAAAGTGGGCAGTGCTTATCAAAGGGCGGCATCAGCGCTCACCTAAAAAGCCAATATGCCACTGGTTGAGAGAAATTGTCATTCTTTTTGGGCAGAATTAAGTTAGGTTTTATGTGTTGTTGTTGGAGGTGCATCTTGGCTAGTTTGKCTCAGAAAATGCCGCCCTCGTCAATCTGCCGTCATAAGCGGACGCCTAATCCTGCCTAATGAGCGGGCTGGCCATGTGTGCGCAGCGCTTCCAAAAATGAATCTATCAGCACTTCACTCAGTGCACACAGCTCCCCTGCCAGGCAGTGTTGCTATGCGAGGTGGGATATAGGATTTGTAATTCTTTGTGCGATTAGTAGTTATGAAACAAAACGGCACAAATAATTTGAAAACGCTACTGCAGCATCTTTCTAACCAGCACGTGCCCTACACCAAACGCGATCACGACACGCAGGTTAAAATATCAAAACAAACTCTGAACCAATGACATTAATTTGGAGACAGTTCGAAAAGCATTAAATATGTATGGCAATTTAGCTAGTTAGCTTGCACTAGCTATCTAATTTGTCCTCTTTAGCTAGCTTGCTGTTGCTAGCTAATTTGTCCAGGGATATAAACATTGAGTTGTTATTTTACCTGAAATGCACAAGGTCCACTACTCCGACAATTTATCCACACATAAAACGACCAACCGAATCGTTTCTAGTCATCTCTCCTCCTTCCAGGTTTTTTCATCTTTGAACTGATATGGTGATTGGCATCTAAACKTTCATAGTATTACTACACCGACCGGCAACACAGTTCGTCTTTCAATCACCCACGTGGGTACCTGCTTCTATAAACCAATGAGGAGATGGGAGAGGCAGGACTTGCAGCGCGATCTGCGTCAGAAATTGAAAGGACTTAGCCCGTGGCAACGCAGACGCTCGTGAGCAGTGTGGGTGCAATAATTGAATAACATAGATTCCTACATTTATTTTGCAACGCTACGCGAGCGGTGTGGTCAGCCTGTTATTGGTCAGCTAATTTATTGAGGTCACGTTTATAACAGTTCTAAAAGCAAAACTTTGTCCATCTGCAGTCAGCTGTTCGTTCCACAAACCCCCCCAGATATGAGTTAATTTATTTTTGACTGTCTTCATCCATTACCGTCAGTTATGCAGTTATATGGTAATTGTGCCAGCCCTAGGCCTAGTTTTTTTCATTCAGTCTGACATTGCATAAAAAAAGGATGTATCAAAAAAGAGGATGTGCTTGCTTTTCTTATCTACAGCACAGTCTGTCTGTAGGTCCAATCGTTTTGTCAGTTCATTGTGATCTAATATTGTTAGTATTTAGTTGTTTTTTCTCCCAAGTACTGAACAGTGCGTTTATGCATCGTTGGGTGTTCTAGCCTAATTGGTAAGGACTTTGTTTTATCTCCCAATGTTAGTTTTCTAATTTGTTTTCTAATTTGTTCTTGGTTTTATAGTATCTGCTGCATTTAGCTTCTTTGGTTTAGCACTCAATGAAGGCATTATGAAAGGAGACCCTCAGCCAGGCCAGTAGTAAGCTAGTCAGCCAGTGGCTCCAGTGTTGTGACATTGAACCGAAGACTACAGAGACAGGCGGTGGTGGAAGCGTGMCACCATCGACTCCCCTGTCAAGGTCCATTTATCACCACGGCCAAGCCAATGTGTTGTTTCCCCCTAATCACATTACTTTGCTCTCAGAACCATGCTGCCCTGTCCCCTCCTATAAGGGAAACGGTGGCACTATGTCTACTAGGCCAAGGGTCCTGTTCATTAGGCACCAAACAGAAGAAAACAGACAAACAGGGAAGGATTATCTAGACTTGTCCAATAAGAATAGCGAGAGTTGGTTTTCCATTGCTTGCCCTAATCAACATGACCCTGGATTGTGTCCTTAAAGTTTAAAGCAAGATTAGGTTATTTCCCAATTTGGTGTCTTTCTCTTGGAGTGCCACCACATCTTCTAGGCCCAAGTGTTTGCACATTAACAGTCTGCTGTGTTCTAATGTGTACTCATGTTTATTTAATTCAAGATGGTGAGAACATTTTCAGACGCTAAATATTTTTGCTCTTGTTAAAAGAGCTACATTTCCACTTGGAATTAGGCCTACCATTTAAATGTCAATGATGTATTTATATATATTTGTAGTAAAGGAATAAAATTCCCCGAAAGGAGTGCATCATTTTTCAAACACTGCTTAACCCTTCAAATCAAAAACTTATACTGTAACTATCCACTCTGGCCCACTGCTTCCTACTACACGACTGGCTCTCGTTTGCTGAGTTTGAAAACAAAAGATAGTACACAACTTCACACCCATACAACTTTTGGGGGGATTATGACATGGTTAGAAAGGAGTAATACGCTATCTCTAAGCCATATTCTTCAAAAACAAGGATTTAATTTATCCCCCAAACGTTACACATAGCTCCTTTAAATCTTCCCCGTGGTTGATTACTTGTAATTATCTCCTCTCGGCAGACTGAAAGCACACCAGAGACTGCACACGGGGAAGACGTTCAACTGTGAATCAGAGGGATGCACAAAGTACTTTACCACACTCAGTGACCTGAGGAAGCACATTCGCACTCATACTGGGGAGAAACCATTCCGGTGAGTTCTCCGACTCCACGCACCACTATGGTTTATGTTTCACAAGGGGAGGAAGACCGCTGCCTTGGATATAGGACATTATCTGCTAATGTTTGGATGCCCTTTTCCTGGTTTGAGATTTTCCATGCATGTAAACAAATGTAGCCTAAAGGAGTGGGAAAAATGCACATTGAGGGGATTATATCTTTCATCTGTACTGATTAGTTAGATATATGGTTTTGTATTGGAAGAACAGTAAGGGGCATGACACTGCTTTGTGGTGCACAAATTTTTCCTAATTTCTATGCACCAGTTTTTCTAATCTTCATTTTTTAAATGTATTCTTCATCAGCTTAATCTCCACATGTTTTTCTCTATTGCTGTTTGGCTTACATTGACAGATCATTTGTGTGATCTTCCCTCTAGGTGTGACCATGATGGTTGTGGCAAGGCGTTTGCTGCCAGCCATCACCTAAAGACGCATGTACGGACACACACAGGTACGCTTTACTTAGGCTACTTCTGTTTGGAAAATAAGTTCTCAGTCAAATTTCAGAATGACAGTCAACCAATCATTCATCCATATTCCACACCTCAGAGACACCGAGTAGCGCTTAATATCTCAATTTTATTGTTATAATGGTGCCACAGAGAGGGTTGCCTCGCTTCTGTGTCATGGTCTACAGACAATCACGGACTACAAACGGAAAACTAGCCACGTCGTGGACACCGATGTCTTGCTTCCGGACAAGCTAAATGTCTTCTTCGCCCGCTTTGAGGATGACACAGTGCCACCGCCGTGGCCCGCTACATTTACATTTAAGTCATTTAGCAGACGCTCTTATCCAGAGCGACTTACAGAGCTACCAAGGACTGTGGGCTTTCTTTCTCCGTGGCTGACGTAAGACATTTAAGCGTGTTAACCCTCGCAAGGCTGCCGGCCCAGACGGCATCCCTAGCCGCGTCCTCAGAGCATGCGCAGACCAGCTGGCTGGTGTGTGTACGGACATATTCAATCTCTCCCTGTCTGCTGTCCCCACATGCTTCAAGATGGCCACCAATGTTCCTGTACCCAAGAAAGCAAAAGGTAACTGAACTAAATGACTATCGCCCCGTAGCACTCACTTCTGTCAACATGAAGTACTTTGAGAGACTAGTCAAGGATCATATCACCTCTACCTTACCTGTCACCCTAGAGACCCACTTCAATTTACTTATCACCCCAATAGATCCACAGACGATGCAATCGCCATCACACTGCCCTATCCCATCTGGAGAAGAGGAATACCTATGTAAGAATGCTGTTCATTGACTATAGCTCAGCATTCAACACCATAGTACCCTCCAAGCTCATCATTAAGCTCGAAGCGCTGGGTSTGAGCCCTGCCCTGTGCAACTGCGTCCTGGACTTCCTGATGGGCCGCCCCCAGGTGGTGAAGGTAGGAAACAACACCTCCACTTTGCTGACCCTCAACACTGGGGCCCCACAAGGGTGTGTGCTCAGCCCGCTCCTGTACTCCCTGTTCAACCATGACTGTGTGGCCAAGTACGCCTCCAATTCAATCATCAAGTTTGCAGACGACACAACAGTAGTAGGCTTGATTACCAACAATGACGAGACAGCCTACATGGAGGAGGTGGGCTCTGAGAGTGTGGTGCCAGGAAAATAACCTCTCACTCAACGTCAACAAAACAAAGGAGATGATCGTGGGCTTCAGGAAACAGCAGASGGAGCACCCCCCCTATCCACATTGATGGGACCGCTGTGGAAAGCTTCAAGTTCCTCAGCGTACACATCACTGACAAACTGAAATGGTCCACCCACACAGACAGTGTGGTGAAGAAGGCGCAACAGCKCCTCTTCAACCTCAGGAGGCTGAAGAAATTTGGCTTGGCACCTAAAACCCTCACAAACTTTTACAGATGTGCAATTGAGAGCATCCTGTCAGGCTGTATCAGGGCTCTCCAGAGGGTGGTGCGGTCTGTAAATACCACGACTGTATATACTGTATTATATTCTACTGTATCTTAGTCTATGCCACTCTGACATTGCTTGTCCATATATTTATATATTCTTACTTTCTTTACTTAGATTTGTGTATATTGGGTATATGTTGTGAAATTGTTAGATATTACTGCACTGTCGGAACTAGAAACACAAGCATTTCACTACACCCGCAATAACATCTGATAAACACGTGTATGTGACCAATACAATTTTATTTGAACTTTTTCCGATATTTTATATTAAGAAATGATCGTGTTTGATTTGACACAACTTTTCAATTGGAAAATGTTTGTCATGCAGACCAAATAGTAATTTCCCTTGGCATACAGTGAAGGTGACCCTCTCCCTTCCTCCCATTCTCCCTTGTCTCGCCCCCCCTTCCCCCTCCATCCATCCTTCCCTCAGGGGAGAAGCCTTTCAACTGTCCCAGTGACGGCTGTGAGAAAGCATTCAGCAGCCAGTACAGTTTGAAGAGTCACGTGAGGGGCCATGGGGCTAAGGGCCAGCCCTTCAGTGTCACCCTCACCCACCCCTTGTCCGAGGTGAGCCATACATAAATCAAAGTAACTATTACGCTAAGAGCGTTGCGCTAGCAACGCCATAGCCGTAGGTTCGATTCCCTTGTGACCACCAATTTTTAAAAAGTATGCACTCACTGTTGAATAAAAGTTGCTGAATAGAGTATTGTTAATATTATATTATTAACATGGAAGTCATTTTAAGGGTAAACTCATTTATTTGTACCTACAACATTGTGCCTGCTATCAGTATAGTCTGTTTTGATTGTTTTTATGATCTAACGTATTACATTCTATCCTTATGCATCTTTATGACTTCAGATGGCTTTTGCTCTAGAAAGGAAGGCTTCTTGGCTTCTCCCATGTCTTGTTCTGTTAATGTTCCTAGGCAGTGGAAAATGTAATTTGGGACTATGCATCTCTAATTACAGGATGCAAATCATTCACTGTGCCTCAGTGACTTGAGCCTCATCTCGACTGACTCGGAGCTCAGAGAAAACATCCACAATGTGAGTGTGTGCGTTTTATTTCATCAGCCCTTATTTGACTATATAGGTCCATTCTGCTTTTGTCCATGTATGAACAATTTATTTTGTGGTGGGTTACTATGACAGCAAAAACAACCATATTTATTTTGTTTCTGTATAAGGGATCAATAAAGAATCAAGATGTATTGTAAGACAGACATGTACTATCGTGTTAATGCTTGGTTACATCTGTGTTAGTCTCAGAACTTGGACTTGAGCAGTGTTACCCCCGTGAGGATCTTCGAGCTCATGTTCCAGAGTCCGGAGAACAGTGTTAGTCAAGACGATGCACATCCTCACGGCAAGTACCCATCACATTCTATAAACTGTAACTTGGGTTGAATTCAGTGCATTTTCATACTAACTTTTGCTCTTTGTATATATATTTTTTCATATTTTTCAGAGCGCCTTGTTGAAGCCTTTGGCCAGGAGACTGGCCAGTCCACCATGGGCGATGGATCCACCCCCATCTCCTTCTCGTTCTCCCTCGTTCCTTCCTCCTCATCCTCCTGTTCCCACTCCCACCCTCACCCTCACTCCCACACCACCACCACCACTGTCCTTGAGGCTTCCTCCCAGATCCCTCTAAGCCAAACCCCCTCTTCCCAGACTCCAGCACCTCCTGCCCCCATTAGTAATATTACCACAGTCAGCTCTACCCAGCACCCTGCCACCTTCGTACCCTTACCCACTGCCCTGCAGACGCCAGATGTGCCTGCCCCCTACGTGGCACTGCCCGCCCAGACTGCTCCAATAGTGCCCTCTACTGTGCCAGTAGTGGTGCCAGGCCCAGCCCTGGCCAACGCGGCTCTGGGCGCTGTAGTCGCCACCACAGAGACTGTGCCGCTGCCGGCCGTGGCTCACACTCACACCGTGCCTTTGGCCAGCAACACCAACCCTGCCCTGGTGCCCCCAGCYTCTGCCCCCACTTTCACCCCAAGCCACAGCCACACCCAGAGCCTGCTGCAGCCCAGCATCATCATGTCCGACCAGAACCTGCAGTGGATCCTTAACACCGCAGCCAACAACCAGCAGAACCCAGAGCAAGCGGTAAAAGTGCCGGTTTGACATTGAATTAATAGTTTGGTTGAGTGGTGATGAATTTGTGTGGACATCAATGCTGTCAATGTTGTTTGTTTCCAGGCACACGGAGGTCCAAAAGTAGAGAAGGTCTTCTTTACCACAGCCATACCAGTGGGAGGAAATTCAGGTGAGATTTGTCCCCTACTTTTACCAGTGTGATTATTAACAGCAATAATGCTGCACTGACCCACATGAAAAAATAATATAGTATACTGAAGCAATAAGCCCCAAGGGGTTGTGGTATATGGCCAATATACCACGGCTAAGGGCTGTTCTTAAGCAGGACKCAACGCTTAGTCGTGGTATATTGGCCATATATCAGAACCCCACGAGGTGCCTTATTGCTATTATAAACTGGTTACCAACATAATTAGAGCAGTAAAAATAAATGTTTTGTCATACCCATGGTATACGGTCTGATATACCACGGCTTTCAGACAATCAGCATTCAGGGCTCTAACCACCCAGTTTATAATATGGTATACATACTATAGTATTTACTGTAATGTTTTGCTGAATTTATTGTAGTATTCACTGTAGTGTGTTTTTTTTTTTTNTAGTGTGTTTTTTTTTTTTTTTGTGGACTTGTATATTGTAGTATTTACATAAAGTGAGAGCTTTCTCCTTGAGGAAACCTACTGAACAAATACTAAAACAGCACATTTTCCATAACCTGTAGGTAGGTAGGACTGGGGTCTGAACAGATAGTTCAGAGCTTCTGCTCTTTTCTAAAATCTGAAGGAAACACAATATTTGTAGGTCTCATGGGTGGCACAAATTTGGATATGGGGAAGGGGAACGGACAGAGTATATGGAAATTAAATACAGTAGTATTGCTATAGTTAAAGACGTGTTTTTGCAAACTGTAGTGTTTTTGCGGACATTACTTAAGTGTTTACTATAGTGTTTTATCATATACTACAAAATGATATAGTAAGTACTGTACATGATCAAGGGATACTACAGTGTGTAGTATATTATTCTACATTATAAACTGGGTGGTCCGAGCTGAATTCTGATTGGCTGATGGGTATGACAAAACATGTATTTTTATTGCTCTAATTAAGTTGGTTACTAGTTTATAATAGCAATAAGGCACCTCGGCGGTTTGTGGTATATGGCCAATATACCACGACTAAGGGCTGTGTCCAGGCACTCTGTGTTGYAGAGTGTGTAGGATATTATTCTACAGTATACTACAGCATTCTATAGTAAGTACTGTAGTATTCTATAGTAAACTGTAGTATTTTTTCATGTGGGGTAGCCTACCAATGTTGAAATTAATCAGGATATTTAAAAAGCACAAACTCAAGTCAGTAACGTAGAAAACTCATCCATGTTGAATGTATTTACTTGGCACAAATTAATTTGATGTTCCCTAGTAGCATTTGAATGGAATTTGAGTTACAAAAGATCGGATGTAATTTTTGGACAGCTGGCTTGGTCTGTAGTCATGCTGTAGCTCCGGTTTGTCTTCATTAGGGTACATTGTGTTTCAAAGTGTTGTGCAAAAGAGAGTTCGCTCTGTTTTGGATTTTCTTCCCTTTCGTGCCTAATGAAATACAACCCTTGTTTTGGAATGTGTTACAGGCAACTCTGTCCAGCAGATCGGCCTCAGCCTTCCCGTCATCATCATCAAACAGGAGGAGTCATGCCAGTGTCAGTGTGCCTGCAGGGACTCTGCTAAAGACAAGACCTCCAACAAGAGCAGCAACGCCTCGGCAGCACCACAACAACAGCCCGCAGTGCCCCCCACTCCTCCACCTCCCCCCGCTCCCGTGGCACTGCCCTTTCCCCCCGTACTCCCCCCGGCGCCCTCTTTCCCCTTGTGCTGCCTCCCACCGCTCACCTCAGAAGTGAACGAGTCCCTGCCTCTTCCCCAAACAGGTGCAGTACTAGGACCGGGTAGCCCCTCAACCTCTGTACATACGTTCTCCACAGGGGTGGCCACGGCGACCACCAACCCCCCTCCTATCACGGATGGTTTGGCCACCATGGACGTGTCGGACTTCCTGTCCCTGCAGAGCCCCGAGAGCACGGCCAACATCGAGGCTCTGCTACTGGTGACCAGCAGTGACGACTTCACTATGGCTGGCGCTAGCACCACCATCAACCCCTAGTGGACACTAAGGCTTTGTCCCTATTCTCCACCCTTCTCTTGCATACTCCCAGTCATGGATTTAAAAGCATTGAGTTGGTGTAAGCGTTGGACAGAGGGAGTTTCTACCATTGTTAAATTAAAGGGAGTGTGCAAATGCACACTTTAGGAGAAGGATGTAGAATCAGGACGCAGCCGCWCTTTCCGATTTACCCACTACACGTCCGCTTTTCAAGTATTGTAAGTGAAACTTAATGAGTGGGCTTGTTTTGGAAAAGCAGCAAAATGCATGCCAGTCTAGAAAAGTGTTCTTAATTGGCTGGCTCTCCATCAAACAAGACACTGTCTTGAAAGGCCCTAAGAACTATTGTCGGCTTCTAATTTGGCGTGAAGCTGATTCCTGAGAGAAGCAAAACAAAACATTGTTGTCTATATCCATGTACTGTACATTAGTTCCTAACTGTAACTAATACGATTAGTTGGTAAGTGATTGACCAGAATGCACTGCATGTGAAGTGAATTGGAATTTCATCAACTATATTTCCTACAAGGAATTTGTGGCAGTTTTGCCATTCCCTTAAAAGCAATGTATTGCTAATGCCATAATGTGAAGAGTAATTTCCAGTGTTTTATATAAATTAGCTAGTGTAGTCCAGATTTTTGTTTTGTCTTTCGTCTCGCTTTGTTAGTTTTTGTCTTTCTTTACAGGTATATTTACCCATTGAAAAAGAAATTGCCTGTGACACAATTTGCTTGACTTTTAAATATAATTTAGAAGTCAATACATTAGTAATAATACTTTTTTTAATTATTGGAGAGAAAAAATCCAAATCTCTGACCTTAGACTGTCATCAAGTCTCAGCTTATTGATCATCATTGTTAATTTATTCCACTTTTCGCCTAAGGTTTCTTTTTTAGTCCCCCTTCTGTTGTTACTGATTTTTGTTTTATGGAGCCCCGCTCAATCTAAGTTTTCAGAAAGCCGTTTTAACACTGCACCTTATTGCAATTAATTGTACATCGAGGTTGTCAAAAAAAGGTCCTCRATGGTATTTTTGGTCTGCAAAACCTCTTCACAATGAAATCATGGATCAAGGATGAAAAAAATTGCTCTCAACCGTGTTTCTCTATGAATTACAACCCACTCAGGGATGCATCATGGCATATCTAATTTATACAACTTGAGATTTTCCTTTATTTAATAAGAGATTGTCCATTTAGACATTTTAGCAGTCAACTGCCCGGATGCCCATCGATTGTAGTAGCCCCCTTTTTCGGCTGCACTCTCCCCTCTTTGTGCACTGTCTAATATGACCAGTTATCTGCGTTATTACTATGACACTATTTGAATACCACTGCGGTCAGATGTGGTTTGTTTCTGAAGGGTGTTGATGGTGTAAATACGGTACATTTAAATATGAACACTTATTCCTTTAGATTGTTTTAGAATGTATTTGTTTTGTATATCATTTTGAATATGTAGACTTGAACCTTGGAGACTAAAGACGATACCCCATGCGCTGCCCTTTGTCTTTGCATTCTGCGCCCATGCAGATGCTCACACATCTTATGCAGAAGAGTTTAAAATGAGCCTTATAATGGTTAGTTTTAGGGCCATTGGCTTCTGTGCAGTCAACATAGTATTTATTTTCAAATGCAAGCATAAGTAACTTTCTTGGAATATATGACGATATTGTTTCACATGGGACATAATGCAATGATTACAAAATTGGAGAGAAGGCATTATGCCCTAATATGTGTAGAGCAACCTAGCCTTACTACAGGATATCTCACTTGCTGTGGCTTACTGAGCTGGCTCCTTGCCTTGTCAATCTTTGCCAATGGCTTGATTTGGACACGCTGCCTGACTACTTCCTCTTGTTAATCTAGTCTTGTTCAATGCCTTTTTAGCAGCTGTCTACAAGTGGACAACAGTACATTAAAAAGAAATACGTAATTTTTTGTTTGAAGATTTAACAGATATTGTGCCAACAAATCAAATGATCCCCCGATTATTATTTTTCTATTGTAATTTTTTATGTGAAGATGTTACTGCAGAAATGTACTGTAGACGGAAATTGTTTCTCTTGATTTTTTTTGTTTTTGTAGTACTGTATTGTAGACTTAATACTTTATTTTACAGATCACTACATCAATGTTGTAGTCGGAAATTGTAATTACATCAACARTTTGAATTGGTACTTCACAGGCATTGATTGACAGCAGCTATCATGTTCTATTATTTAGCATGGAAAGAGGGACTGAGATCCAACCTAAGTGTCGTCACCTAAGTCGGATAACAGAGTATGCAGGAAATCTTTGTCTGGCAGACCTGAATAGGGGAAATGTTTAAACTAACATGGGCTTTGCCCTTTTCCTGTTTTGAGATKTAACCAATACCAAAACCTGGTGATATCCTGCAATATTAGTTAATGTAGTTGGCACTTAAAATGTAATATAAAATGTGAATTAATTTTTTATTATTGCTATTTATACTAAAGAAAAATATTAGTGACAATTTGAAAGATTTTACTGAGTTACAGTTCAGAAAAGGAAATCAGAAAGGCCCTAATCTATGGATTTCACATGACTGGACAGCGGTACAGCCATGGGTGTGCCTGGGAGGGCATAGGCCCATCCACTGGGGAGCCAGGCTCGGACAATCAGAATTCGTTTYTCCCCCAACAAAAGGGCTTTATTACAGACAGAAATAATCATCAGTTTCATCAGCTGTCTGGGTGGCTGGTCTCCGACAATCCCGCAGGTGAAGAAGTTGGATGTGGAGGTCCTGGGCTGGCGTGGTAACACGTGGTTTGGACGTACTGCCAAATTCTCTAAAACGACATTGATGTACACCATAACAACAGCTCTGGTGGACATTTCTGCAGTCAGCATGCCAATGGCACGCTCCCTCAACTTGACATCATGTGCCCAGCATAAGGTGCACCTGTGTAATGGTAATGCTGTTTAGTCAACTTTTTGATATGCCACACCTGTCCAGTGTATGGATTATATTGGCAAAGGAGAAATGCTCACTAACAAGGATGTTAACAAATTTGAGAGAAGCATTTTGTACGTATAGAACATTTCTAGGATCTTTTTTATTTATTTTCATGAAACATGGGAACAACACTTTATGTTGCATTCATATTTTTGTTCAGTATAGGTATTCCCCCTCACAATGCTGGTCAATAACTTGATGTATTACAAATATGAACCCTGACCACCCTCAACATGTTCACCTCCCAATTCGATGCATRCTTTTTAAGAAAATATCTATGCAATGATTTGAGTGCAGTATTCCGTAAAGTACAAAATGCAAAAAAAAATCATGACCAACCTTTTACATCAATGTCTTGGTCCAAGTAATTCAGTTAAATCAATATTCAGGTTTGGTAATGTCAACTTTGAAGGCTCAACTTTCTCATTTGCGGAACTCCATATACGTAACCATTTTTGCTCAAAATTCTTTCAGTATTCAACAGTATAACCAACTTGACATCCTATTTTGATCACCATAATCATCCATTTTATGTGAAGGTTCATGTTATTACGTGTGATGTATCATGTTTGAGGTGGGGCTGTAAGCCTGGGCATTGAAATGTTTGTCTTTTTTCCCATTGCTTTCCAGTGAATATTGAATCATTAGTTTTTTACATTTACCTATTTAAAAGCTAACTGGATTTGCTTGGGGGGGRAAATTACGATATGATTCTGTTGTAAGAATTATTTGGGTCAAATGTTGTATGCTGCATCTTTTAAGTTTTGGGTGAATAACAATCATCGTGTTCTCATACTGTATGTGCTATTTTTACTCAAGTCATCTCAATTAACTTTACGTTAATCTGTAAGGGTGATACAAGTCGGGTCCAAATTTGTTAGACCAATTGTTAGAATTGAAAGTGCTGGTTCTAACTTTGCTAGAAGATACTGACCCTACTGTTATGCTTGTTTACACTGAGCTCAAAACGCCTTCATGGTTACATTAAGGCACTAGAGCCGGCGCGAGATATGGGTGGGAAAAGTTACCTCAATGCAGGGACGGGATATGCCACTGTACTCCAAAAAACTGCCTTTCTGTCCTCATGTTAGCTAGCAGTAGCCACAGCAGCCATTATGGAATGGCACAGTTATCCACTAGTTACCACAACCACAAAGTCAAAATTGGCAATATTGTAAAATGTCATGAAACAAGCTTTCTTAATTTAAGGGTTAGGCATAAGATTAGCAGTGCTGTTAAGGCTAGGTTTAAAATCACATTTGGAGAGAAATGAATTCATGAAAACAAAAATGAGCTTTTCTAAATTTAAGGTAGGCAGTGTGATTAGGTTTAAAATCACATTTTGAGAAGAGAAATGGCAGGGTCTATCTGTGGCAGCTAGTGATCAAGGGCACGTCACAAAGAAGCTGATTGGCTGACACTCAAATGGCTGCGGTGAATACGGCTAGCTAGCAGGAGCACAAAAATGACAGTTTTCAGGGATGGATGTGTTAAGGTAAAATATAGTACAGTAGAATAGCCCAGAGGTACRTTTTCTGACCCATATCTCACGCCGGCTCCACGGTGTCCAGGGCAGCAGGTAGCCTAGTGGTTAATGGTGTTGGGCCAGTAACCGAAAGGTCGCTGAATCGAATCCCCATGCCTGCCAGGTGAAAAATCTGTCTGTGCCCTTGAGCAAGGCATAATTGCTATTGTAAGTCGCTCTGGATATGAGCGTCTGCTAAATGACACCATGGTTCTGACCCCAGTAGATCTGTGAACAAGGGTTGAGTCTTCTGGCAAGTTCAGCCTTTATTATATACACTTAACCGCTTACCTTTAGGTTAAATTGTCAGTCGAATAACKGCTCAAATGGGGATTTTTGTCCTTTTTTATAGCCAATGGTCAGATGCTTGGAATGGTGAGTGCATAGGTGCAAAACACTGGCGGCAGTTGAGGTTTTGAAAAAGTGCCACTTTGAAGAAAGCAGTTAGGATTTTGGAATTCTGTTCATTTGAACACTCAATGGGTAAAACGAGGGGGAAACGTAATGCTTCCAAAGGAATGTCTTCAACACCCAAAGAATGAAGTTGTAAAGGAATTMTATTTTTAAAAGAATGTATCATGTGAAATTGGTTTGCTTATGCTTGTTTTGTATAAAGTAGTATTGCATAATAAAGTAATTATTTTGAATTGAGAGCAATATAATACTAATGAAACCTTATGACGGGTCTCCCATTTTTGCCTAAGCGAAGAAGTTACGTGATTCATGATAGTTTATTTATTGACATACAAAATTATTCACATTTCCACCATGAGTAAAATCAGTCACTTCGGCGCAGGGAATGATCCATCGCTAAGGTTCTTCTCCTGTGGAGTTCAGAGAAGATACTTCAGTTTGGTGGTTGACACATTTTTCAGAGCTTGAAGCATGGAGAAACATACCCTTAAAATACCCCGCAGGTCCACCAAGTCCTTCAGAACAGTGTTGCATAGATCCATCTGTTCCTTCAGGGAGACCAACTGGTCTTGGAGGTCTTCAAGTAGCTGTGCTGACCAAAACAAGGATGAGTTGACTTTTTGGTAAAAGTTAAGTCACCCTACTAACCAGAGACCGATAGAAGTTAAAACCTCTTAATTCAGTAAAGCACATGACCATAAATAAGGTTAACTACATTTGTCTGGATACCTTCCGTTTACTACCTCTAATTATAAGTACTTTTTGAAGATTAAAGTCCCATTGCTGACCTGTGTGTTTGAAGAGTCTGTCCCATCATTTTGGGTAGCTGGAGCCTTCATATCTACAATAAAAACACATTTTATTTGTCACATGTGCCGAATACAACAGGTGTAGACCTTACAGTGAAATGCTTACTTAAAAGGCCCTTAACCTACAATGCAGTTAAGAAAATACCTAAAACAATAAAATAATGAAAGAGCAGCAGTAAAATAATAGCGAGGCTATATACAGGGGGTACCGGTGTCGAGGGAATATGTACACGTAGGTAGAGTTATTAAAAAGTGACTATGCATAGATGAGTAGCAGCAGTGTAAAAGGGGGGGGGGGGTGCAAATAGTCTAGGCAGCCATTTGATTAGGTGTTCAGGAGTCTTATGGCTTGGGGGTAGAAGCTGTTTAGAAGCCTCTTGGACCTATACTTGGCACTCCGGTACTGCTTGCCGTGCAGTAGCAGAGAGAACAGTCTATGACTAGGGTGGCTGGAGTCTGACAATTTTTAGGGCCTTCCTCTGACACCACCTGATATAGAGGTCCTGGATGGCAGGAAGCTTGGCCCCAGTGATGTACTGGGTCATACACACTACCCTCTGTAGTGCCTTGTGGTTCGAGGCCGAGTAGTTGCCATACCAGGCAGTGATGCAACCAGTCAGGATGCTCTCGATGGTGTAGCTGTAGAACATTTTGAGGATCTGAGGACCCATGCCAAATCTTTTCAGTCTCCTGAGGGGGAATAGGTTTTGTCATACCCTTTTCACGACTGTCCTGGTGTGCTTGGACCATGTTAGTTTGTTGGTGATGTGGACACCAAGGAACTTGAAGCTCTCAACCTGCTCCACTACAGCCCTGTCGATGAAAATGGGGGCGTGCTCGGTCCTCCTTTTCCTGTAGTCCACAATCATCTCCTTTGTCTTGGTCACATTGAGGGAGAGGTTGTTGTCCTTGCGCCACACAGTCAGATCTCGGACCTCCTCCCTATAAGCGGTCTCATCGTTGTCGTGATCAGGCCTACCGCTGTTGTGTCATCGACAAACTTGGTGTTGGAGTCCTGCCTGGCCATGCAGTCATGAGTGAACAGGGAGAACAGGGGGGACTGAGTGCGCACCCCTGAGGGGCCCCAGTGTTGAGGATCAGCGTGGCGGATGGGTTGTTACCTACCCTTACCAGCTGGGTGTAGCCCGTCAGGAAGTCCAGGATCCAGTTGCAGAGGGAGGTGTTTAGTTCCAGTGTCCTTAGCTTAGGGATGAGCTTTGAGGGCACTATGGTGTTGAACGCTGAGCTGTAGTCAATGAATAGCATTCTCACATAGGTGTTCCTTTTGTCCAGGTGTGAAAGGACATTGTTGAGTGCAATAGAGATTGCATCATCTGTGGATCTGTTGTAGCGGTACGCAAATTGGAGTGGGTCTAGGGTTTCTGGGATAATGGTGATGATGTGAGCCATGACCAGCCTTTCAAAGCACGTCATGGCTACAGACGTGAGTGCTGCGGGTCAGTAGTCATTTAGGCAGGTTACCTTAGTCCCTGTGCCCAAAAACACTATGGTGGTCTGCTTGAAATATGTTGGTATTACATACTCAGACAGGGAGAGATTGAAAAATGTCAGTAAAGACACTTGCCAGTTGGTCAGCGCATCCTCGGAGTACATGTCCTGGTAAATGTTGACCTGTTTAAAGGTCTTACTCACGTCACCTGCAGAGAGCGTGATCCCACAGTCGTCCGGAAACAGCTGATGTGCTCATGCATGTTTGTGTTACTTGCCTCGAAGCGAGCATAGAAGTTATTTAGCTTGTCTGGTAGGCTCGTGTCACTGGGCAGCTCTCGGCTGTGCTTCCTTTTGTAGTCTGTAATAGTTAGCAAGCCTTGCCACATCCAACGAATGTCGGAGCCGGTGTAGTACGATTCGATCTTAGTCCTGTATTGACGCTTTGCCTGTTTGATGGTTTGGAGGGCATAGCGGGATTTCTTATAAGCTTCCGTGTTAGAGTCCCGCTCCTTGAAAGCGGCAGCTCTACCCTTTAGCTCAGTGCGGATGTTGCCTGTAATCCATGGCTTCTGGTTGGTGTATGCACGTACAGTCACTGTGGGGACGACGTCGTCGATGCACTTATTGTTGAAGCCAGGGACTGATGTGGTGTACTCCTCAATGCCATCGGAAGAACCCCAGAACATATTCAAGTCTGTGCTAGTAAAACAGTCCTGTAGTTTAGCATCTGCTTCATCTGATCACTGGTGCTTCCTGCTTTAATTTTAGCTTGTAAGCAGGAATCAGGAGGATAGAATTATGGTCAGATTTCCAAATGGAGGGCGAGAGAGAGCTTTGTACACGTCTCTGTGTGTGGAGTAAAGGTGGTCTAGAGATTTTTCMCTCTGGTTGCACATTTAACATGCTGATAGAAATTAGGTAAAACTGATTTAAGTTTCCCNATTTAACATGCTGATAGAAATTAGGTAAAACTGATTTAAGTTTCCCTACATTAAAGTCCCCGGCCAATAGGAACACCGCCTCTGGATGAGCATTTTTCTGTTTTCTTATGGCGGTATACAGCTCATTGAGTGTGGTCTTAGTGCCAGCGTCAGTCTGTGATGGTATGTAGACAGCTATGAAAAATACAGATGAAAACTCTAGGTAGATCGAGTATGTCATGATAAGCTGTAGACCACACAATCTCAGGTGAGCAAAACCTTGAGACTTCCCTAGATATCGTGCACAATAGAAATGGCATTACAATTAAACAACCACTAATGAACAGATATATAGGCATTTGTGTAGTATGTTACCTGGAACCGACGCCATTTTTGTTTCCCTAGAAAATCACCTGCTCTGTACTCTTGTGGGTTACACATGTGATATAGTTTTACTAATTGGTAATTGATTGAAGGCATGGTACAAGTTGAATAACTGAAGGTATCCTTGTTCATTTGATGTAATGGGCATGTACTATTTTGTTATTAGTTTGGATCAATATCACTTGTTATGCAAATTACAAAGCACATTTTGACCTTGTTTATACTAATTTAACTGAAATTTTATAAACGTTTTGCGAAGCTGTGTGCTTTCACTTTAAGGAAATGTGTGTCATTGTTTTGAGGGCGTTACCCGGGAAGACAGTCAATGTTATTTCATCAGCCGACACAGCATGTAGCACCAACACTTTCTATGAATACCCTTTTAAAATTTATTTCTTACTTCATGATATTAAGACGCGTTTATAAATCTAGCGACCCGAGACCGAAGAACTAGGTGCAAAGAACTGAAGACAAAAATGATGCGCTTGTCACCGCAGTCTGTCATAAATGGACCATCTGCCCGGTGTGATGCAAGACTGCAAGGTAGGTCCATGATGTCACCATTCAAACTCAAACGGCAAGGTTCTACAATTAAAATAAATTCTAAGTTGAATAGAGGTCCTGA
Source organism: Salvelinus sp. IW2-2015 (assembly GCF_002910315.2). Lineage (NCBI taxonomy): Eukaryota > Metazoa > Chordata > Actinopteri > Salmoniformes > Salmonidae > Salvelinus > Salvelinus sp. IW2-2015. The sequence goes on from NC_036845.1 coordinate 16,486,104, forward strand.
TTGTCCATATGAGAAGGTAATAGTTGTTAGCTAGATATATAATTCTCATGGTTTCAAGTGCACGTGTTAGGGCTCCCGAGAGGCGCAGCAGTCTAAGGCACTACATCTCAGTGCAAGAGGCGTCACTACAGTCCCTGGTTCGAATCCAGCCTGAATCACACCCGGCCGTGATTGGGAGTCCCATAGGGCGGCGCACAATTGGACCAGCGTCGTCCGGGTTTGGCCGAGGTAGGCAGTCATTTAAAATAAGAATTTGTTCTTAACTTACTTGTCTAGTTAAATAAAGGTTACATATAAAAAAAAATAGGTATTCTGCAATAACATGTCTCAAACTAAATAAATCTTAGGCTTTTTGTCAAATGCTTTGCATTAGTCACGTTCTGTTGTGGGGGAGATTGTTGAATGTCTACTCGTGATGACATGCGATCATACATCAATCAATGTAAGCTGTTTGCATAAGACCATTCATTCCTAATGGTTTGCTTTTGAAGTGTAGATGGTGCAGAAGTCCTGAATTCAACAGTGAAGGCTCTAAAGGATGGGCAAGTTGTGGCTGTGCCAACGGACACAATATATGGGCTGGCTTGCTTGGCTCAAAATTCCAATGCCATCAAAAAGGTGTATGACATCAAAGGACGTAATGGTCAGAAACCGCTGGCTATTTGTTTTGGAGAAATCAAAGACATTTACAAGTAAGCGTGCATTGATGGTGTTCGTATCATTGTTCTTGTGGCTCAATGTCTTGCAACATGCCTAACTCACACTATAGGGCTGAGCTGGACTGCCTGGCCTTGTTACGCATCTAACGTAGTTGCAAAAATCTACCTTGCTGGAAAGGACAAAATGAAAATATCGGTGCGAGCACAGTACGGTTTGCATCAGCCCTATAATGTGAATCAGGCAATATTGAAGCCTAGCCTCAATGTTGTTTTTTACCCTTGTGGTGGCAGGTACTGTAAGGTGTCAGTCAAGAAAGAGCTGATAGGGGACCTGTTGCCTGGCCCTGTCACTCTGGTTCTGGAACGAGCTGAAGTACTCAACACTGACCTCAATCCCTTCACTCCGGTTAGACTTCCATAGACACGGACAATTCACTGCCCCTAAAAGATGACAAATTATACTATAATTCATAAACCACTCAATTTGAAAATGTGTGTTGCTTTTCTGCATGCTAGATTTTGGACTGGCATTTAGTAAGTTATTTATTACATGTATTGGGCTGTTGGTGATGATGTGTTTACCTTTTACTTCCAGTTAGTAGGAGTGCGCATCCCGGACCAGACCTTCATGAGACGCCTCTGCCAGATGTCGGGAACCTCTTGCCCTCACCAGTGCCAACATCAGCTCACACTCCAGCACTGTGGCTGTACATGTATGTTGAGACAACCCACCATGTGTGAGAACTGTTTTTATTCCATGAACTGGAGTGGAGGTGGGACTACATCATCTACAACTAACCAAGGTTTATCAGTGCATAATTTTTCACTGATACTTAAAAGGACTTTGGCAAAATAGTACTTATACAGGGATTTTCTCTACAGGAGTTCCAGGATCTGTGGCCTCAGCTAGCAGCAGTGGTGGTGGATTGCAGGCCAATAGAAGACAAGAGTCGGTTGGGGTCAACAGCGGTCGACCTGTCGGTGTTAGGCAAATACCGCATCATCAGACCTGGCTGGTGAGTATTGATACTGGCCTGCTCAGCAGATTACAGGCCACCGACTGTAATACATTTCAATCAAGCTAGTTATGTTCAGGTAATTCCATTTAGTTAATTTATCCAAGTTAAAAGTACATGAGCACATTTTGTGAGTAGTAGTTTAAACATACAGTATAGTGAAAATGACCTGTGGAAGTGATAACCCCCCCTGCTCTTTTCTGTTCTTTCAGTGCCTTCTCTTCCACCGTTCATGTGCTAGAGCACAAATATGGACTGTCAGAAGACACAGGATGAGTGAGGTTTGCCCCCTTCAAATTCATACCACATGCTGAAATGTACAACCAGCAAGAACCTGTACTTACCGTGGCCAAATACAACTCTGAATGATGGCAATGCCTGCAACGCTGAGGCGAGTGATGATATCAAAATCACTCATCTTTCTAAAGGAAGGACGGTCCTTTTGCACATTGCATGCTATTGTGGAACGCTCTGGGTTTCCTGTGAAACTTAAGGGATTTGTTTTTGTCTTTTTGGGTTATTAGCTGTCCAAGCGTTGTTATTTCTATGGGAAAACCCTGGGCACTTAACTCAGTCTTTGCTTTACAAATGTACTTTATTGTGTGGTAACTAGGTTGTTTTACTTAAGCATGCTTACACCCAACAGAAGACCCCACTCTTGCCTCCTCTCTAGTGGGTCAAAATGGCAGACTTGGCACAGAGTAACGGCTGGCGTTCTACCCTGTTACTGTCATTTCTTTTAGTTATGACTAGGTTAAGCAAAGATACTATTTAATTGTAATAACTCGTGTCCATTTCAGGCATTTCAAAATCAAGTCCTGTGGTTTTTATGAACTGATCTTTGGGTTTCAGGGATGTGAACATTGTGTAAATGCATTTTATTTTCATGGAGAATTTATTTAACCATTTTCGAACTGTAAAGCTGCATTTACACAGGCACCCCAATTCTGATCTTTTTTTCACTAATTGGTCTTTTGACCAATCAGATCAGCTCTGAAAAAGATCTGATGAGAAAAGATCTGATGTGATTGGTCAGACCAATTGGTGGGGGGGGGAAATATCAGGATTGGGCTGCGTGTGTAAACGCAGCCTATGAGCTGTGATCTAGTGTATTATTGCTCAACGGTTGTGAGTACCTGATTACTGGTTTGTATAATAGACCAATGAGCGTATGTTGTTGACAATAAATGGCATGCATTATGCAGATCATGATGGCTGTGTTGGTTTTCTCTCCTCGCCTGTAGTACTGGGTGAATATCAGTGTGGTGGATGAACTACTGCAGAAGCTCCTGTCCACAGAACACTCTCAATGACTTTTTTATGGTAAGTGTCTTCTCACATGTTGGGAATGTAGATGGTCAGTATTCAGCAATGCATATACATTAAGGAGTTAGCCTAGCGGTTAAGAGCGTTGGGTCAGTAACCTGCCCTTGAGCAAGGCAGTTAACCCCCAAATAAACTGCCCCCCCGGGCGCCAAGGACGTGGATGTCGATTAAAGCAGCCCCCCGGTACACCTCTAATTCAGAGGGGTTGGATTAAATGTGGAAGATGCAATTTGGTTGAATGCATTTAGTTGTGCAACTGAGTTGGTATTCCCTTCACTAATAGTTTCTGCTAGTTTGTTAGAGAATGACTAACAGTGACTGAGTGGACTGCCAAGCTGGATCAGGTGACTGAGTTAACGCGCAATGGCTCACACAACACTGCAGCTCGAAGTATTTTTTTTTCTTCTCACAGAATGGATAGTCTTTGTTTTAAAGATAAGTCAGAGGGCTTTTTATTCCTAAAATATCTCTTTCATTTTAGTAATGGACAGCAAGATTTTAGTAAGGTACAAATAGGTCATACACACTGCATTTATCGTTCATATTCCAGTACCCAGCCTGACCTGACTATACATTTACATTGCCTGCACACGAGAGTGACTGTTTATTTCTATAAAAAGTCCAATTATTTTAACGGACAATGTCCCAACTGTAATGTTGAATGAATCTGAAAAACTTGTTTTCAACAGATTGCATTTATTAAAACTGGTAGTTGTGCTCGACTTGGTTGTTTTCTGTCTTTAGATAAAAGGAAACTGCTGTGGACATGGCATTTCCCCTTGGCTGAATTGGTCTGGCTGCAATCACATGCTCCGATACCCCCAACATCTCTGTGGAGCCCTCAGACTCTCCCTGGTGCACTGACATTAAACCATTTGGTCAACCATGCCGTTTTCCCTTACACATTGGTTTGACTCCGGGCTGAAGTTTCCCTAGGTACCGATCTAGGATCAGCTCCCCCACATCTTAACCATTAGTGGGGGAAATGTAAAACTGACCCTAGATCAGTGCCTAGGGGCAACTTCACCCTACATCTTTGAGCTCCACATCCTTGTTAAGCCACACAGGAAATACCCCTTTACTTGGCAATGACCACACTTGCTTTGAGTGAAGAGAAAAGGCTAGACTTAATGAAGAGAAAATATAATCGTACAGTTCCACTAGCCCTCTCTCTCTCTCTCTCCTGTCCTTTATTCTCTCATACTTTCGAAGAAAGAGATGGCTTGTGGATGAAAGTCAAATCCTAGATATGTCACCTGGTCTATTTTATTGGTATTATCATTTTCAAACTTAAAAGGATTGTGCAGAAAGAAAAGTCATGCCAGGGTGCATTGTATCAAACAGATGGTTACATTGGGCAGTGGTTTGTCAAAGTAGGACAGAGTGTAGTGTGTACAGTATATTAGACTATTGATGTGTCCATCCATGCTTGTAGCGAGGATGGGGGTTGTCTGGAGGTTATCAGGAGGCAAGATCCAGGGCAGAGATATGGCAAGCAGGACGGGGAGCTTTCTGTTGCACATAAGAGTCAACTGTAGAATATCCCAAATATACCACATAATGCAATTTTGCCCCCCAAAAAAGTTAAAACAAGGATTTCTCTGTTCTCCTTTCTTTTTTTTCTCCAGTCCAATTCCCACGCACTTGTCTCTCACACATTCATAAACCTCTACAGTCACTCATGCTTTTTCTCTCTCTTTCACACACACAGTGCCAGTTCACATGAGCCATGTCTCTTTCTCCTTGTTGAACTGCTCTGCCCACCTCCTGGTGAGCTCCAGGTAGTGCTCAGGTTGGTGTGGCTGGTAATCCAAATACAGCCTGGTCACCGTCTTTTTTGGCACAGCCATCTCAATCTGCGTGCCCTCGTGCCACTCGTTGAACGACGTTATCGTGACGATCTCGGGCCGCACGTTCAGCGCCGCCTGCAAGGCCGTCTCGTAGTAGCGGCCGTTGACGCGGTTGCGCGTGTTGTGGTTGTTCCACGGTCTGACCGCGGTGTCGATGTAGCCCGGCCCGGCGCTAGGTATAAATAACAGGTTGTTACTGTCGCAGAACGCCTTGACCGCCTTCCAGTTCTGGTGGGATGAACCAAAAGAGAACCCGTTGGAGGCGAAGTACGTGTACATGCCATCGAAACCACCGGCAAGAATGTCATGCTTGTGGCGCTCCTCCACGATGAGGGCGATGAAGACACTGTCATACGGCGTGCCGCGCAGGCTGTGGGAGCCCGTGGGGTGGAGCAGGTCGTACCAGTTCTCGGGCGGCGTCAGATACGAGTCATAAATGTAGAACAGAGGCAGGATATTCCCCGTGCTAGAGGTGAACTTGTAGAAGGCTCCGTGGTCCCCGTACCTTCAAACACAAATAAATGTACAAGATATTATTGATACAGATTTTGATATTTGAATGGAAGGAGAAATAACCTAGAAGTATCCTAATAAGATATGAAGCACATTGTAGAGTTCTTTACATGTAATCTAGCATTCAGGAGACAGCAGAGGGAGCACGGCCCCAGCCAAATCAACGGGGCCACAGTGGGGAAGGTTAAAAGCTTCAAGTTCCTCGGCATACACATCACTGTGTGGTGAAGAAGGTGCAACAGTGTCTCTTTTAAACCTCAGGAGGCTGAATAAATTCGACTTCGTCCCTAAGACCCTCACAAACTTTTACAGATAGACCATTGAGAACATCCTGTCAGGCTGTATCACCGCCTGGTACGACAACTGCACCGTCCGCAACCGCAGGACTCTCCAGAGGGTGGTGCGGTCAGCCCAACGCATCACCGTAGCCATACTGCCTGCCCTTCAGGACATCTACAGCACCCGATGTCACAGGAAGACCAAGAAGATCAAAGCTGGGACCGAGAGACTGCAACTGTTGGACTAATGATTACACCCTATATCAGCAAGATGCAGGCAAGTGTGCGCAAGGTGGTCACTTTGATTACAAATGTGTCTCTCGACCTGTGTGCACCTACGTTGTAAACTTTCATTTATAGGCTAGGTTGTAGCAACCTCATGATGCGTTTAGGGAACATTGGAGTATCATGTAGTAGCTAAACCTGTCGCTGTTACATTGAACTGGGTGAATGGAATATGAATGATAGTCATCCAATATGCTGTAATAGAAATAAGGCCATGCTCTTTAAAAATGTATAGACGCCACTGGTCTGTACATCCCATCGTGTGTGTGTGTGTGTGTATACACACACACACACACATACACAGTGCCTTCGGAAAGTATTCAGACACCTTTCTTTCACATTTTGTTAGGTTACAACCTTATTCTAAAATTGATTAAATAGTTTTTTCCCCTCATCAATCTACACACAATACCCCATAATCAGAAAGTAAAAACTGTTTTTTTGACATTTTTGCAAATTCATTAAACATTTATATAACATCATATTTAAACATCAGATTTACATAAGTATTCAGCCCCTTACCTCAGTACTTTGTTAAAGCACCTTTGGCAGCGTTCGAGTCTTCTTGGGTTTGACGCTACAAGCTTGGCACACCTGTATTTGGGGAGTTTCTCCCATTCTTCTCTGCAGATCCTCTCGAGCTCTGTCAGGTTGGATGGGGAGTGTTGCTGCACAGCTATTTTCAGGTCTCTCCAGAGAAGTTCGATCGGGTTCATGGCTGGGCCACTCAAGGATATACACTTGTCCCGAAGCCACTCCTGCGTTGTCCAGATGGAAGGTGAACCTTTGCCCCAGTCTGAGATCCTGAACTCTCTGGAGCAGGTTTTCATCAAGGATCTCTCTGTATTTTGCTCTGTTCATCTTTCCCTCGATTCTGACTAGTCTCCCAGTCCCTGCCGCTGAAAAACATCCCCACAGCATGATGCTGCCACCACCATGCTTCACCGTAGGGATGGTGCCAGGTTTCCTCGGGACGTGACACTTGGCATTCAGGCCAAAGAGTTCAATCTTGGTTTCAACAAACCAGAGAATCTTGTTTCTCATGGTCGGAGAGTCTTTAGGTGGCTTTTGGCAAATTACAAGCGGGCTGTCATGTGCCTTTTACTGAGGAGTGGCTTCCGTCTGGCCACTCTACCATAAAGGTCTGATTGGTGGAGTGCTGCAGAGATGGTTGTCCTTCTGTAAGGTTCTCCCATCTCCATAGAGGAACTCTAGAGCTCTGTCAGAGTGACCATTGGGTTCTTGGTCACCTCCCTGACCAAGGCCCTTCTCACCCGATTGCTCAGTTTGGCTGGGATGGCCAGCTCTAGGAAGAGTCTTAGTGGTTACAAACTTCTTCCATTTAAGAATGATGGAGGCCACTGTGTTTTAGGGGACATTCAATGCTGAAATTCAATGCTGTTTTTTGCTCTGACATGCACTGTCAACTGTGGGACCTTTTATATAGAAGGATGTGTGCCTTTCCAAATCATATCCAATCTATTGAATTTACCACAGGTGGACTCATTTTAAGTTGTACAAACATCTCAAGGATGATCAATGGAAACAGGATGCACCTGACCTCAATTTCTTTTATCATAACAAAGGGTCTGAATACTTATGTAAATAAGGTATTTCTGTTTTTAATATTTAATACATTTGCAAAAATGTCAACCTGTTTTCACTTCGTCATTATGGGGTATTGTGTTGAGATTGCTGAGGATTTGTTTGAAATTTCATCCATTTTAGAATAAGTCTAATGTAACAATGTGGAAAAAGTCAAGGAGTGTGAATACTTTCCTAAGGCACTGGTGTGTGTGTGTACAGTTGATGTCGGAAGTTTACATCCACTTAGGTTGTCATTACACTTAGGAGTCATTTTTACATACACTTAGGAGTCATTAAAACTCGTTTTTCAACCACTCCACATATTTCTTGTTAACAAACTATAGTTTTGGCAAGTTGGTTAGGACATCTACTTTGTGCATGACATGAGTAATGTTTCCAACAATTGTTTACAGACAGATTATTTCACTTATAATTTGCTGTATCACAATTCTAGTGGGTCAGAAGTTTACATACACTAAGTTGACTGTGCCTTTGAACAGCTTGGAAAATTGCAGAAAATGATTTCATGGCTTTAGATGCTTCTGATAGGTAATTGACATCATTCGAGTCAATTGGAGGTATACCTGTGGATGTATTTCAAGGACTACCTTTGAACTCAGTACTTGACATCATGGGAAAATCAAAAGAAATCAGCCAAGACATCAGAAAAGAAGTTGTAGACCTCCACAAGTCTGGTTCATCCTTTGGAGCAATTTCCAAACGCCTGAAGGTACCACGTTCATCTGTACAAACAATAGTACGCAAGTATAAACACCATGGGACCACGCAGCCGTCTTACCGCTCAGGAAGGAGACGCGTTCTGTCTCCTAGAGATGAACGTACTTTGGTGCGAAAAGTGCAAATCAACCTCATAACAACAGCAAAGAACCTTGTGAAGATGCTGGAGGAAACGGGTACAAAAGTATCTATATCCACAGTAAAACGAGTTCTATATCGACATAACCTGATAGGCAGCTCAGCAAGGAAGAAGCCACTGCTCCAAAACCACCATAAAAAAGCAAAGACTACGGTTTGCAACTGCACATGGGGACAAAGATGGGACTTTTGGAGAAATGTCCTCTGGTCTGATGAATCAAAAATAGATCTGTTTGGCCATAATGACCATCGTTATGTTTGAAGGAAAAAGGGGGATGCTTGCAAGCCGAAGAACACCATCCAAAACGTGAAGCATCATGTTGTGGGGGTGCTTTGCTGCAGGAGGGACTGGTGCACTTCACAAAATAGAAGGCATCATGAGGGAGGAAAATTGTGGATATATTGAAGCAACATCTCAAGACATCAGTCAGGAAGTTTAAGCTGGCACAAATGGGTCTTCCAAATGGACAATGACCCCAAGCATACTTCCAAAGTTGTGGCAAAATGGCTTAAGGACAACAAAGTCAAGGTATTGGAGTGGTCATCACAAAGTTTTTCCTGACCTCAATCCCATAGAAAATGTGTGGGCAGAACTGAACAAACCTGACTCAGTTACACCAGCTCTGTCAGGAGGAATGGGCTAAAATTCACCCAACTTATTGTGGGAAGCTTGTGGAAGGCTACCAAAACATTTGACCCAAGTTAAACAATTTAAAGGCCATGCTACCAAATACCAATTGAGTGTATGTAAACTTCTGACCCACTGGGAATGTGATGAAAGAAATAAAAGCTGAAATAAATCATTTTCTCTACTATTATTCTGACATTTCACATTCTTAAAATAAAGTGGTGATACTAACTGACCTAAAACAGGGAATTTTTACTGGGATTAAATGTCAGGAATTGTGAAAAAAGTGAGTTTAAATGTATTTGGCTAAGGTGTATGTAAACTTACAACTTCAACTGTATGTATATATAGTACCAGTCAAAATGTTGCACACACCTACTCATTCAAGGGTTTATCTTTATTTTTACTATTTTCTGCATTGTAGAATAATGAAGACATAACTATGAAATAACACATATGGAATCATGTTGTAACCAAAGAATTGTTAAACAAATCAAAATATATTTTATATTTGAGATTCTTCACAGAAGCCACCCTTTGCCTTGATGACAGCTTTGCACACTCTTGGCATTCTCTCAACCAGCTTCAATTAACAGGTGTGCCTTGTTAATTTGTGTAATTTTTTTCCTTCATGTGTTTGAGCCAATTAGTTGTGTTGTGACAAGGTAGGGGTGGTATACAGAAGATAGCCCTATTTGGTAAAAGACCACATCCATATTATGGCAAGAACAGCTCAAATAAGCAAAGAGAAAGGACAGTCTATCACTACTTTAAGACAGTGGTTCCCAAACTTTTTATAGTCCCGTACCCCTTCAAACATTTAACCTCCAGCTGCGTACACCCTCTATCATCAGGGTCAGCGCACTCTCAAATGTTGTTTTTTGCCATCTTTGTATGCCTGCCACATACGATACATTTATTAAACATAAGAATGAGTGAGTTTGTCACAACCTGGCTCGTGGGAAGTGACAAACAGCTCTTATAGGATCAGGGCACAAATAATAATATAATAATAATCAATAATTTTGCTTTTTATTTCACCATCTTACATGTAAAACCTTATTTGTTAATTGAAAATTGTGAATAACTCACCACAGGTTCATGAGAAGGGTGTGCTTGAAAGGATGCACATACCTCTGCAATGTTGGGTTGTACTGGAGAGAGTCTTAGTCTTGAATCATTTTCCACACACAGTATGTTCTTGTATTTAGTTTTCATGCTAGTGAGGCCCGAGAATCCACTCTCACATGGGTACGTGGTTGCAAAGGGCATCAGTGTCTCACGTTTTGCCAAGGCAGGATACTCTGAGCGCAGCCCAATCCAGAAGTCTGGCAGTGGCTTCTGATTTAAATTACATTTTCACAGAACTGCTTGTTGCAATTTCGATGAGGGTCTCTTGTTCAGATATCGGTAAGTGGACTGGAGGCAGGGCATGAAAGGGATAACAAATCCAGTTGTTTGTGTCATCCGTTTCGGGAAAGTACCTGCGTAATTGCGCACCCAACTCACTCAGGTGCTTCGCTATATCACATTTGACATTGTCCGTAAGCTTACGTTAATTTGCACACAAAAAAAATCATACAATGATGGAAAGACATGTGTGTTGTCCTTGTTAATGCAGACAGAGAAGAGCTCCAACTTCTTAATCATTAATCAAGCTACGTTTGGCATTTTCACTGTAGTGTCCAAAACGTCTTTCAAGCTGTTAGGCATTCCCTTGGCACCAAGAGCCTCTTGGTGGATGCTGCAGTGTACCCAAGTGGCGACGGGAGCAACTGCTTGCACGCACGTTACCACTCCACTGTCTCCCTGTCATGGCTTTTGCGCCATCAGTACAGATACCAACACATCTTGACCACCAAAGTCCATTTGATGTCACAAAAATGTCCAGTACTTTAAAAATATCCTCTCCTGTTGTCCTGGTTTCCAGTGGTTTGCAGGAGATTATGTTTTCCTTAATTTATCCCCCATAAACGTAACGGACATATACCAGRAGCTGTGCCAGGCCCGCCACGTCTGTTGACTCATCCAGCTGTAACGCATAAAATTCACTGGTTTCAAAACATCTGCATGTCACTGATGCGTCGTGAAACTGTTGTTTGATGAAGGCATTGTCTGTATAGGTTTTCTTTGGCCTTTTCCCCCAGCATTGTCCCAGCCGCGGCAGCAGGAATAATTAAGTCCTCCACAATAGTATGGGGCTTGCCTGTCCTAGCCATTCAATAGCTCACCATATAAGACGCTTCTAGCCCCTTCTTATTAATGGTATCTGTTGCTTTTATACATGTCTTACTACTCTAAAGTTGTCTTAATTCTCGCTCAAAAAACTCCTGTGGCTTATTTTTCAAATTGACGTATTTTGTTTCTTTGCAAGAGTGAAGGTTTCATCGAGTTGTGAGAGTACTTTTGCACATATAACACACTGTGGCTGAGGAAAGGCACTACTCCCAATATAAGTGAACCCCAAATCAATGTAGTTCTCATCATATTTGCGCCTCCTTGATGGTCCAACGTCCCTGTCTGTTGTTCGGTGCTTTCCCAGGTAAGGGGCACTAGCTCTTCAGCTACATCAGATTCACAACTGTCAGTGTCCATGCTAGCTGGGCTAACAACAAATGTAGAATTACTGATGCTAGCATTGGATGTGCTCGTGGAAGCAGAACAGCTTGTGTCGTCGACAGGTGCAGGTGTAGTAGTGCTGGTAGTAGCAGTACTACCAGTAGAGCTGGTATGTGTCTCTATGGACGCAGGCCTTACTTTTTTTTAACCATTAATCAATTTTCGAGCAAACGGAATGAGCAGCAGCTACGTTTGGCTACATACGGACCGTTAGTGGAATTCCCGCGAGAGAGTAACGGTTAATGTGATTGGATGTTAATTATTTGACTAGGCTACCTGTATTTGACATTGTGTTGTTATTTCGCTGAACACTAGATGGTTTAATTTTATTTTTGGCAGTGAAACGAGGCTACTCAGGTGAGGGGATAAACTCACCCAAATGTATGGAAAATATAAATGGACTGTTTGAAAATGTGAAAAAAAATATTTTATTAAAAAAATTTAAGTGAATCACATTTTTATTTGACATACCGCCAACAGCATTGCGCGTACCTGTACCCCAGTTTGTTAATACCTGCTTTAAGACATGAAGGTCAGTCAATGAGGAAAATGTCAAGAACTAAAAAACAAAATCAAGTGTAGTTGCAAAATCAAAAGGAAAGGAAGAAAGTAAAAATAAAGAAAAACCCTTAAATGAGTAGGTGTGTCCAAACTTTTGACTAGTACAGTATGTGTGTATATGTATATATAACGCTTGTCATTGGAATGAGGTGAGGACCAAAGCGCAGCGTGGTAAGTGTCCATATTCAATTTAATAACTGAACACTAAGAATACAAAAATAACAACGTGAATGATACAAAACGAAAACGAAACGGTCCCGTATGGTGAAGACACAGGAAACACCACCCACAAAACACAAAGGAAAACAAACTACCTAAATATGGCTCCCAATCAGAGACAACGACTGACATCTGCCTCTGATTGGGAACCATACTAGGCCAAACACATAGAAATATAACCATAGAACAAAACATAGAAAAACAACATAGAATGCCCACCCCAACTCACGCTCTGACCAAACTAAAATAAAGACATAAAAAAGGAACTAAGGTCAGAACGTGACAATATATATATATATATATATATATATATATATACACTGCTTAAAAAAATAAAGGGAACACTAAAATAACACATCCTAGATCTGAATGAATGAAATATTCTTATTAAATACTTTTTTCTTTACATAGTTGAATGTGCTGACAAAAAAATCACACAAAAATTATCAATATAAATCAAATTTATCAACCCATGGAGGTCTGGATTTTGAGTCACACTCAAAATAAAGTGGAAAACCACACTACAGGCGTGATCCAACTTTGATGTAATGTCCTTAAAACAAGTCAAAATGAGGCTCAGTAGTGTGTGTGGCCTCCACGTGCCTGTATGACCTCCCTACAACGCCTGGCATGCTCCTGATGAGGTGGCGGATGGTCTCCTGAGGGATCTCCTCCCAGACCTGGCTAAAGCATCCGCCAACTCCTGGACAGTCTGTGGTGCAACGTGGCGTTGGTGGATGGAGCGAGACATGATGTCCCAGATGTGCTCAATTGGATTCAGGTCTGGGTAACGGCGGGCCAGTCCATAGCATCAATGCCTTCCTCTTGCAGGAACTGCTGACACACTCCAGCCACATGAGGTCTCGCATTGTCTTATATTAGGAGGAACCCAGGGCCAACCACACCAGCATATGGTCTCACAAGGGGCTGAGGATCTCATCTCGGTACCTAATGGCAGTCAGCTACCTCTGGCGAGCACATGGAGGGCTGTGCGGCCCCAAAGAAATGCCACCCCACACCATGACTGACCCACCGCCAAACCGGTCATGCTGGAGGATGTTGCAGGCAGCAGAACGTTCTCCATGGCGTCTCCAGACTCTGTCACGTCTGTCACATGTGCTCAGTGTGAACCTGCTTTCATCTGTGAAGAACACAGGGCGCCAGTGGCGAATTTGCCAATCTTGGTGTTCTCTGGCAAATGCCAAACGTCCTGCACGGTGTTGGGTTGTAAGCACAAACCCCACCTGTGGACGTCGGCCCTCATACCACCCTCATGGAGTCTGTTTCTGACCGTTTGAGCAGACACATGCACATTTGTGGCCTGCTGGAGGTCATTTTGCAGGGCTCTGGCAGTGCTCCTCCTGCTCCTCCTTGCACAAAGGCGGAGGTAGCGGTCCTGCTGCTGGGTTGTTGCCCTCCTACGGCCTCCTCCACGTCTCCTGATGTACTGGCCGTCTCCTGGTAGCGCCTCCATGCTCTGGACACTACGCTGACAGACACAGCATACCTTCTTGCCACAGCTCGCATTGATGTGCCATCCTGGATGAGCTGCACTACCTGAGCCACTTGTGTGGGTTGTAGACTCCGTCTCATGCTACCACTAGAGTGAAAGCACCGCCAGCATTCAAAAGTGACCGAAAACATGCCAGAAGCATAGGAACTGAGAAGTGGTCTGTGGTCACCACCTGCAGAACCACTCCTTTATTGGGGGTGTCTTGCTAATTGCCTATAATTTCCACCTGTTCTCTATTCCATTTGCACAACAGCATGTGAAATGTATTGTCAATCAGTGTTGCTTCCTAAGTGGACAGTTTGATTTCACAGAAGTGTGATTGACTTGGAGTTACATTGTGTTGTTTAAGTGTTCCCTTAATTTTTTTGAGCAGTGTATATACACACACACTCCGGACTCCGACATTGCTCGTCTTAATATTTCTATATTTTTTAAGTCCATTCTTTTACTTTTAGATTTGTGTGTATTGTTAGATATTACTGCACTGTTGGAGCTAGGAACACAAGCATTTCGCTACACCCGCAATAACATCTGCTAAACATGTGTAAACGACCAATAGAATTTGATTTGAAGTGAACTGTGTCTCAGTCCTTTAAAAGGGTCTATGTTGACTGAAAACTGTTTCAACAGGAAAGTTCAACAATGTTTTACTTTGTGTCCACTTCAATTTGAAGTTATTCTAAACAAAGACAACACCTACCTGTCGATGATATACTTGATGTTGTCATGGACACTGTGGTCGCTCCGCCCTCTGTAAGGCTGGAGGTGAAATGCAACCTGGGAAGAAAATAAATAACATCTTAGTCCACGGCTTTCCATTCATTGCATTGTGGTCACATATTTGTAAGTGCGTCTATGCACCCAACCCAACCATCTAAGGTGATGAGTTAGTATTGACTCAAACTCTAGAGAATATTCACATTTGGAAAGGTGACAGGAGCTGGGCTGTGTTCAGCTGCCCCTTGGGTCTAATTGAGAGCTATTCAAAGCCTAAGGACGCAGCAGGCGCAATACATCCATTATTATGCAGCCATTATAATAAGCAGTTGTTACAACAACGACAAAATGGCTTCAAGTGTTGTGTCCAAATACTGGTAGAGTCAACTCATAAAATCTGACCAGAGAGGTCCAGGACCTGAAGAACAGTTTGCAGTTCTCCCAAGGTCTGCTCGATGAGTTTAATCGGGAAACGGCGAGATGACGACAATCTGTAAGCCTTTGAGAGAGGACATTAGTTCTGTATGTGAATCCATGATAACAATGACAGAGAAATCAGATTATCTCGAAGGACAGTCAAGGCGGAACAACATTGTTGTAGACGGAATTGCAGAATCTCCACATGACCTGGATGGAGTCTGAGGACAAAGTGAGTGAAATGATCTCGGAGAAACTGAAGTTGGAACCACAGGAAGATTGCGTTGGAGCACGCCAACGGGACATGAAAACCCACCTCCAGCCCAGGCCGATAGTCGTCAAGTTCCTGAGGTTCAAGGACAAGGTAACGGTTCTGGAAAGAGCCATGAACTTGAGAGGAACGTACATCTTCCGTAACGAGGACTATCCTGAAGCTGTGTGCCAGAAGAGAAAATAACTTATCCCGGGCCATGAAAGCTGCCAGAGTGCGTGGGGACATTGCTTACATCCAATATGACAGGCACATTGTCCAGCCTCCCTCCCAAAAGCCTGGAAAGGATGAGAGAGCCAAGCCTATGGATTCGTAGCTTCTGGATTCGTAGCTTTTTCTCTTGCTTTGTTTGTTCTTTTGTAGCCTTAGAAATATGGTTCATGAAATCATTAACTTGCTAACATCAGATAATGTCCATATATTAGTCAATTCTGAGACTCACTTAGATAATTCCTTTGATGATACAGCAGTAGCAGAAATACAAGGCTATAACATCTATAGAAAAGACAGGAATGCTTATGAAGGAGGTGTTGCTATATACAGTACCAGTCAAAAGTTTGGACACACTTACTCAATCAAGGGTTTTTCTTTATTTTTACTAATCTCTATATTGTAGAATAATAGTGAAGACATCAAAACTATGAAATAACACATATGGTATCATGTAGTAACCAAAAAAGTGTCAAATATATTTTAGATTTGAGATTCTTCAAAGTAGCCACTCTTTGCCTTGATGACAGCTTTACATACTTTTGGCATTCTCACAACCAGCTCTTTTTCCCTCATCCTTCACTGTAGAAGCATCAAACAACGTTCTAAAGACTGTTGACATCTAGTGGAAGCCTTAGGAAGTGCAATATAACCCCATAGACACTGTATATTGGATAGGCATTCCTACAAACCTCAGATTTCCCACTTCCTGGTTGGATTTTTCTCAGGTTTTCGCCTGCCATATGAGTTCTGTTATACTCACAGACATCATTCAAACAGTTTTAGAAACTTCAGAGTGTTTTCTATCCAAATCTACTAATAATATGCATATATTAGCTTCTGAGCCTGAGTAGCAGGAGGTTTACTCTGGGCACGCTTTTCATCCGAACGTGAAAATACTGCCCCCTATCTCAAACAGGCTTTAGGATCACCACTTTATTTTAAGAATGTGAAATGTCAGAATAATAGCAGAGAGAATGATTTATTTCAGCTTTTATTTCTTTCATCACATTCCCAGTGGGTCAGAAGTTTGCATACACTCAATTAGTATTTCGTAGCATTGCCTTTAAATTGGGTCAAATGTTTTGGGAAGCCTTCCACAAGCTTCCCACCATAAGTTGGGTGAATTTTGGCCCTTTCCTCCTGACAGAGCTGGTGTAACTGAGTCAGGTTTGTAGGCCTTGCTCGCACACGCTTTTTCAGTTCTTCCCACAAATTATTTATGGGATTGAGGTCAGGGCTTTGTGATGGCCACTCCAATACCTTGACTTTGTTGTCCTTAAGCCTTTTCCACAACTTTGGAAGTATGCTTGGGGTCATTATCCATTTGGAAGGCCCATTTGCGACCAAGCTTGAACTTCCTGACTGATGTCTTGAGATGTTGCTTCAATATATCCACATAATTTTCTTCCCTCATGATGCCATCTATTTTGTGAAGTACACCAGTCCCTCCTGCAGCAAAGCACCCCCACAACATGATGCTGCTACCCCCATGCTTCACAGTTTGGATGGTGTTCTTCGGCTTGCAAGCCTCCCCCTTTTTCCTCCAAACATAACAATGGTCATTATGGCCAAACAGTTATATTTTTGTTTCATCAGACCAGAGGACATTTCTCCAAAAAGTACGATCTTTGTCCCCATGTGCAGTTGCAAACCGTAGTCTGGCTTTTTTAATGCCGGTTTTGGAGCAGTGGATTCTTCCTTGCTGAGCGGCCTTTCAGGTTATGTTGATATAGGACTCGTTTTACTGTGGATATAGATACTTTTGTACTGGTTTCCTCCAGCATCTTCACAAGGTCCTTTGCTGTTGTTCAGGGATTGATTAGCACTTTTCACACCAAAGTACGTTCATCTCTAGGAGACAGAACGCGTCTCCTTCCTGAGTGGTATGACGGCTGCGTGGGTCCATGGTGTTTATACTTGCGTACTATTGTTTGTACAAATGAACGCGGTACCTTCAGGCGTTTGGAATTTGCTCCCAAGGATGAACCAGACTTGTGGAGGTCTACAATTTTTTTCTGAGGTCTTGGCTGATTTCTTTTGATTTTCCCATGATGTCAAGCAAAGAGGCACTGAGTTTGAAGGTAGGCCTTGAAATACATCCACAGGTACACCTCCAACTGACTCAAATGATGTTAATTAGCCTATCAGAAGCTTCTAAAGCCATGACATCATTTTTGGGAATTTTCCAAGCTGTTTAAAGGCACAATCAACTTAGTGTATGTAAACTTCTGACCCACTGGACTTGTGATACAGTGAATTATAAGTGAACTAATCTGTCTGTAAACAATTGTTAGAAAAATTACTTGTGTCATGCACAAAGTAGATGTCCTAACCAACTTGCCAAAACTATAGTTTGTGAACAAGACATTTGTGGAGTGGTTGAAAAACTAGTTTTTATGACTCCAACCTAAGTGTATGTAAACTTCCGACTTCGACTCTACATGTCAACATCCACAGCTAATGAAGTCACTGAAACCCTTAACAAGGAGTTGCAGTCAGTTTTGGAATGGGTGGCCAGTAATAAACTGGTCCTGAACATCTCTAAAACTCAGAGCATTGTATTTGGTACAAATCATTCCCTAAGCTCTAGACCTCAGCTAAATCTGGTAATGAATGCTGTGGCTGTTGGACAAGTTGAGGATACTAAATTACTTGGTGTTACCTAAGATTACAAACTGTCATGGTCAAAACATATAGGTTCAATGGTTGTAAAGATGGGGAGAGGTCTGTCTGTGATAAAGAGATGTTCAGATTTTTTGACACCACACTCCACAAAGCAAGTCCTACAGGCTCTAGTTTTGTCTTATCTTGATTATTGTCCAGTCATGTGGTCAAGTGCTGCTAAGAATGACCTAGTTAAGCTGCAGCTGGTCCAGAACAGAGCGGCACATCTTGCTCTTCATTGTAATCAGAGGGCAAATATAAATACTATGCATGCCAGTCTCTCTTGGCTAAGAGTTGAGGAGAGACTGACTGCATCACTTCTTGTTTTTATAAGAAACATTAATGTGTTAAATTCCAAATTGTTTGCATAGTCAACTCACGCACAGCTCTGACACACATACACTTACCCCACCAGACATGCCACCAGGGGTCTTTTCACAGTCCCCAAATCCAGAACAAACTCAAGAAAGTGTACAGTATTATATAGATCCATTATTGCATGGCACTCCCTTCATCTCATATTGCTCAAATGAACCACAAACCTTATTTCAAAAAACAGATAAAGCAACACCTCCCGGCACAACGCCTCTCCCCTATTGGATCGAGATATTTTGTGTGTCTGTATTGATACCCTATGTAGGCTATGTGCCGTTTTTAAATGTAGGTAGTTCTATCCTTGAACTGTTCTTGTCTATTCATGTTCTGTATTATGCCATGTTTCATGTTCTGTGTTGACCCCAGAAAGAGTAGCTGCGGATCCTAATAAAATACCCCCCCCGACCCCCAAAATACAGTCACAACTAATTACATCTAAATGAAAGTAACACTACCCCTTCTCCCCCGCTCTACTTATCATCGAAAGTTGAACCACAAATTGTGGCTAATATTTGAACCCCAGCTCTCAAGCATGTATAACTGCAACAGTCATATTTCTCGGCCAACAGAAGTGGACAAAGTGGGTGCCCAGAAATGTCCTCATACGATATTAACACTCATAAGTGTTAATACGTTGATCAATCTTTACAGACTGTGTTATAGGATTGTCTCAGACGATGACTGTTTCAGCACTGGTGTTATGCCATGACAAATAACCTGACACATCTATCCCAAGGTCATTCGTCATCCACTAAAGCCCAGTGAATCATAGTTCTATTCCAGCTGACTATTCCTCAATGAGGAGCAGAGTGGCTGAGCACACGATGGATCAGCTATGAAACAAATACAAAAAAAATGTACTTGAATTTTTTAAGAGTAAGAGTGGAGAATTTCACTACTTTGAATTATATATGATCAAAGTGGACCACTTTTCTTCTCTCGCAACGGGTTCCGCAGGGGCCCAGCATGAAAGAAGCTGGATGGATAGAGCCATACGCAGAATGGAAGCAGCAACACCTCGCCAGTTTGCTAACATAAGTC
Source organism: Salvelinus sp. IW2-2015 (assembly GCF_002910315.2). Taxonomy (NCBI): domain Eukaryota; kingdom Metazoa; phylum Chordata; class Actinopteri; order Salmoniformes; family Salmonidae; genus Salvelinus; species Salvelinus sp. IW2-2015. The sequence continues at coordinate 16,505,732 of NC_036845.1, forward strand.
TGCTGCTTTTGATGTAGATCCATCATTCTCACCTGACGCTTGATTCAATTCCTGTCTGAGCTCCGCCTCGCCACTCCCTGGTTCTGCTAGTATACCATTCACTATGGAGAATAAAGTTCTAAACATTTTCCACGTTGTTAGGCTATGCATGTTTTGTATTTTTCATGAGTGGGAATAGTCTTTGTCTTATTATGGCGAGGAACTGTAGCCAAGTATAGTGCATTCGATTAAGATAGGTTGGAGTAGGGGGTATGGCAGGATTGAAATTAAAGTGAGTGGCTACTCGGCCTTCCTAACCAGTTGCCATGGTAATTTAACTCTTGGTGACACCAAGKGCTCAAAGTGTCACCATGACATTGGGACAGAAGTGCGCTAATGGATTGGAGTGATGCAGGCTAGGGATGGGAGGCAAGGCGGTTTTAAACTGTTGTCCTGTATAGTTAAATGTAGACATGGGGAGAAAATCGTTGTTGTCGSTAATGGTGGCAGCTAAGTGMTTCAGTGTCAGATGAAAATATATTTGAATTTGGAGCCCTCGTGGCAGGGTAGCTCACTATGGCTGTGTAGGCCACTCGTCTGAAATCAGTGTCGAAGGCGAGGAACAACTCTCCGTAATCTGATTGAYGTCTCGAGGCAAGGTATCATTAGAGGGAAAGTTACAACTATTTCTGTGCTAATAACTTCGATTAAAAGCTGAGTGACTCGGCTGAAAAAAAACATCATTCGAGTTTTTAAAGCCTGCCGTTTCACTGACTGTCAAATTATTTCTCCCTAAGCGAAAGAGCTGTCACCATCTCAACTCCCGCTCGCCGCAGATGACTGCCACCGTTGGAATAGCCCGCTCATGTTCCACCCGAGACACATCAGGCCATTACACAGCAGCAATTTAGACTTACATGAGAGACCCAAGCAAACCAAGAGCTTTTCTCACAGACTGACCCAGCCCTATCAACATCACCAGAGCAAAGAATTGTCTGAATCGAGTAGAATAAAACCTAATGCACTGTAACAGGCCCTTAGGAGGGGATTTCAACCATCCATTAAACTACCCAGACAGCATTTTAAAACAGTCAACRCCATACAGTATTGAACGTATCATGAGWTGTTGCCGCTTCGTACTTCCAATAATGTTTAGGTTATATTAGTTCAATTCAGTAGGGTTCCACACGCTAAGTTGTCAACTTCTCATTAACATCAACGTCTTGCAGGCACACCAACTATGCACCCCAAATGGCACCCTAGTCCCTATGTAGTGCACTACTTTTGACCAGGGCCCGCAATTAGTGCACTATGAATGGAATAGGGTGCCATTTGGGACGCAACCAAGTCTTGTGAGATGGAAGATGGTAGCTGCATGCTGTGCTGGGCATCTGGAGATGGGGAAGTGTGCCTGACAGCATGGCCTGCCCACACATGGGCCTCTCTGCACTGCTGCTGCTGTGCAACATGCCCTACTTTCCTGCCCCTTGGGGCCCGGATTGTTCAGGGAGGAAAACTGAGTCATGGGACCGTCACCCCCGCCTATCTCGAGCCCACACACAGCCCCTCAAGGGCCAAAGGGGAGTTTCAGCCTGAGCTACTCTCCAAGCAAGCAGTGTGACCACGATTGTTCAACTCAGTGGAGCTCTAGAGCCTTCAACCGCAAGAGGATCTGCTCTTAAACTCCAACCGTACATACATAATACAAAAGCTGTGTGGGTGCCCATACTTGATTTAGGGGCTTTTTCCAATGCTATTCTTATATAAACAAAACAGTCTGTTTTCTGCAGTGTCATCTAGTGTAAGGTCCTAGATTTGGGAGTCTAAGTCAGTGYCATAGTAGTATTGCCTGGCTACCCAGACTCCTCGCTCCGACCAAACGCTACGCCACACCCACCATAGAGGTTACTTTATTTTCCGTAATGAGTCTGGATCTGAGTACCTCCTCAATCCTTCACCGAATGTGAACACTCGGGCCGTCTGATTGGTCCAGAAACTGATGGGTTGGGCCAGAGCCAGAACACATGTGGGTTTGATACTCTGATTGGTTTGAGACGATCCAATCGCTGATGATTTTGTTTTGTACAACACCCCTCATGCCCTCCGTCACCACAAACGACCCCAACCCTGGTAGACTAGTCTAGACCTGTTCTGGCCTGTGTTTCTAAGGCTTTTTCAGACTGTGAAGATTCAGCATGTCTGTCTCGGGACTGTCTGCTGTTATTCCGATCACGTCACACACAGAGCTCCCTTAGATTGCTCTGTTAAGTGGCAAGTTATAAAGGCTCTGTAGCCTCCACTCATTGTGATCACCTCAGCTCAGACTGTAAAGAGAAGTTCCGTCACGACAGATCTGAYAGGAGAGGGAWGACRAGACTGATAAACAGAGAGATGGACTGACTGAGCATGTACCATGTAAGACGTTCMCCTGCAACAGTGACAAACACTTCATGCTGKTGCCMCCTAAAGACKTTCTCTTCTAGTCTCTTTMTTTGACAACATTGTTTGTGTCCATGAAAAATAACATAATTTATCTTTCATGTACTGCATTCAMATTTCCTTTGAAGAGGCTACACACATTGGGACCTCAAATAAATGATTGCTCACTTTTGCTCCTAAGGATCCCTCAGAAGGAGTACAATAGAATGTACTGTACATGCAAGTCAAAGAGCCCTATGATGAAGTGAAATGCTGGGATGGTGGGATGCTGCCACTGAGAATAAAGGTCCGAATCCTACCTTGAAATCCATATGCTTGACATGTTTTTGCATAAGTCATGCATTGATAACAATGGGTCAAGTTATGCCCATGGATCTTATGTTAGGACTCAACCAAGAACGATTATGCATTCTACTGCTCATCCCCCATCTTACATATTGGTGTGAAAGAGGAGGCACAATTATACATTTTAATTTGCSTTGTCTTTGCAGAAAATTCCAGGAAGATTGTAATGCAAGAGGGCCTCTTTTGCATTAGAAAAATAAATGTTTGCGTCGCAGCTCAAAATTATTAGAGACCCAAGACATTTTCTACGTTTTTTTTCTACGGTCAGCAGTTTGTGAAGATTTTTCACTAAAGGCACTCCAACAATAAATGTCCTTATGTGCAGTGGTGGAGGGAGAATGTGGTCAGGAGCAAGTGGGCACTTGAACAGGATACTGATGCAGAGTACCACTCTAAATATTCTATAACAAGGTTATTAAAGGGTCAATCTGGGATTGGTACATCCATTTTTGGACTTTTAAAATAATGATAAACTACATGGCCAAAAGTATGTGGACAACTGCTCWTCGAACATCTCATTCTAAAATCATGGGCATTAATATGGAGTTGGTCCCCCTTTGCTGCTATAACAGCCTCCAATCTTCTGGGATGGCTTTCCACCAGATGTTGGAACATTTCTGCTGGGACTTGCTTCCATYCAGCCACAAGAGCATTAGTGAGGTCGGCACTGATGTTGGGCGATTAGGCCTGGCTTGCAGTCGGTGTTCCAATTCATCCCAAAGGTGTTCGTTGGGGTTGAGGTCAGGGCTCTGTGCAGACCAGTCAAGTTCTTCCTCACCGATCTTGACAAACCATTTCTGTATGGACCTCGCTTTGTGCACAGGGGCATTGTCATGCTGAAACAGGAAAGGGCCTTCCCCAAACTTTTGCCACAAAGTTGGAAGCACGGAATCATCTAGAATGTCATTGTATGCTGTAGCGTTAAGATTTCCCTTCACTGGAACTAAGGGGCCTAGCCCAAACCATTATTCCTCCTCTACCAAACTTTACAGTTGGCACTATGCATTTGGGCAGGTAGCATTCTCCTGGCATCCATTACATGAAGCTGCAGACGAACAGTTCTTGTGCTGATGTTGCTTCCTGAGGCAGTTTGGAACTCGGTAGTGAGTGTTGCAACSGAGGACAGRTGATTTTTACACGCTACGTGCTTCAGTACTCGGTGGTCCCATTCTGTGAGCTTGTGTGGCCTACCACTTCACGGCTGAGCCGTTGTTKCTCCTAGACGTTTCCACTTCACAATAACAGCACTTACAGTTGACTGGGGCAGCTCTAGGAGGGCAGACATTTGACGAACTGACTTATTGGAAAGGTGGCATCCTATGATGGTGCCACATTGAAAGTCACTGAGCTCTTCAGTACGGGCCATTCTACTGCCAATGTTTGTCTATGGAGATTGCATGCCTGTGTGTTCGATGTTATCCACCTGTCAGCCAAGGGTGTGGCTGAAATCGTCAAATCCACAAATTTGAAGGGGTGTCCACATACAGTGTTTATAGTGTATATAGGCCCCATCCCTTAGATGTTTACAAAAAAGAGGCAACAACTTGGTTGTTGTTTGTTAAAGTTATCTTTCCCTACTTTGGCTTTATTTTTTTTTACTGCTCTCTCTTATCAGTAAAACTGCACTTTTTTGGTGGAAAAAATATAGGCAATTCTGAATCCTCCAGAATTAACTAGAACCTCTGTACTGTAACGTCCCGCTTTTTGTTAGATTACTTATTCTTACAAGGACTTAAGTTTGATATAGTTTAGTTTAACTTTACTTAGAGTACGCCGGCATTMCAGGGTTATTCACAAGGCTTCCTAGCACATCAATCGGTCCCGTGTAAAACATGKAACTGGACTATTTCTGTACAAATACACAGACTGGATTACGGAATAACGTTCACAACATTACATGTACAACAGACATTTATTTTCTGTACTTGTGCTCTTATAAATATTAATTTTRAATATCGGCCTGCATTATTTGCATGATTTTCTATGTAGCAGAGATTCTCATGCAATCACAAAAACGAATCCGCTCTCAATTGTCTTTAAATGCGACCGTGTGTTGAGCAAACACAGCGTGTGTATTATTGATGCAACACAGCTGGAGAAAGGGGCTCTAGCTTAAGCCTGTCTCTCTTGTCACACTGCACTTGGTCCGCATTCATTCACACAGGCACGAGGCTCGCAATGCCCCTAAGCAGTCTTTAAAGGCCCAGTGCAGTCAAAAACGTGATTTCCTGTGTTTTATATATATTTCAATACTTTATGGTTGGAATAAAATTGTGAAATTGTGAAAATCATAATAATGCCATTTTAGTGTAAGACCTGTTTTGAAAAGACTGCCTGAAATGTCAGCCTGTTGCGGCAGGATGGAGTTTTAGCCTGCCTGGTGACATCACCAGGCTCCCGAGTGGCGCAGCGGTCTAAGGCACTGCATCTCAGTGCTAGAAGCGTGTATCACTGCAGACCCTGGTTCGATTCCAAGCTGTATCACAACCAGCCGTGATTGGGAGTCCCATAGGGCGGTGCACAATTKGCCCAGYATCGTCCGGGTTAGGGTTTGGCCGGGGTAGGCTGTCATTGGAAATAAGAATTTGTTCTTAACTGGCTTGCCTAGTTTAATAAAGGTTAAATTWAAAAAAATTMAAACATCACCAGTCGGTAAATTTGTTAGTAGACCAATAGGAAAAAGTTCCAAACCTCTGCCAATAACAGGTAGTTTATGGTTTTCCAACTCCCTACTCAGACCACTCCTAGACAGTCCAAGCAAAATTCTTACTTGAGAAAWTGCTCTTTGCTAAGAAACTATTTTAGTTTMTTTTTGACCATTTTAATTGAAAACAATCACAGTAATGTGATTTTAAATTAGATAAAAACGGCTCCATTGGACCTTTAAAACAAACACACACACAAATGCAAGTCATCCTGCCGCACAGCTGTCWACTGACACACAGATACACACCCAGAGGTGTCCTGCCCATACRGGCCACAAGGGCACATGCCCCCTCAGATTTGTCCTGTTTTTTTATTTTTCAGATGTTAAATGAATTACTCAACTTMATTTKTAAGCCCACGCTTGATCATAACTATTTATAAAATGATCTGTCAGYGGTATTTTRCWGAGGGGCACACACATAAAGAGGTATGCTTAGATAACGCATGCAGAAAAATAGACATTGTTTTTACATAGAATTAGGCATAATGATTATTGCTCTAGATTGCTGGAAAATGCTGTTTCAGGTGTTTGAAAAATTCACCCCTGGATATACCACCCAAAGTGCTATATACCGAAATGCATCATGCGTAACGTACACTACTTAAACTGCCTTAAAGGGTCTTAGACACATTCTCACAGACTTCTAACCGCTCAGGGTGAATGGATACACACCACTCAAATGGCTGTGTGGCTGTTTTTATATATCGGTTATGTCATCAAAGATTCTGCCGGATCAAGCCAGTACAGCTCACTTGGAGTATCTTTTTTCCTTTCAGCATCTTGAACAGCTACTACGTCTCTGCTGCATCTGATGTGCATCTACCATCTGATGTTACACGTATCGAATTACGAAGAAGGGGGCCCTCTAAAAGTTTCATGAGCTTCAATGCAGTCCGTGACAGCAGGCAGAGGGGACTCGACGAGTCGACGTTGATGCAGTCGTTACCTCTGGGATGGCATTTTTCGACCTAATTGGCAATAGGTCATGTAGTTCCCTGATGTGTTTCCCTGCTCATCCAGTCCCATAAACAACAGTTCCCGCCAGCAGCTTTATTATGTCCCCTTTGCTCTTAGTTAGAGATGTCCTCATCGTCCCTCCCCGCTGCCTACTCAAAGTCATGTCACACTTGGCTATCAACTTTTTTGAAGTAATGGTATACTATTGTGTATTACCATTTGGTTGTGTAAATTTGTTCTTTGGAAGATTCCTTACCAAAGCACACATTCTTATCTAGAACTCATGAATCCCAAACACTGATTCCAAAGCAAAGTGTCTGTTTGTCTCTCTGTCTGTCTGTTCCTTACCTTGAGGTTGTGTCTGTGAGCAGCGTCTAGGACGGCCGGCACCAGGTCCTCTGTGGGCTCCCCATTGTCATCGGCCAGGCCTGGAGGATACCAGGACAGCACCAGCACCCCTAGACCACACAGGACAAGTCTCTCTCAGTCTCCACACAGGACGTTTCAGGTTGGCTATACCCCACACAGAAATATAATTACTAGAATGGGGAAAGCCCCTCATAGCATGGCAATTTTACAATACACTCAATATGGCTGCTGGTCCACCTATCACAGAACATTGACTTCAATGTCCATTCTAGTCATTCTATTTCAATGACCACACATCTCTGATACCCAATCCTGAACCTCATGATGTCCCTGTTACACCATTTTAAGCCGTATTGGTCAGTGTGATGTTGACATTGATATATATGATCGTTACCTACATCTCCTAAGGGTTCCGGATTGGCTTGAAGGACTTATTGATGTGATTGCTGCCGTATGCATGCAGCTAATTGATCAAGTCATGTCCATTTTGGTCACTAGCTGTTTGGAATATTTGATTACAATATCTAAAAAGTCCTGGCCGCATGTATTAAAAAGTTATGTCCGCACTATTCATTTTATTATGGGCTCTTCGCGTAGTGGTATCAGTCAGCACTGCCAGCAGGATGCTATTTGGAATTTTTGATGGGTCTTTGTGCCAGTGGCTTTAATTAAATGGACTCTTTTTAACTAAGCAAATTCAGTTGCCCTTTCTGTGTTCCATCTGTCACAGTGTTCGGTTTAGGGGGAAGGGAGGGGAAAGAAAGATCATTTCCCGGATGGTGTACAATAACCAGTTCAGCCGAAGGCAGACAACATTAGCATGGCTCGATTGGCTGTCCCATCAGTCGTTTTTGAAAACTTGTTTTCACACCCAACTCCAAGGCATCATCACTCCCATTTTGGTCAATAAAAGTAGCTTACATTTTTTCATTTAAAACATAGGCTACTTATTTCAGACAATGTGCATGCCACTTCCGATTATGGTTTTCAGTGCTGACCTTTGCAGTGGACAGTCATGGCCAATTACTGATAAGACTTAAGGGCTCCTTCTACTGACCAAGGATTTTCAATAACTTTTTTAGAGTTAAAAGGGGACATCCTACTTCTGACTTTCAACTGTTTGTATGTTCGATATCAGTGAAATACAGAAAAGCAGCAAACACATATTATTCAAGTGTTCAATTGTTCACGTTCAAGGTTGCTTGGAAGTGGACGTCAAGATAACCACAGTTCTAAAACGACTGTGAGAAAAGGCTGCTGGTGGACTGAGGTGAGCGTGCGGAGCTGTCCACTACATGAGTGCTGAAATAAACTGGCAAAGCGCAGGATAAGTGAAAAAAATGAATAGTGCGGCCATAACTTTTTAATACACGCGACCATGGCTTTTTAGATATTGTAATCAAATATTCCACACAGCTTGTGGACATGGCTTGATCAATTAACTGCATGCATACTGTGTGTGCCAGTGGCCTGCTGTGCTGGCTGCTTAACAGAACAGTTTTTGATATTCCCCTCTATCAGGGTGTGGACAAGAATTTATCTGGCTGCAACATAGACATTTATGAGCTGTCACTTCACGTGTGTGCTGAAGGATACTCACTATTACGATTAAAACAGAGTGTCTAAAATGTCACTGCATGTAGGAAGGCAAATTTCATCACTCAGATATGAGGCATCACTTATGCTGTCTAAAGATACAGTAGAATGGTTGTCTGTTGGAATAAGGAAGACAGACAGCACGAGCAATGTGCAACGCAAGCAATGTATTCCAAATGAACCATAACAGTATACATCTGGCAGAAAATATAGACTATATGCGTCAAAGTGAGTCATTCAAGTCAGTGGAACTCTTGAGTGATGTTGGCACATATACAGTTTAAGTCAAGAAGTTTACATCCACTTAGGTTGGAGTCATTAAAACTCGTTTTTCAACCATTCCACAAATTTCTTGTTAACAAGCTATAGTTTTGATAAGTCGGTTAGGATATCTACTTTATGCATGACACAAGTCATTTTTCCAACAATTGTTTACAGACAGATTATGTCACTTATAATTCACTGTATCACAATTCCAGTGGGTCAGAAGTTTACATACACTAAGTTGACTGTGCCTTTAAACAGCTGGAACATTCTAGAAAATATTGTCATGGCTTTAGAAGATTCTGATAGGCTAATTGACATCATTTGAGTCAATTGGAGGTGTACCTGTGGATGTATTTCAAGGCCTACCTTCAAACTCAGTGCCTCTTTGCTTGACATCATGGGGAAATCAAAAGAAATCAGCCAAGACCTCAGAAAATAAATTGTAGACCTCCACAAGTCTGGTTCATCCTTGGGAGCAATTTCCAAATGCCTGAAGGTACCACGTTCATCTGTACAAACAATAGTACGCAAGTATAAACACCATGGGACCACGCAGCCATCATTCCGCTCAAGAAGGAGACGCGTTCTGTCTCCTAGAGATGAACGTACTTTGGTGCAAAAAGGGCAAATCAATCCCTGAACAACAGCAAAGTACCTTGTGAAGATGCTGGAGGAAACAGGTACAAACATATCTATATCCACAGCAAAACGAGTACTATATCGACATAACCTGAAAGGCCGCTCAGCAAGGAAGAAGCCACTGCTCCAAAACCGGCATTAAAAAAGTCAGACTACGGTTTGCAACTGCACATGGGTACAAAGATCGGACTTTTTGGAGAAATGTCCTCTGGTCTGATGAAACAAAAATAGAACTGTTTGGCCATAATGACCATCATTATGTTTGGAGGAAAAAGGGGGAGGCTTGCAAGCCGTAGAACCCCATCCCAACCGTGAAGCACGGGTGTCACGACTCTCGTCGTAATGAGGATCGGACCAAAGCGCAGCGTGGTAAGTGTTCATGATTTTTTATTAACCAAAACACTTGAACAAAATAACGACGTGAAGAAACCGAAACAGTTCTGTAAGGTGCATAAACTATACAGAAAACAACTACCCACAAAACACAGGTGGGAAAAAGGCTGCCTAAGTATGATTCCCAATCAGAGACAACGATAGACAGCTGCCTCTGATTGGGAACCACACTCGGCCAAAAACAAAGACATAGAAAACATATAAATAAAGAAACTAGAATGCCCACCCTAGTCACACCGGGGGTGGCAGCATCATGTTGTGGGGGTGCTTTGCTGCAGGAAGGACTGGTGCACTTCACAAAATAGATGGCATCATGAGGCAGGAGAATTATGTGGATACATTGAAGCAACATCTCAAGACATCAGTCAGCTATATAGCAAATGGGTCTTCCAAATGAACAATGACCCCAAGCATACTTCCAAAGTTGTGACAAAATGGCTTAAGGACAACAAAGTCAAGGTATTGGAGTGGCCATCACAAAGCCCTGACCTCAATCCCATAGAAAATCTGTGGGCAGAACTGAAAAGGCGTGTGCGAGCAACAAGGCCTACAAACCTGACTCAGTTACACCAGCTCTGTTAGGAGGAATGGGTCAAAATTCACCCAACTCACTGTGGGAAGCTTGTGGAAGGCTACCCGAAACGTTTGACCCAAGTTAAACAATTTAAAGTCAAAGCTACCAAATACTAATTTAGTGTATGTAAACTTCTGACCCCACTGAGAATGTGATGAAAGAAATAAACGCTGAAATAAATCATTCTCTCTACTATTATTCTGACATTTCACATTCTTAAAAGTGGTGATCCTAACTGACCTAAGACAGGGAATTTTTTACTAGGATTTAATGTCAGGAATTGTGAAAAACTGAGTTTAAATGTATTTGGGTAAGGTGTCTGTAAACTTCCGACTTCAACTGTAGATCCTATTGTAGCTGTGCTCAAAGTAGAACAAATTGTTAAAACTTTAAAGTTAACTGGACAGGCACTGCAGCAGCAAAACTAATGCGAATGTTAAAACTTGTTTGTATGTTTCAGTATAGAATAACCACTGCACCTTTGCACTCTACCTGCAGCAGCTGCTCCAATCTGCTCCATGTGTGACTCCAATACATCCGGATCTCTCGAGCTGTACGGACCGAGCTCAGGGTAGAAACTGGAGCCGATGTCCTCCGGCGGCATATGCCTCCCTTTAGGGTAACTGGCGGCGATTTTGGGGTCCCAATGTGGCACGAGGACATGGTCCCAGTGCATGTATTTCCCATCCATCGACGGGTTCCCGTACCACACGCTGTAAAATATGTGGACGTCGTAAAATATGGTTMCTTCAGGTCCAGAGTTTGATAAAACTACTTTGGCGCGCACCTGCCCCGGGGAGGAGACGGCGTCTTGGGACACCGAGCGCCGGTCCATCCTTCCTCCAATCATCGGCAGGAGGCCCAACCCCGGGGACAGGTCCGAGAACCCGTCGCTGGGCTTCAGAGTTCTCAAACCCATCATGGTTCCGAAAACGAACAGTGTAAATAAGAACAGGGCTATGCACGTTTTCTTCCGCAGCCTGGCCATTGTGGATAGATTGTCTCGTAGAGGCGATTCCTGCTGGAGTGAACCGGGGTTCCTGGTCGGCTGAAGTCAGCGGTGTGAATAACACTTGCTTTTCTCCAAACGTCGTATATCCTATAGGCAGTATACTATAACAGTTAGCCTATCTTACAAGTTCACCTACTACACTCTAGGAAMGTATACAATGCAGGCCTTCATATAGAGTATTCATAAATGCAGTCGCTGTCGGAACGCAGAAAATGTAAAACTTTATGATTAATAGCCGAACTATTAGCCTACATGATTGCGGATGAAGCCTAATGGTCGCGTTGCATGACGCAGTTGAATCTGTCATTGCATTTAGATCTCAGTGATTTGAAATGATTTGTCCCTTTATCAGGTTCTCATGCGGAGTTAACTTGCTCAATTCAACCAGTTAACAGAATATCGATGTCTTAAGGAGCCCACTTTACCTTGTTGTAATGGAGAATGTGAAATAAGGATGCATGACACATTTTGATTAGTGTTCCCCAATTGCAATGATGAAGGCTATACCACCATCTGATTATATGAGCTCTTGGAAAAATGTGCACATTTCGAGTTAAGAATAGCCTCCATGTCAAGTGATCAAATCTCTCTGATATCTTTCTATCGTCTGTAGGCTACAGTCAGATGTTGGCTCCTGATGGCTGAATTGCCGTCACCCTGTTACACTATTTCGCTTTTCGCTGCTACGCTATTTCGCTTTTCGCTGCTGACTCGATATATCTCCTACACAATGCTTTACATTAGGCTCGCAAGTAAACCCACGTAGCGACAGCAACGAAAACGTTCTAAATTCAATGCAACAAGATCCTGGACGTGCACGCTTCGTGGTCGCTGTCCATGGTATTCGCCATAAGCGATGGCTGTTTTTTACCGTCCATGTTTTGCTACATGGAGGCGGAGCTTTTGCCGGCCGGGTGTTATACTGAGATTTGTTTGGCGCAAGGGGACTGATGGATGGCAACTATAGGCTGTGCATGTACCTATACAAAGTAGGATATTGGAGCCTTATTGATGATGATAATAGACTGTAAGTTACATACACAATAAAGCCAGGGTTGCAAAGTTGCAGTGTAGCCTACAGGATGAAAATGCTGTCAAATGAACAATGAAGCCATATAGACTCCATCCAGTCTTTAACTCATAACTTGAGGTGGTCATCTGTGAAAGTGGTATTGCCTTAACCCATAACAGTCTAAGCCCTGTCTAAGCCAGGGGGTCTACTAAGCTATATGGAATTGTTTTAAGAAGGTCGTTTAAGAAGGTCATTTAAGAAGAACCTTTATTAAGAAGGTCATACCAAGGACAATTTAACTATTTGATTTTGAATGTTAAGACCCCTTGAAGTATAACAAAAATATATTTAAAAAATATTTGATGCAAAATTATTTTTGGCCTAACTTCTATTAGACCATATAAACGCATTGAATAACAGATTCACTACACGGGACAACAGATAGTCACCAAAAAATCATCTAAAATAAGTTTGTTCTGAAGTGGTTGTCCTATATCTGAAAAAGATATAAGAAAGATCAGGAAACATATATATATATATACACTACGGTCAAAAGTTTTATAACACCTACTCATTCAAGGGTTTTTCTTTATTTTTACTATTTTCTATATTTTGGAATAATAGTGAAGACATCAAAACTATGAAATAACACATATGGAATCATGTAGTAACCAAAAAAGTTTTTAAAAAATCAAAATATATTTAATATTTGAGATTCTTCCAATAGCCACCCTTTGCCTTGATGACAGCTTTGCACACTCTTGGCATTCTCTCAACCAGCTTCACCTGGAATGCTTTTMCAACAGTCTTGAAGGAGTTCCCACATATGCTGAGCACTTGTTGGCTGCTTTTCCTTCACTCTGCAGTCCGACTCATCCCAAAACATCTCAATTTGGTTGAGGTCGGGGGATTGTGGAGGCCAGGTCATCTGATGCAGTACTCCATCACTCTCCTTGGGTGCCTATTTGAAGAATCTCAAATCTGAAATATATTTAGATTTGTTTAAAAAAAAATTGGTTACTACATGATTCCATATGTGTTATTTCATAGTTTTGATGTCTTCACTATTATTCTACAATGTAGAAAATAGCCGAAATAAAGAAAAACTCTTGAATGAGTAGGTGTTCTAAAACTTTTGACCGGTAGTGTATATTTTTTACATGTATTTAACCCTTTATTTTTTTGCCACTAAACAGACTCCACATATACTTCCATTAATTTTTTCAACTGGTACTGGGAACCTTCTGATTAGTTTTGTGATGCCTTTGGGCATAGTTTGTAAACCAAACTGTTTGGATTGTACAGGTGATTTTGGGGGGGTGTCTCATCATCTGACAAACAGCACTAGCTCTGTCACCTTTCACCACAGATGCAGAAGTGCGACATCGGCGGATGTGGTGGATTGAGAAGCATCCAATGCAAAAAAGATATCTCCATCTTAAAATGACAGATTTTTATAGGGATTTTTTTATTATGCTAATTAGATTTCCGCAGCGGCGTGAACATCGACTCTAGGGTTTTAATAAGCTCTTACTCACACACACACACACACACACTCTCACACACACACAGTATGAACTCATTAGTTCATTGGCATATTTCTAACCTTCGTGAAAGGGAAAAAGCTCCAGGGTGTCCGTCACATCGTTTCAACATCCTCATCAGCGGCCGTATGTCTACCTGCAACGGATGAACCGCAGCGCAGAGGTCAGCATCAGTACGTCAGGTGTCAAATGAAGGCACATGAGAGAAGGCATAGGAAGCAAGGGCTGTGGATAACTCATAAGGACTGATTCTTGTTTGTTTGCTTTGGTTCGTTGGTTTGCAAAACTTCAAAAGCATCATCACAACTTGACTTTCCTGAACTATTTGTGTATGGACATTGTAAAAAAGCAGAGCTAGGACTACTGTATTCTATTGCGTAAAGCCAAGTGTAGAACATTTTACAAGACTGATGTGTTTATTAAATAAGCTGCACTCTTAGGTGGGGGGTTTCAAAAAGGGTTCTTTGGCTCTGCCCCCCCCTTTAAAGAACCCTTTTTGAAACCCCCCTTTTAGGTTTTATATAACACCTTTTTTTCTTAGAGTGTAATCTCTCGTGGGAGAATTTTACTTCTGGGTAACTGAGATTAGAACACAAGCATTTCGCTACACGCGCAATAACATCTGCTAAATATGTGTATTTTATTTGGTTTTGAGATTACTGAGTGTAATACAAACTGCATGACATTATTTCAGTCTTCGGGTTTTGATCATCCCCAAATGAATCTCATCAAGCATCATAGTAGGGTATTCCTTCCCAGTGCATCTGATCATTTTGGAAAGTCAAACCTACACACTGTTTTCGTTTTAACGGTAGGGGGCGGCCTACTGTATTACCAACATGTATTGTGTTGTCATTAGCATATTATTTCAACAATTCCACATGGCAAACCTTATCTGTATTGTAGCAGAACTACAGTGGCCTCTAGTGGTAGATTATATTTGTCTCACTGTGCGTGAACATCCAGCCTAGTATGCTCAACTCTAAAAACTCTAAACCAACTCAAGGATGAAATCTTCACTCTCCTTTATACTGGGGCATACTATGCCTTGGTAGGCCTGTGTATGTGTACGTTTGGCTTTGTCAGTAGCCTACACCAGGTTTTCCCAAACTCGGTMCTGATGGTTCTGCATATCGTTGTAGCCTATTTGTTCGGATATGATCATCAATCTATGTGAATGTGCTAAAAACGTGCATATGTGTATTTGGTGGGAAGTGCATGGTTGAGACCCAAATCAGAATAGTACCTTTTCAACTTCAGTTGATATATAAAATACACAATAATGCAACTATGTCTTCATACTCTTTATGTAGATATAGGCATAATGCCTTTGTGTCCTATTTATATATTCACTACATGTATATTTATACTGTATATACACTACATGGCCAAAAGTATGTGGAGACCCCTTTCAATAAGTGGATTCTGTTATTTCAGCCACACCCGTTGTTGACAGGTGTATAAAATCGAGCACACAGCCATGCAATCTCCATAGACAAACATTGCCCGTAGAATGAAGAGCTGAAGAGCTCAGTGACTTTCAACATGGCACCATCATGGGATGCCACCTTTCCAACAAGTCAGTTCATCAAATGTCTGTCCTGTTAGAGCTGCCCAGCTGTAAGTGCTGTTATTGTGAGGTGGAACGTCTAGGAGCAACAACGGCTCAGCCGCGAAGTGGTAGGCCACACAAGCTCACAGAACGGACCCCTGAATGCATAGCGCGTAAGAACTGTCTGTCCTCGGTTGCAACACTCACTACTGAGTTCCAAACTGCCTCTGTAAGTAACATCGGCACAATAACTGTTCGTCAGGAGCTTAATGAAATGGTTTTCCATGGCAGAGCAGCCACACACAAGCCTATGATCACCATGCGCAATGCCAAGCGTCGGCTGGAGTGGTGTAAAGTTTGCCGTCATTGGACTTTGGAGAAGTGGAAAAGTGTTCTCTGGAGTGATGAATCACACTTCACCATCTGGCAGTCCAATTGACGAATCTGTGTTTGGCAGATGCCAGGAGAACACTACCTGCCCCAATGCATTGTGCCAACTGTAAAGTTTGGTGGAGGGGAAATAATGGTCTGGGGCTGTTTTTCATGGTTCGGGCTAGGCCCCTTAGTTCTAGTGAAAGGAAATCTTAACGCTACAGCATACAATGACATTCTAGACGATTCTGTGCTTTCAACTTGTGGCAACAGTTTGGGGAAGGCCCTTTCCTGTTTCAGCATGACAATGCCCCTGTGCACAAAGTGAGGTCCATACAGAAATGGTTTGTCAAGATCGGTGTGGAAGAACATGACTGGTCTGCACAGAGCCCTGACCTCAACCCCATCGAACACCTTTGGGATGAACGCAGACTGCGAGCCAGGCCTAATCGCCCAACATCAGTGCCCAACCTCACTAATACTCTTGTTGCTGAATCGAAGACAGTCCCCGCAGAAATGTTCCAACATCTAGTGGAAAGCCTTCCCAGAAGATTGGAGGCTGTTATAGCAGCAAAGGGGGGACCAACTCCATATTAATGCTCATGATTTTGAAATGAGATGTTCGATGAGCTGGTGTCCACATACCTTTGGCCATGTGTATTTTTTTTTATATCCATAAGGGATCAATAACAGATAACAAAAGCATTTGATGAAACACTGTCTTATATGCCTATGAATGATGGTCATTCCTTTTTTGGGGGCAGGGCATATTATTTTTGACCATATTGGCAAATGACAGCATGTCTTATCCATGGTTTGAAATAATAAATCATTATTTTTGATGTGTTACACAGGCAGCACAATTCTGACCTTTAGTATTTTGACCAATCAGATCAGATTTTTTGCGAATAGTTAGGCAAAGGATTAGAATTGGTCTGCCTGTGTAACCGCAGCTTTAGTTGAGCAACAGGTTGTGAACCAGTTCAATGTGTGAAGCTTATGTGCAACTGTGCTAATTATGAACTCTTACTGATGTGTGGAGCCTTATACAGCCGTTTGTTTACAGTAAAGATTTAACATACGCACTTTGTAGCCTATAGCTTAAAATAAAAAAAATTGTGTTTTGTTTTTAGAATTAAAACTTTGCAGAAATTACGGTGTCCCCTTAATCCCACTGGAAGCAATTGCCATCGTTCTCTTCAACTACATTTTATGAGTCAATTCGTAATTTTATGATGCAACCTAATCAAGCTATTCAATTATTTCGAACAAGAAACAGCACATTGTACAATAAACAAGACAATTAAGTTTATATGGATGACACAGGACCTACTGCCAACTAGAATTAAAGTTATAAACAGAACCATCCATACAAAAACCATTGRCCTACATAAGAAAACTATCTTAGGTCCAGTAATCAAGAATACATTAAAAAGTGTATTGAATTCTGTGAACCTCAAGCTCTCCTTCGTTTAAACCACTTGTCTTGGCTTTCTTTTCAACCACGTTGTTTCAAATACCCACAAGGGGTCGTGGTGATAAGGATATCTAACACAACTTTGAATCTAAAAATGGTTTATCTCTTCCTGAAACGTTTCCCTGTCACTATTATGTTTTTAACACGATTGTAAAAAAGTTAGCAAATTAACACTGCAGGGCTTATCTTAACAGCATAACTTCATTATAATAAAGTATTATGTAATTTTCGTTAATATCATTTGTATATTAATTAAATAATGGGCAGATATATAATAAATACAATAATAATAATACAAATAATTATTGTTGTATTGTTATATTTGTACTATATTTTAAGCATCATAATTAGTATTATTATATAACTACTAGGCCTATACCACCTCAGAGCGAGGTCAATGAGAGCGTTAAATAAGGGGAGTTATTTGCTTTATTGTTGCTTCATTAATCATTCTACAAGGAAAACAGTCAACAAGAACTTAACATTTGTGATCAATCATCATCGATCTGGGAATTCGTTTGACCAGATAGGCCTGTCTTTTCATGCCACAATTCCAGAAGAGGTGTAATGCTGAAGGCAAATGTTTCGTTTGCGTCGTTGCGGTTTTATTTCTTTAGGCTACTCTTCGAACTTCCTGCTGAAGATGTGGCTATGAATTGAGGCGAAATCCACTGGCTACATCAAAATGCAGTGATTTGATGATGACCCGAGCCAAACCTCTTCGTGGCCGTCCAGTCCCATCCCCCTCCCCCTACGATGCGTCACCTCAAATGAACCACAACTGATTTACTTACCTCTCCAAACCAACTTTTTGCATCAGTCAGCAACATTGCGACAGCAGCAAGGTGACTGATTACTATGGAACACATTGACTATTCAATATTAACCCAATCACGTTACACTTCATTTCGTCACCCAATTTCAAAAGCGAAATAGGCCTAGTTATAACATTGAGTTGTTTCGAATAACCTATTATACCCTCTATTATTTAAGGGATATTTATTAAACATAAATTACGCTCACATTTGATTTATACATTTTTAATTCAACATCTCCCATATATGGGCAATGTTCGGATGTAATGTTGTCTGGTGGGTTTGCAGTTGCCTCTGACCATTTGCGTTGTATTTTATTAGGCTGTGTGGGGTCGATGGCTGCTAAATTCGCACTCAGGACAGAGAGAGATGGTGGGGGCTCGGGGCTAGCGCCGTGATAAGCAGTGGTGCGGAGGTCTCTCTGCATAAGCAACTGTGCGGTGGTCTCTCTGAATTGTGATTGGTCACTCGACATATGTGGGGCCCTCCAACATCAGGAACGTGCAATTAATCATGTAGGCTAATTGGCAATCACGTGGACATGACCGAGAGGGTTGGTTGGTGGTAGGAAGAAGATGCTCCCTGGTCCTTTCTATATTGACCAAGTGTGAAAACTGACCAGGGGAGGAATAAAGACGTGATCCAACGCGGAGTGGGGCCCGAGACGTCCAGCCAAAAACACAGGGGGGACAGGGACTGATATAGGCTAAAGACAAGCGGGACCGAACATGGCAGAAGGTAGGTCAATAATTTGGACTAAAACACTTTGATTGGTTATTTGGTTTGACGCTATAAAGACAAGGAGTCTCTCTGAATGCCTTAGATGAAGAGGTTTGGGGGGCTGGGTTACCTTGCATTGTCTTTTAGCTCTTGGGTAAATCTTCTACAAATTCTTCCCTGTGACCCCCACCCCTCATTGTTCGGGGCAATACGTTGCCAGATCCTTTGGTTTATTTCGCCCTCCCACTTTCCCCCCGAAGTTGAGCTTTTGCTTTACAGCGCATTTGGCATGAATGTGGGAAACCGTGGGCATTACGCTGCTCGGAAGGGGAAAAGGATAGCCTTCATGGGGGGCTCAGGGCTAGCGCCGTGATAAGCAGTGGTGCGGTGGTCTCTCTGCATAAGCAACTGTGCGGTGGTCTCTCTGAATTGTGATTGGTCACTCGATATATGTGGGGCCCTCCAACATCAGGAACGTGCAATTAATCATGTAGGCTAATTGGGAATCACGTGGACATGACCGAGAGGGTTGGTTGGTGGTAGGAAGAAGATGCTCCCTGGTCCTTTCTATATTGACCAAGTGTGAAAACTGACCAGGGGAGGAATAAAGACGTGATCCAACGCGGAGCAGGGCCCGAGACGTCCAGCCAAAAACACAGGGGGGACAGGGACTGATATAGGCTAAAGACAAGCGGGACCGAACATGGCAGAAGGTAGGCCAATAATTTGGACTAAAACACTTTGATTGGTTATTTGCTTTGACGCTATAAAGCCAAGGAGTCTCTCTGATGGCCATAGATGAATAGGTTTAGGGGGCTGGGTTACCTTGCATTGTCTTTTAGATCTTGGGTAATTCTTCTACAAATTCTTCCCTGTGACCCCCACCCATCATTGTTTGGGGCAATACGTTGCCAGACCCTTTTGTTTATTTCGCCCTCCCACTTTCCCCCCGAAGTTGAGCTTTTGCTTTTCAGCGCATTTGGCATGAAAGTGGGAACCCGTGGGCATTACGCTGCTCGGAAGGGGAAAAGGATATCCTACATTAACTTGGGTGCTTCCTTTGACTCAAGGCGTGAATTGGCAAGATGGGTTCTGTCTCTAACCAGGAATTCCCAGGTTGAGTAAAACTCTGACGATATATTGTGTTTAGTGTAGTCTCTGTCTCTAAAGAGATATAGAATGAATATCAGCTTACGAATGTACAATTGTGTACAGTATGGAACTATTTTCCTTTTTAAATTGCCTAGTCAATACCAAAACATGCTTTATTTTGTTCGCAATGGACTAACACGATTTAAGTTCTCGTGTTGTTGACAAAGTAGGCACTTGATAAATGTAAATGTTTATTTTTCTTTTTGTAGACGAATTTACAAATGTAGTATTGTAAATTAAAATTTAATTAGTTTTATTCTTACAAGTAACTTTTTTCTGTCGCACAAACGCAGCTACAAGAGGTCCATAAAATTCAGTGCAACATAGACTAGCCATTTAAGTGATATATTCGGTTTCGTAATTCGTTTCGTGTTGGCCTGTGTTGTTTCTTCACATACGAGTACACTTAATATATACTCACCATGAGTGTGAAATATATAGATCCTAAGTGTGAAAGATATAAATATAAGATGGGAGAATAACAAATCATTCTAGCCAAAGTTAGACCTATAAATAATTGTCATTATGGACCCATGCAATATTGTTGTTTATGTATTGAAATTATTTGTAGATAGGTCTATATTTAGGCCTATGGATATGATTGGTTACTGATCAAATTAAATCGTAACATATCGATCGGTTTTACAACGATTTCTCCCCGTTTTCTACCTAAGGGCTATGGATGCGCGAGGAAAAACAAGGAAAGAACGAAGCTGAATGGCAATTTTACGCGCACACTCCTTTCTTGTGTTCTGGTAAATAGTAAAACGAACATTGTTTAACATATTGTTCGAAATTACAGGAGTCTGCAAGACCGAAGAGGATGAAGGACCAAGCACCGAGGAGGACTCGGAATCTTTCCACGGTGTTGGCGTATGTAAATGGTTCAACGTGCGCATGGGCTTTGGGTTTTTGTCCATGACCAACAGAGAGGGGGTCCCGCTCGAGTCTCCGGTCGATGTGTTCGTCCATCAGGTAAGAGGGGCGCCTTGGTTTTCAAATGAACTGATTTACCGTCTACTTCTCACACCAAATATGTGGTGAATGGTGGTCCACTATACCTTGACACAGAATAACATCTTCAGGCACTTTTCCTTCTCAAACGAGCATGCGTTGCTGGCTTACCATGTGACCTCGTGGTCATGTACAGTGGGGTCCAAAATCATGGACACCCTTGATAAAGATGAGCAATAATGACTGTATAAAATAAATAATTCAAATACTGAGCTATATTGTATGCAAAAAAAAGAAAACGGAAAGTATGTTATTTTATTCTAATACAATTGCTCAGAGAAATATATATTATTTGTTATTGACCAAATTGGTTTGGGTGATGGCAGGTAGCACAGTGGTTAGCGCATTGGGCCAGTAGCCAAAAGGTTGCTAGATCAAATCACCGAGCTGCCAAGAACTTGTTCTTATTAACTGACTTGCCTAATAAAATATCGATGGTTTTGCAACAATTTCTCCTGTTTTCTACCTAAGGGTTATTAATGTTTGAGGAAAAACAAGGAAAGGGCTAAGCTGAGTGGCACAGCAGTCTAAGGCACTGCATCTCATTGCTAGAGGTGTCACTACAGACACTCTGGTTCAAATCCAGGCTGTATTACAACTGGCTGTGATTGGGAGTCCATAGGCAGCACACAATTGGCCCAGCATCGTCTGGGTTTGGCAGGTTTAGACCGTCATTGTAAATAAGCACCTTGCCTAAAGGTAAAAATACGTTTAGTTTAACAAGTCAAAATAATTGACACCCCTAAAGATTCTTATAAATAACGTAGTCAAAGGATTAGTATTTGGCCCCATATCCCTAGCACTCAATGACTACATCAAGCTTGTGACTCTACAAACTTGTTGGATGCATTTGCAGTTCATTTTGGTTGTGTTTCAGAGGGTCAAAGATCATACCCCCAAGACATTCTAACCTCCCATGTTATTGGTAATAGTGAGAGGTTATCATGTCTTGGGGTTATGATCTTTGACCCTCTGTAACTTTCTCACTCATCATTATTCACAATTCATTCAAGAGTAATTGTTTGGCTTTCAGTTAGTTATTTTTGGCGACCAATCGCATGAGAGTGAATGTCATTCCAGTTCATCTGAATGTCATTCTAGTGCACTACTTGCTATGAATTATATCTGATGGTGTTTGCATGTTTAGGTAAAAATACAAATAATGTC
This sequence comes from Salvelinus sp. IW2-2015, assembly GCF_002910315.2. Classification (NCBI taxonomy): domain Eukaryota; kingdom Metazoa; phylum Chordata; class Actinopteri; order Salmoniformes; family Salmonidae; genus Salvelinus; species Salvelinus sp. IW2-2015. The sequence continues at coordinate 16,527,834 of NC_036845.1, forward strand.
CGTTTGGCACACTGCCAAGTAGAGATATTTGCTCGATCTGATTGGGTGGGCTTGGCTCCCCATTGGGTCGGCCTGGGCACACCTTTGCCTTACATGGCTGGGTTTAATGTTTAACTTGACCAAATTCACATAGAAATGTGAGATAAAGATCTGTCATTCTCATTAAAAGCAAGTCTAAGAAGCGGTAGATCAGTTCTATGTGCAGTATTTCTAATCTTCCCATGTTTTTGCATCATTTACTTTCAGTTTTGTACACAAGCTTCAAACAGCTGAAATACAACATTTTGGGTTATGGAAAAGATATTTCACAGTGGTTTAGATGGTACAATGATTCGCTACACTATATAGTGCATTCGGAAAGTATTCACACCCCTTGACTTTTTCCACATTTTGTTAGTTACAGCCTTATTCTAATATTGATTTAATAAACATTTTCCTCATCAATCTACACACAACACCCAATAATGACAAAGCAAAGACAGGTTTTTAGAAATGTTTGCTAATTTATAACAAATATAATAAAAATTGCAAATGTATTAATGTTTTTAAATTTTTATGTGCAAATGTATTAAAAGATTTTTAAAAACAGAAATACTATATTTACATAAGTATTCAGACCCGTTGCTATGAGACTCGAAATTGAGCTCAGGTGCATCCTGTTTCCATTGATCATCCTTGAGATGTTTCTACAACTTGATTGGAGTCCACCTGTGGTAAATTCAAATGATTGGACATGATTTTAATAGGCACACACATGTCTATATCAGGTCCCACAGTTGACAGTGAATGTTAGAGCAAAAACCCAGCCCTGAGGTCAATGGAATTGCACGTAGAGCTCCGAGACAGGATTGTGCTGAGACACAGATCTGGGGAAGAGTAACACAAAAATGTCTGCAGCATTGAAGGTTCCCATGAACACAGTGGCCTTCATCATTCTTAAATGGAAGAAGTTTGGAACCACCAATACTCTTCCTAGAGCTGGCCGCCTGGCCAAACTGAGCAATCGGGGGAGAAGGGCCTTGGTCAGGGAGATGACCAAGAACCTGATGGTCACTGACAGAGCTCCAGAGTTCCTCTGTGGAGATGGGAGAACCTTCCAGAAGGACAACCATCTCTGCAGCATTCCACCAATCAGGCCTTTATGGTAGAGTGACCAGACAGAAGCCACTCCTCAGTAAAAGGCACATGACAGCCCGCTTGGAATTTGCCAAAAGTCACCTAAAGACTCTCAGACCAGGAGAACAAGATTCTGTGGTCTGATGAAACCAAGATTGTACTCTTTGGCCTGAATGCCAAGCGTCACGTCTATAGGAAACCTGGCACCATCCCAAAAAGATGAAAACCTGCTCCTAAGCGCTCAGGACCTCAGGCTGGGGCGAAGGTTCACCTTCCAACAGGACAACATCCCTAAGCACACAGCCAAGACAATGCAAGAGTGGCTTCGGGACAAGTTTCTGAATGTCCTTGATTGGCCCATCCAGGGCCCGGAATTGAACCCGATCAAAATCTCTGGAGAAACCTGAAAATAGCTGTGCAGGGACACTCCCCATCCAACCTGACAGAGCTTGAGAGGATCTGCAGAGAATAATGGGAGAAACTCCCCAAATACAAGTGTGCCAAGCTTGTAGCGTCGTACCCAAGAAGACTTAAGGCTGTAATCACTGCCAAAGGTGCTTCGGCTGTAATCACTGCCAAAGGTGCTTCAACAAGGTAATGAGTAACATTTCCAAACATTTCTAAAAACCTGTTTTCACTTTGTCATTATGGTGTATTGTGTGTAGATTAATGAGAGAAAAAAAGTATTAAATCTGTTTTAGAATGTTGTAACGTAACAAATGTGGTAAAAGTCAAGGGTTCTGRATACTTTCTGAATGCACTGTATATACATTTGTGCGTACACACTTTTAGAAGGTGATGCAAACGGTTCTCCGCCAGTTCTGTTTGTTTAGACTGTCTAGAGCCCTTAAGGCTCGCACACATTGCGTCGAAAGTGGATCTAGCTTTTGTCTGCCGATAGCACGCAGTGTTTTAGGAACCACCAGCTGTAGACCTCTGACTGACAATGTTTTTCATCCGATTCTACATGTAAAATCAGTGCACACTCGCTTCACAAAKTACGTTCAGAAGTGCTAAGTACTCTTGGCCAGCAAACGCTATTGGTGWACCTGAGCCATTACATGTAATTATAACTATTTCCTCCTTTTCAGAACCRCTGCTTTTTAGACCATTTATTTGAGCTTTTGATCTGTTGAAATGGCCAGGACTACAATCACACGCCAAATGAATGATTTCTTCCTGAAAACCTTTCTTTACTATTAATCTATTTCTCAATAAGTAATTTGTATGACTAAATACTTATTTAATTCTTCCCAGAATGCAGACATCCCTCTTCTAGTGCCGGCACTCTAGATTCCAAGCCTTTTAAAGCATATGTTTGAATAAGTGAACAATATCTGTTAACGATGTAACTGGGACAATGTCCTCCTGAACCCTGTCCTTTGACATCTTACATAGTGACTTCTCCACTGATTTCCTCCCCCAGCCATCAGGGTTCGGGTCAATCACATTTCATTTGAATTCAGGAAGCAAGCTGAAATTCCAATTCCAATTTTCCTCAATGCTTGAAAAATTCGTAATTAGAATTACAGTTTACTTTTTTTATTGAAATGGAAGTGACCCCAACCCTGCTAGCCATTGTTAGSAAGGCGAGATCATGTGTGTTCAATGTTCATCCATGATGGGCGTTATGGCTACGGTGCATTGTGGCAATGGGGCTTTGGCCCCGAAATGAGTCGCTGCATGTCAGGGAGAGAACATGAAGTCCCGGGGCCTTCTGGCCATTGTGTGCAGGTGAACAATAGGACCACGTATCCCAATGAAGCATGCTCCTCTCGGCCGTGACCGAGCCCCTCAGCCCCACTTTGTCCTAGCAGCAATCCCTTCCCATTGTCCTCTTTCTCTCTCTCCTCGTATGTCTTCATTCATCTACCCCACTCTGTTTTCTTCAAGCTAGTATGGACATAGCCTACAGTAGAGCTTCATATCACCCTCCAATGCACTTCACCAGGTTGGTAGGGTTTAAGGCCATACTAGGAGTCTCCTTTCTCTTTCCACATGGTATGTTCTCTGTGTTGGGGGTGGGTATGGATGGACCTGGAGCGGGGGAGGTCACACGTGTGAAGGGAAGTGAGTTAACGTTCACTGGGGCCAATGTTCAATGGAGCAGCTTTTCAACTCGGCACTTTTGTCACCCAAATGAAGTTATGGATGACCCATCGTGTGTCCCAGATCTGCTTGTAACTTCACAGCCGATGCTAATCAGTGACCATTAGAGTATTAAGGAACGGTCCACTTTAATATAATGCTAGATCCTATTGCATTGCTAGTTTTCATTACACAATAGATGCAGTTCTTTGTAGGCCATGTGGCTTGTATCTGAATTAGTGTCCTGATTAAAATACACTTGTATCTGAATTAGTGTCCTGGTTAAAATACAATCTATGGCACATACTTTTTTATGCTTTTCTTTTCAAGCTAGCCTAATTGTAACTGTTTAAAACTTCCCATCAATGCAACTGCACAGCTACACACACAGTGTTGTTGATATTTGAAGCAATATGCAGAGAAGGCTGTCAAAGAAGGATAAATCAGATAGTGGCAGTTTCCCATTCACAGATGAATCCTAGTCCTGATTGAGCTTGCTTTTTAGTCCAGGACTAGGCTCAATCTGGGTCTGGGAATCCACCCCCTGGTCTTTAAATATATCCTTAAGATTTCCTCAAATAATATAAGATCGTCCCAGCCTGACAATGGCAGCCATTGACGTTTCTGGAGAGGAAATCCTCTGTGGTGAGCATGGCTGATGTCTTTCCGCTTCTAAATTGTGTCCAGGAACCTAGACAAATGGCAATAGGAAGTAGCTAAATGAGGTGGCATAGCCATCAGTCTTGTCCTGACACTGACCTGAGCATGAGAGAAATAATTGGGTTTTTGGCTCTACAATTGTGGAATTCTGTTTGCAGCACAATATTGATCACCCTATAATGGTGAAATTCTCAAAGGTTAGTTGAAACTTCATTGCTAATCATATCAAAATCAACGATATCTGCTGCCTGGTTGCAGATATCCCATACCACCAATCCAAAAGCTATTTTGGAGGGTTCTTGTTTTACCCAGGCTGCCTCTGGCATGACCCCTTAATGCACAGCACATTCCCCTTTTTTTTTCATAGCCTCCCCTTTCCTCCCTCCATTTCTTCATCCCCTCCCTCATTTTCCCCTTCTCCAAGGCTGTTTTTATCTCATGGCTGAACTTCTCTCTGCTGAACAGCGCTGCCTGGGTCAACTGAGGTGAAGGCAGCAGAATGGGATCTGAAAAAAGAGTCTGTAGCTAAAGTACTGGGTCGTATTAATTTGTCACCAATGAAACAGAATGGGACTATTTTAGTTTTCCACTTCATAACGTTTAAGACATTTTCTGTTGTGTGCCCTTAGGAACACGGACCTGGTTTGATGTTAGCATAGTCTTTAGCGTTAATCGTAGGATTATGGTGCTGATTGTGTCCCTACTCTTGAGCTGTTGAATGCTTTCAGGCTTTGAGATTATATTGATTCCATTCTGAATGTATCACATTTTAGTAAAACCATCAATCAATTATTAAATCAAAGCATGCAGGTACCTATCATTTGGAGTGAGAATGTGTTAATTCTCAACTTATCTGCGTATCTCTCTGCCAAACAACCATCCAAGGAATGTCTCCCTGACTACCCCACCCTACCCCACCCCCAACCCTATCCCTCCCAGCAAGAATCCTGCAGTGGTGGTTAGTGTGTTAGTGGTCCTTTGTGATGTAGTTGGGAAGAGAGGTTGGGGGTAGGGGACGTAGATGTGCGGAATGCTGGTCCTTTGGCAGAGGGGGATGGGTGAAGGTTATCACATCAGGTTTACCACTCAAACACAGGAGACTCACAGGCCACTGTGGCCAGTGTTGGGCAACAGACCAATGCAGACTAGTGGGGGAGGACAAATAGTCTGTCTGACAATAAGAGGCTTTGTAGTTGTTGTTTATTTATGAGGTGAGACAGAATGATCAACAGTCGGGAGACTTAGGACAGATGCCAGATAGCTCCTATCTCTGTCAGAAAAGTTTGAAGATAGCATAGTGTTCACAGGGGTCACTGCTCAGCGTCTCCCTTGGCTGACTATTAGTTGATTTGTTAGCTGATGCTGTAAGGTTTTTGGGATTGCGTCATCATTGATTTGGAACATATCATGCACACAAGACTTCAGTTCTTAAGATCTGCTCGTAAGAATGTGTAACGACTAAACAATCCTCCAAAATATGTTTGAAATGCCCCTTGGAAAGTGTTCAAAATGTGATATTTGATATGACGTCTAAAAGGTTACAGGGCCATGTTCACAAGAGTCTCAAAGTAGGACTGCTAATAAAGGATCAGTTTTTCCTTTTAGATCATAATGAATAGAATTATATGGATAGGGGGAGCTGATCCTAGATCAGCACTCCTACTCTGAGATTCATTTGGAAAGGGGCACAGGAATGAAGGTGAAACTTCTAATAGTGTTATGATGTTTCCTTCTACTGTCTTTCTCTCCCCTCCAGAGTAAGCTGCACATGGAGGGCTTCCGCAGCTTGAAGGAGGGCGAGGCGGTCGAGTTCACTTTCAAGAAGTCAGCCAAAGGCCTGGAGTCCCAGAGAGTCACTGGGCCGGAGGGAACACACTGTGTGGGCAGCGAGAGGAGACCCAAAGGCAAGAGCGTCCAGAAACGCCGCTCCAAAGGAGATAGGTGAGTGCCTGCCTTGTATGCACACGCTGTCTGTACATCGAATGGGGACATGGTATACACTAAACTGTACACACTAAAACAGAACAATTTGATCAGATAAGCAACAATGTATATATTCATCTTACACACATACCACATCTATGTATACCATAGTAGGGGTCTAACATACTCAAAAGATGGTGGCCCAAAGCATTTTCTTTATTGTGGTTGGATCTCACATCTGCAATGGTCCATCCATTTTGGATATGATTCAAAATGGTGTTTCAGTTTTATCCTGTTCTGTCCCCTTCTTCTTTTCCTTGACCCCCACCCCTGGCCGTGGTTAGGGTCACACAGGCAAGCTTGACGTGTGACCTGGATCAATAGCTGTTTAATTCTGGACGTCCCTTGTGGAGTTACACCCAGTGGTTCTCTGTTGGAAAACCTTTTCCAAACCTCTTCCACAGAATGTGTTTTTGTGGTGGTAACCTGAACTGGTAACATGAATGTTTCTGAATCACTTTAGATGTGGATTATAATTATCCTGTCATTACAGTTTAGAACTAGTAAAATATGAAATATTTAATTCTAGGTGTTTATATTGATAAAAAAAAGCTTTATTTAAGTTGGCAAGTGTTTGATGTTGAAATATTACTAATGTTAGTTATAAGACCAATTTACAAAAATACGAGTTGTTTGGACTTGTCCCTGTAAAATAACCCTTAATGGTTCTAGGTAGAACCATTTTACCCATAAAGAACCTTACTTGAAGCCTTTTTTCCATTGAGAAGGTTCCAAAGAACCCTTTTGCATGAAAAAGGTTCCATACCCCACTACTTGCATAATGCATTCCATTTAAAATGCAGAAATCCCTTCACTTTTTCTCACCGTAAAGTAAAAGTGAGAGGTGGGCCAACATTGTGGGTCCTTTGTCCATTGTGGATATTGTGATGGGTTAGAGAGGGATATCAATGTGGCCTCCTGTCAGTTGTGATTAGGCCCAGAGTATAGTCAGGGTGAGAATGGAGATTGTTACGGCCTCAAAGAGTCCCGGGAGGCCTGTGGCGCATGATTCACTCTCCCAAGACTATGCTGGTTCTTATAAGAGGAATCATATGGGGCCAACTCCAACATTTTCAACGGAGAATAAGATAAACTGTTTTATGTCTTGAAGAGTAGTCAGTACATTAGGTCTAAGATTCTAAAGGATTTTTGTCAATGACTTTTGTCAATCGCATATTTAACATTCTTTATTAGGTGGCGGTGTTTGCATGGGATTAGAACCATTCTCTGGCACTCGTTTCACCAGTGTTATCTGGACTCTCCATATTTCTTAAAATATGGCCAAAATCAGCCACAATTTATTTTCTGATTCCACCTTAAGGCTTCCGAGCCGAAACAGTTCGGAAGAGTTCGTGCATATATTATGACGACATTTTGTGACGTTTTTTGTTCATTTTGGACTTCGGTAAGGGTTTTTTCGGTTGTTCGGACGTACGAAATGTTTTCTTGAGACAAGATGAAGTCAGTAGCCGAAGTCTACACCCCTTCATCGGTGATTGGTCAACAGTAAGGATTCATCAGTAAAGCCTTTGTTGTCATTCAACGAGAGACGACTCGTTTTCATGCACATTTTTTTGTTTGAGAAATACTGTACCAAACATCTTAGTTAGATGTAAAATTGCACGAATAAGATCTCCTCGGCAAAAACGTCAAAATCAATGACAGATTTCTTGCATTATCTTTGATTAATTCTGACTATTTTGAGGAAGTGTACTGACTACGGTGACTCAAAATGGACAAACAGTACTATTGCCATTCCATTTTTTTCAAGCGAAGGTATTTCAAGGTAGTATGCGAGCACACGTGTTCGGTTCGCCAAGCCGACTTCGGCCAGTTGCCAGCCGAACTGAAGCATGCTGACGCATTTAGTAGGTATATATGACGCAGGGAGGGGGGGGAAAACCCTGTCCATTTAATTGATAACAGATGTAGGAGCCCGGGAGGGGGTTAGAGGTCGCGGTAACCATGGCAACCGCATACGACTAAAATATAGGGGGTTGGGGTTGCGGGGGTTAGAGAGGACCGTGGGGGTCAGAGTTGGGAGATCATTGCTGCGGCTTTTTAGACAAAGGACCACTTCCCTTTTCCTGCACGCGCTCCATAATCGATGTTGAGACAGTTGGGCCTTGACACCAACCCAACGGCCAGTGGTACAAAGAAGCAACTGACCTCCTTGAGCCTCCCCTGACCAAGCCTCATCTACATCATTGGAGGAAGGGGGTCCTTAATAGCTCCTCAGTGGCACAGCAGCGGTGACAGTCCCACTGCCCATCTGTCAGCCACCCCTGGACGCGTGGCTATTCTATAGGTCCTGTTTAAACCAAAGCTATCAAAGGAAGGTTACTCATAAGGCTACCATTGACCCTAACCCTTCTGCATGGACTGTGATACTCTGTGTATGTTCTATGGAGAAGGAATATAATTGATGTAGCTCATTGCAGCAAAGTACTGTGGACAAAGAATGAAAAGGGTGGTTCATTTGTAGATGGGAGGCCATTCAAAGTAACAAATAGCCTACTGAAACATACAGAGAGAACGTGCTTTTATAAATAGCGTACATCCTGTAGAAAAGAGTTGCATGCTGTTATGTTCAATTTGTATTTGCACATGGGGTAGAACAAAGGTCATTTGCACTTTTAAACCCACTTTTAACCCTGTTCACATGAAAAGGATGGTCATAGGCAGTGCTAGAGGCGTCACTACAGACCCTGGTTTGATTCCAGGCTGTATCATAATTGGGAGTCCCATAGAGCGGTGCACAATTGGCCCAGCGTCGTTAGGGTTTAGCCGGGGTAGGCTGTCGTTGTAAATAAGAATTTGTTCTTAACTGACTTGCGTAGTTAAATAAAGGTTCAATAAATACAATAAATAAATAGGCCACTGCATGGAACTGGCCAGTTCTTATTTGGCTGCTGCAGCACTAGCCTAACTGGCATATGCTCCCCTCTTGTGGATTGCAGGTGACAGCGCATCTCACTCAATACAAGATCAGGGGCCATATGTAGGGAAAGGAGGGATACCTAGTCAGGTACAACTGAATGCATTCAACTGAAATGTGTCTAACGCATTTAACTCAACCCCTCTGAATCAGAGAGGTGCAGGGGGTGGCTGCCTTAATCGATATCCACGTCATCGGTGCCCGGGGAGCAATTGTTGTTGGGGGTTAACTGCCATGCTCAGGGGCAGAACGACAGGTTTTTACCTTGATCCACTAACCCTTCGGTTACTGGCCCAACGCTCCTATCAAATGTAGGATCTTCATTTGAACCAGTGTGCTTAAGCAGGAAAATAATCCTGCAGCAAGGGCTCCCGAATGGCGCAGCGGTCTAATGCACTGCAACTCAGTACAAGAGGTGTAGCTACAGTCTCTGGTTCAAAGCCAGCCTGTATCACATCTGGACATGATTGGGAGTCCCAAAGGGTGGCGCACAATTGTCCCAGTGTTGTCTGGGGTAGGCAGTCATTGTAAATAAGAATCTGTTCTCAACTGATTTGCCTAGTTAAATATAAAAAAGTTGTATTACAATTACTGGACATTTTTGTAGATGTTGATATACATTTCTCTTAAGGAAAAATCAAAGTCTGAAATTTCAAACTGGAAATGACAAACTTCAAAAGCCTTTTTAAACCTCAAATACACAATACAGTTTTTTACATTGCAGGAAAGTTCTCCTGTAACAGTGAGATCAAATGAAGATCCTACATCTGTAGGATCAGGTCCTCACTGTCCATACAATCCTATTCATTGTGATATAAATGCTAAGCTGATCCTAAATCAGCACCCCTACTCTGCAACGCTTGATACATATGGCCCAGTCCTACATTTATCAGCTTGGTTGAAGGGATCAGTTTGAACAAGGCGAGGTTCAGAATTGCTGACCTTCATCACATAATGAGTAGTTATTTGAGATGCAAGGTGATTTGTAGATCAGTGATTCTGTGCAGTGTCTTCAATTTCAAACACGCCGTCTTGTTTTTTAGGTGCTACAACTGCGGAGGCCTGGACCACCATGCCAAGGAGTGCAAGTTGCCACCCCAGCCTAAGAAGTGCCATTTCTGCCAGAGCATTGCCCACATGGTCGCCAACTGCCCAATCAAAGCACAGCAGTCCTCGCCACGTTCTCAGGAAAAGCCCTCCTCCTTGAAAGGAGACGAGGAGGAACACGGCCACTCGCCCCCGTCCCCCGTGAGCTCCGATTGAACGAGGAGACGCCGGATGGAAGCTGGGTGAAGCACAGAAGCCAATCAAACTGCTTTACTGGAAAGATGGCCGCTAAGTTTCCTTTCAACTATATAAGATGCTTTTGGAACTACCTCAGGTTTTTGTAAACAAAACGATCATGAAGAAAGAATGTACTGAAGTTAATATTTTTTTGGTGTAACACTCACAAATACAGCTGTATTATTATAGCACTCAGGAAATATTTGTAAAAATGTATGGAACCGCTAATGAGGGGTTTAAACTTGTAATAAGTTATGGCACATCACATATTACTTTGATGTCTTTATAGAATAGAAAGTTGTTTATTTTTTACAGAGCAGATAATGAGAAACCATGCTACTATACTAAACTCACCAGGAAGCTTAAAATCACAGTGTCAAGTAGATAGCTAAACACTTTTGCTGCCTTACAACTTCTTGACTTTCCTGATTGTTTACACCCCACTATATCCGACAAAGACAGAGTTGTGACACTACACCTCTGCAAATGAATGTTAGTCTCATGGGTGGTAATGGGTGGGTACATATGAATCAACAGGACAGGGTATTGGGTAATAGCTGGAGGCAATGTATTGGTGGCTGCCAATATTGTAAGTGACCATCCAGATGTCCTGGGGACAAATGAATGTCAAACCAAAAAGTATGGTTGTTGTTGTTGCGTAATTTCTTTATGTTGGGCAGGCACAATGCTGTCTCTTAGGTGCTCAGTCTCCCTCGTGGTACATGTCTGATCTGCTGCTGCTACATTACAACCAGACACTTGGACCCTGCAGATGTAGGATCTTAATTTGATCACTCTGTTGTTGCTGAGAATTTTCCAGCACAGCAGGAAATGCAACTTGTAGTGTATTCAAGGCTTCTAAAGTTTGTAATTTCCACTTGAAAATTTCAGACTTCATTTGCCCTAAAGAAAAATGTATCAACCCTTACAAAAAATTCCCATTAATTATAATCCACATAATAAATCACATTTCCTGTTGCTGCAGGATTATTTTCCTGCAGTAGAAAACTGCCTTAAATTAAGATCTTACATCTGTATAATCAACTTGATCATCCTCTGCTTAGACTACATACATCAGCATTTGGAATTGAGTCACTGACTCCAGTAATCACACCAATACCTATGAAATGTATCAAACATAAGTAATTTACCATGTAGAAATCAGATGCAAGATTTGAATGGATTCTTGAGGTTGATTCAGGAATCTACATAATCATACTTGTCTTGTTTATACTTGACAGTCATAGCAGCAGCAGCATCAGGCGTTGTCTGCTGTCTTAGAAAAAAAAGTTCTGCTTAGAACCATAAGGGTTCTTCGAGTGAAAAAGGCTTCATGTAGAACCCTATCCCACCACAAAGAACCCTTTTGAGAACCATTTTTTTTCAAGAGTTAAAGCGGGAGCAACACATTTTTTATTCAGTGTCGTTCAACTACTAGGTACTAGTAGTTATTCAACTACTAGGTACTTATTTAAGACATTGTCTCCAAGCAGCTTGTGGGGACTATACAGGAACACCACAGTTGTAGTCACAAGGCACCAAAACGGACTGAAACAGGGAGGGACTACCAGAATTTGTCCAATAAGAAACACTTGTTTTCATTTGTTGCGAATCATTTCTGCTACCGTGTGCACTAATGAATATCGACCCAGCCCTGCATGGAGGTGCATTTAGAACTAGCTACGCCATTCAGCCTTACTCCCGTTTTACAGGAGAAGCTGAAAGACAGACCTCTAACATCCAATTAATATATATTTAGAATTATTATGAAGCCTTTTTAAAATAGTCCTTGTTATTTATTTGTTTCTAAATTGCGCCGCAGCTTCTCCTCATATTCAGGTTTAGGTCACTCTGTGATAGCCTGGTCCCAGCTCTGTTTGTGCTGTCTTGCCAACTCCTATTGTCATTGTTACACCAAACAAATACAGATCTAGGACCAGGTTAACTGTGATGGGTTTTCCATTACATACCAGACATCAGATATCTTAGCCACTCATGTCTGCCTTTATCTTGTTCAATGCTGTTTGAGTTTAAAGGGACGTAAACACCCAAAATCTAAGTTTGTCAGATACCTCAAAGGGGTCTTCTGTTGAGATAAGTCCATGTCCCAGGCAAGTTTTGTATCCAGCTATGCCATAATCCAAAATGGAATTGCAGTGCTTATCTTTTCCATTAATTTGGGGTTGAGGCATATTAGCTGGATCTACACCACCAATGGCAAAGGATGTGCATTCATCTTGACATAAGACGATTTTTGTGGTCTAAAAATATCGGGACAAATTTTATGACCTTTTTAATAATTATTTTGTTCTCTTTACTTTGCCTTGTATGATTTACTGCTACGCACAATAAGCTTTCCACCGAGATGGGGGCGTGTTGTGAATCTTCTCTTTTTATCTATGCCAAAACCAATGCAAATGTCACTCTGCACTAATCATGTAGGAGATGCATTATTGTATTCTATTCTATTCAGTTTAATCTTATGAATATGTGTTCCATATTTTTATATTTTGATTTACAAATACTTTTGTATGTAGGTGGTGAACGAAACGTATATATACCTCCACTCAGGCTTGTTCTTCTCAGGAATCACAAAAATCTGAAAAACCTCAGGGAATACTTCAGATTTTTTCAAAGGTTTGGAAGGGGCTATGGATGGGATTGGGGTGCAATGTTTCCTATATTAGTTGTATGTGTGCAGTGAAAGACAAGGGAGTGTTCTGGTGCCAAATCAAAGTGCATGACAATAAAATGATCAGGGGCCCTGGGTCCAGTTTTGAATGTCTCGACATAACAGTAAAACTCTCTTTTCTCTAATCCGCACAAAATGCTTTAAAAATGCCAGTAATCATGAAGAATAAAACAAATTCTTAGAGTATCCTTAAAACTAGTCTTAAAATGTTTTGACATGTGAGACTATATGAGTTATTACACACAATATTATATACTCATACCATGTCAACATATCTAATACCACACCTGCTGATGTTCTCTATTATTTTGCCCTACAATAATAATAATATGCCATGATAGGCCTGTAATATTCCTCTTATTATTGTATTTTTCCCTCTATAATTGTTGTTGATGGGGAATTTAGGAGAAATTTGTTACCATAATTAGGGATTGGGCTAGTAAGTATTATACACATTGGGGTTGTTCTCGTCTCAATACGTGGCTAAAACATGGTATTTCAGACTATCAATGACTAATGTGACTATCCCAAGATTGTTGTTATTGGGTGATGGGATATATTTATTTTCCAAGTCACACTGTTTAAGTAAGTGATACATGTTTTAACTCAGGATTTTGTCACGTAAAGAAATGTGGTGAAAGCACATGGCCATTGATTCAGTCATTGTGGGGCTATAGCGCACATAGAACGTCTGTGTAAAATAAGAGTCAAGTTTTTTAAATGAACATTTGTACTTGCCGGGTTTAGAAAATGTTGCAGTATGAATGTCAATGAATGCTGATTGCCACTGATGACCTACCTACATGTATACCCTTCCCATTAAAAAAGAGACACACACCCACGTGTATTTTGCTCATCTCTGGTTAGTAAGCCATCTGATGATTAAATTACATCAGAGTTGTTTCACAATGTATCACTCTCTACTATCTCTCAAATTCCTCCACTGTGGACTGATGAAAAGTAATATTACTCATTTCTGCAGAGGTCATGCTTAGATCATAACACTGTTTCACTGTTCTGGACTAGTAGAATAAGCAATGCAAGTGCCAAACTGAATGAATATAATGTAAAACAAAACTATGTTGTACCTCAATAACTACATCAGCTAAATTAGTATCTTGTATGGCACAGGTAAAGTTTTTTTTTTGAAACCATGTGTGTTTGAGCAAAACTGTTTTACCTCAACCTATTTGGACTCCCCATTGATGTGTTGTTGTCACATTGTGATTTGATTGTTGTTGTTAGATGGGTTAAATGTATCTTAAAAGGCAAAGTACTGAGTATAATTATTATGTCCTCAGGGTTACATGGAAACAACAAAGAAACATATAGGCTACTGCATAACACAAGTGACCTGTGTGTCATGTTTATGCTTTTTGTGCCATTACATCAGTTGTGATCATAGGCCATTTGATGCAGTGGTGTGGTATCTATGGGGACGTTGCCTGTCATTTCCAAAGAATGTGCATTTATTATACTGAGGAATGTATCAAATGTTTACTGCCATAAACTTTGGCTCTTGGCCATATAATCTTATGCTCGGGTATTTCAAGCACCTCAGGGAACTGGGGTGATTGGTTGGATTTGTTATTCACTTCCTCAATTCGTGAAATGGTGTGAAGCATGCATTCCAAAAAAAACTGTGACTAACAGTTAACTGATTTGTGAAGATACGATTTCCTACTAGTTAATAATAAACATCTGCCACTATTCAATGTGTTTCCTGTTGTAGTTTTTTCTCCCAATGTATATGTTGTTTACAAATTCTTTAGAATAAAAGTTTTGTCTAGCCTCTGATTATTTGCATTAAATGGTTGAAAACTGTTCCGCATTCATCCGCTAGGGGCAGTCTACTCTTGTTTATACTCTGACCAGAGTATTCAGCAGAGCGATAGAAAAAAGGTCAGCTCTGCTCTACTTTATGCAAGTTGTACGCAGCCACAGCCGCGGTTACAAATTAGGTGAGGAGCAGGTGTTTTGTTGAAAATCTTACTTTCACGAAACATAGTTCTGCCTGTCATTAGTTCCGGGCAAACACAACCAAAAGAAGATGTCATCGCTGTGTTCTGGTTTTCCAATTCTATATGATTTTGCTTTGCTAGAATACAGAGACAAAATCAGAAGGTCAATGGTATGGAGGAGGATTGCGAGAATTGTTGGTGTTGATGCTGGGTGAAGAGAGTTTGCACAACAATGTTTGCTTGTGCTGCTAGCTAGCTATGAACATCAAGCAACCTAAACCTCACCCGTGATCAAATCCACCATTTGTGAATATGTTGAGTAAATTAAATTGTGAATGTGCCCACCAAAGAATAGAAATCAGCAGTAACACGCATTATAACATTGTAAATGAATACACTAAGCATTCATTTCCATGTAATATGCTACTAATGGATTATGGTATTTTAACATTATGATGCTCATATAAACTCAGCAAAAAAATGTCCCTTTTTCATGACCCTGTCTTTAAAAGATAATTCGTAAAAATACAAATAAGTTCAGATCTTCATTGTAAAGGGTTTAAACACTGTTTCCCATGCTTGTTCAATTAACCATCAACAATTAATGAACATGCAACTGTGGAACGGTCCTTAAGACACTAACAGCTTACAGACGGTAGTTCAATTAAGGTCACAGTTATGAAAACTTAGGACACAAAAAAGGCCTTTCTACTGACCTGAAAAACACCAGAGGAAAGATGCCAGGGTCCTTCCACTAATCATGTAGGAGATGCATTATTGTATTCTATTCTATTCAGTTTAATCTTATGAATATGTGTTCCATATTTTATATTTTGATTTACAAGATACTTTTGTATGTAGGTGGTGAACGAAACGTATATATAACCTCCACTCAGGCTTGTCTCTCAGGAATCACAAATCTGAAAACTCAGGGAATACTTCAGATTTTTTCAAAGGTTGAAGGGGCTATGGATGGGATTGGGTGCAATGTTCTCTATATTAGTTGTATGTGTGCAGTGAAAGACAAGGGAGTGTTCTGGTGCCAAATCAAAGTGCATGACAATAAAAATGATAGAGGCCCTGGGTCCAGTTTTGAATGTCTCGACATAACAGTAAAACTCTCTTTTCTCTAATCCGCACAAAATGCTTTAAAATGCCAGTTAATCATGAAGAATAAAACAAATTCTTAGAGTATCCTTAAAACTAGTCTTAAAATGTTTTGACATGTGAGACTATATGAGTTATTACACACAATATTATATACTCATACCATGTCAACATATCTAATACCACACCTGCTGATGTTCTCTATTATTTTGTCCTACATAATAATAATTAGCCATGAATAGGCCTGTAATATTCCTCTATTATTGTATTTTTCCCTCTATAATTGTTGTTGATGGGGAATTTAGGAGAATATTGTTACCATATTAAGGGATTGGGGTCAGTAGTATTATACACATTGGGGTTGTCTCGTCTCAATACGTGCTAAAACATGGTATTTCAGACTATCAATGACTAATGTGACTATCCCAGATTGTTGTTATTGGGTGATGGGATATATTATTTTCCAAGTCACACTGTTTAAGTAAGTGATACATGTTTTAACTCAGGATTTTGTCACGTAAAGAAATGTGGTGAAAGCACATGGCCATTGATTCAGTCATGTGGGGCTATAGCGCACATAGAACGTCTGTGTAAAATAAGAGTCAAGTTTTTTAAATGAACATTTGTACTTGCCGGGTTTAGAAAATGTTGCAGTATGAATGTCAATGAATGCTGATTGCCACTGATGACCTACCTACATGTATACCCTTCCCATTAAAAAGAGACACACACCACGTGTATTTTGCTCATCTCTGGTTAGTAAGCCATCTGATGATTAAATTACATCAGAGTTGTTTCACAATGTATCACTCTCTACTATCTCTCAAATTCTCCACTGTGGACTGATGAAAAGTAATATTACTCATTTCTGCAGAGGTCATTGCTTAGATCATAACACTGTTTCACTGTTCTGGACTAGTAGAAATAAGCAATGCAAGTGCCAAACTGAATGAATATAATGTAAACAAAACTATGTTGTACCTCAATAACTACATCAGCTAAATTAGTATTTGTATGGCACAGCTAAAGTTTTTTTTGAACCATGTGTTTTGAGCAAAACTGTTTTACCTCAACCTATTTGGACTCCCCATTGATGTGTTGTTGTCACATTGTGATTTGATTGTTGGTTGTTAGATGGGTTAAATGTATCTTAAAAGGCAAAGTACTGAGTATATTATTATGTCCTCAGGGTTACATGGAAACAACAGAAAACATATAGGCTACTGCATACACAAGTGACCTGTGTGTCATCTTTATGCATTTTTGTGCCATACATCAGTTGTGATCATAGGCCATTTGATGCAGTGGTGGTATCTATGGGGGACGTTGCCTGTCATTTCCAAAGAATGTGCTTTATTATACTGAGGAATGTATCAATGTTTACTGCCATAAACCTTTGGCTCTTGGACCATATTCTTATGCTCGGGTACTTTCAAGCACCTAGGGAATCTGGATGATTGGTTGGATTTGTTACTTACTTCCTCAATTCGTGAAATGGTGTGAAGATCGTGATTTAAAAAAACTGGACTAACAGTTTACTGATTTGTGAAGATACGATTTCCTACTAGTTAATAATAAACATCTGCACTATTCAGTGTTCTGTATGTTAGTTTTTCTCCAATGATATGTTGTTTACACATTCTTTAGAATAAAAGTTGTCTTAGCACTCTAGTTCATTTGCATTTAATGTCTGAATTCTGAATAGCTTATGTAATAAAAGTACTATCTGTTTATACTTGACGGTATGTCAGCGCCATAGAATCGTCTGCTCTACTTCTGAATGCAAGTTGTAACTGCGAGTTGAAAACAGGATTGTCAACAATTAGAGTGAGTATCAGTCGCTGTCATTGTTGAGCATCTATACTTTCGTCGTATAACAGAGTTGACGTCTAGTCAATATAGTTACCGAGGCGAGCTTACTACTCAGATATAAATCCACAAACCATAGAACGAAGATCATTACTTTGGACATGTAGTCATAGGTTTGTCCAATTCATATACTGATGTTTTCTGCTTATGCTGACATAAGAGACAAAAGCAGAAGGCTAAACAATGGTATGGAGGAGGATCTGAGCATGAGATGTTTGTCTGGGCTTGAGTCTGAGAGAGTGAAGAGAGATTTGCACAACAATGTTTGCTTGCTGCTAGCTAGTATGAACATCAAGCAACCTAAACCTCAAAACCGTGATCAAATCCACCATTTGTGAATATGTTGAGTAAATTAAATTGTGAAATGTGCCCACCAAAGGATAGAAATCAGCAGTAACACGCATTATAACATTGTAAATGATACACTAAGCATTCATTTCCCATGTAATATGCTACTAATTGGATTATGGTATTTTAACATTATGATGCTCATATAAACTCAGCAAAAAAATGTCCCTTTTTCATGACCCTGTCTTTTAAAAGATAATTCGTAAAAATACAAATAAGTTCAGATCTTCATTGTAAAGGGTTTAAACACTGTTTCCCATGCTTGTTCAATTAACCATAAACAATTAATGAACATGCAACTGTGGACGGTCCTTAAGACACTAACAGCTTACAGACGGTAGTTCAATTAAGGTCACAGTTATGAAAACTTAGGACACAAAAAAGGCCTTTCTACTGACTCTGAAAAACACCAGAGGAAAGATGCCCAGGGTCCTTGCTCATCTGCGTGAATGTGCCTTAGCATGCTGCAAGGAGGCATGAGGACTGCAGATGTGGCCCGGGCAATAAATTGCAATGTCCGTACTGTGAGACGCCTAAGACAGCGCTACAGGGAGACAGGACGGACAGCTGATCGTCCTCGCAGTGGAAGACCACGTGTAACAACACCTGCACAAGATCGGTACATCCGAACATCACACCTACGGGACAGGTACAGGATGGCAACAACAACTGCCCGAGTTACACCAGGAACGCACAATCCCTCCATCAGTGCTCAGACTGTCCGCAATAGGCTAAGAGAGGCTGGACTGAGGGCTTGTAGGCCTGTTGTAAGGCAGGTCCTCACCAGACATCACTAGCAACAACGTCGCCTATGGGACAAACCCACCGTCGCTGGACCAGACAGGACTGGCAAAAAGTGCTCTTCACTGACGAGTCGCAGTTTTGTCTCACCAGGCGTGATGGTCGGATTCGCGATTATCGTCGAAGGAATGAGCGTTACACTGAGGCCTGTACTCTGGAGCGGGATCGATTTGGAGGTGGAGGGTCCGTCATGGTCTGGGCAGTGTGTCACAACATCATTATTGGACTGAGCTTGTTGTCATTGCAGGCAATCTCAATGCAGTGCGTTACAGGGAAGACATCCTCCTCCCTCATGTGGTACCCTTCCTGCAGGCTCATCCTGACATGACACTCCAGCATGACAATGCCACCAGCCATACTGCTCGTTCTGTGAGTGATTTCCTGCAAGACAGGAATGTCAGTGTTCTGCCATGGCCAGCGAAGAGCCCGGATCTCAATCCCATTGAGAGCATCTGGGACCTGTTGGATCGGAGGTGAGGGCTAGGGCCATTCCCCCAGAAATGTCCAGGATCTTGCAGGTGCCTTTGGTGAAGAAGTGGGTAACATCTCACAGAAGAACTGGCAAATCTGGGGCAGTCCATTAGGAGGAGATGCACTGCAGTACTTAATGCAGCTGCTGGCCACACCAGATACTGACTTACTTTTGATTTTGACCCCCCCCCCCCCCCCCCCCCCTTTGTTCAGGGACACATTATTCCATTTCTGTTAGTCACATGTCTGTGGAACTTGTTCAGTTTATGTCTCAGTTGTTGAGTCTTGTTATGTTCATACAAATATTTACACATGTTAAGTTTGCTGAAAAATAAACGCAGTTGACAGTGAGATGACATTTCTCTTTTTTTGCTGAGTTTATTATAGGTTATTGCTCTTTCATTATGCTTGTGTCATGACTTATGGTTATAGCTCACTTCCTGTAAAATACACAGGCCTACTTGCACACGAATGGGTACTTTGGGTAAAGGAAATTGAGGCTTTGCAAATATATTTTTACCCACCATCAACATCTCTGCAATCTCCTCCATGTCACTGAGCTGATGTTGTCTCTGTATTCTAAAATCCATAGATAGCAAGCCTCACCAGACAGCTTCAGTCCATATCGAATGTACAGGATGAAGTTAAGGTCTGCAAGACATGCGATTTCTAAGTTTGCTTTTTACCACAACTCATCTGGCTGAATACTCTCTCGACTTCAGCATTCGAGTGTGGCAAGGACAACACAGACACAGCAGCCATGGCAGTTATGTGAACCCATTTAGCAGCTTATCATAATGATAGAGGAAAGCACATAAAATCGTCAGACTCCAGTCACCCAAGTCATAGACTGTTTTCTCTGCTACCGCATGGCAAGTGTTACCGGAGCGCTAAGTCTAGGACCAAAAGGCTCCTTAACAGCTTCTACCCCCAAGCCATAAGACTGCTGAACAATTAATCAAATGGCCACCGGACTATTACATTGACCCCCCCCCTCCATTTGTTTTGTACACTGCTGTTTCTCGTTGTTTATTATCTATGCATAATCACTTCACCCCTACCTACATATACAAATTACCTCAACTAACCTGTACCCCCGCACACTGACTCGGTACCGGTACCCCCTGTATATAGCCTTGTTATTGTTATGTTATTATGTTGCTTTTTATTACTTTACATTTTTTACTTTCGTTTAACGCTTCTTGAACGGCACTGTTGGTTAAGGGCTTGTTAGTAAGCATTTCACTGTAAGGTCTACACTTGTTGTATTCGGCGCATGTGACAAATAAAGTTTGATTTGACATGCATCACCAATGCAGCCATAGGCCTACAGTATGATGGCATATCTGGCCTAATGGGCATGTGCAATCAATGTGCCCCTTGTCATTGTACATCTGAAGCAGAGAATAGCTAAACTCACACATCATTTGCATATTGATGAGCTAGCTATATGTTCTCCATTTAAAGTGATAGAAGTAGATCATGTATATGAGGCTAACCATAAACCAGATTTTCTCCATGATTTTTCTGACATTAAATTGTTTATGCAAATCCAACCCTTATATTCTAGGTATGGTACTGTACCTGAAAATAAGGAGCTGGCAATTTATAGTTTAAGGAAAAATATCAAAAAGGGAAATAATGTGGCGTGGGGAGTGTTGTAATTCTACCTTGTTTTTTTGCAGAGAATGATTTTAGAATACAGAGACCAAATCAGAAGGTCAGTGGCATAGAGGAGGATTGCAGAGATATTGGTGTTGATGGCCACAATTTACCCAGAGTAACCATTCATGTGCATGTGATGTAGGCCTATGTATTTTACAGGAAGTGAGCTATAACCATCAGTCATGACACAAGTATAATGAAAGAGCAATAAAGTATAATATATGAGAATCATAATGTTAAGATACCATAATCCAATTGATAGCATATTACATGGGAAATGCATGCTTACTGTATCATTTACAATGTTATAATGTGTGTTTTCTGATTTCTGTCCATTGGTGGGCACATTTCACAATTTAATTTACTCAACACATTCATAAACGGTGGCTTTGATCACAGTTTTGAGGTTTAGGTTGCTTGATGTTCATTGCGAGCTAGCAGCACAAGCAAACATTGTGCAAATCTCTCTTCACCCAGCATCAACACCAACAATCTCCGCCATGCCATTGACCTTGTGATATTGTCTCTGTATTCTAGCAAAGCAAAATCATATAGAATTGGAAAACCAGACATAGCGATGATTTGCTTTGATCCATCTTTTCTAGTTGCGCTTGCCCATAACTAACGACAGGCGGAACTGTGTTACATGAGCAATCTTCTGCTACTCACCTGCTTGGTTAACCGCAGCGGTAGCAACGTGAAATTTACATAACGTAGAGCAGAGCGCAGCTCTTGCGCATTGCTCTTCTTGCTCCTGTTGAAAATTAATGGGGGCGGTACTTTGTCTGGCGAATTCGGAAGTGGTGGGACCACTGCTTGACTCTGGCATGCCAAGGGTTAATCCAAGATGGCCGGGTTTACGGGTTCATGCTTTTTGTGTTTTAAAATGAAGGTGTCACGTATCGCATCGTTATTATGTAAAAGAACCGAGGTGAGGAGGCATACAGTATGTAGAACATTCACCAGTGGATCCACCACCCGACAACAACAGTTATCAACCCCGAGGGGTAGTATTTGTAGGTATTCAACTGAATCTTCAATCAATGGTTGTACGGCCCTGTTGTACAGAAACCACGGCGACCCGTCTCAAGTTGTTCAGTAAGAATGTTACCTATGTTAAAATATTGAGTACTGTGTACCATTGAGTCTGGGTGTAAGTGCAATGCTGCCGTGACGTGCTGTCGTAGTAGCAGATGTATCTGAAGAGAGAATCCAGAGGCTTCAAATGTGTCTTGTGTGTTTTTACAGGTTGGAGAGCATGGAGCTTCCCTCTGTTGGTGCTAAGAGTGTCCTTGTAAAATTGTTGGCAGCCCCCATCAACCCTTCTGACATAAACATGATCCAAGGTAAAAAGGAAAGGGAAAAAAACAACACTGGTGACATGCACACACACAATTCAATTTATTGTTGAGTTCCTATCATGAGTTAACTGGATCAAGATCAAATTGATCCTAACTATAGTTGTTTTATATCTAAAGCCAATGTCAATATTTGGTCCTGCAGGTTCCTATGCCATCCTACCTGACCTTCCAGCAGTAGGAGGAAACGAGGGGGTGGCCCAGATCCTGGAAGTGGGCAGCCAGGTGAAATCACTCAGACCAGGGGACTGGGTGATCCCAAGAGATGCCGGATTAGGTAAATTAATACTTTAATGCTCATGAGATACTACTGAGCTGAAATATCTATCTAGGTTTACATTCAAGCCCTTTCAATGGCTCTTCATGCTTTAGAGTCCAGGGGCCTCATTTATAAACCATGTGAATCTACTAAATAGACCACAAAGCATGCATGCGCCAGCTTTCATGCTAAAGCTGCCATTTATTAAACCTGAACTAGATGTGAAAATGTGCTCACCTTCCTGCAAACTTTAGACCGTACGTACGCGCAGTTTCTAGTGGTTTAAGAATTGTTTTCCAAGTAGATTTGAATTTTGTGCAAATGGGACAGACTTATTTATAGCAATAAACAGGTTAAGGAGAGAGGAAATATATTTGTTTCTTTGCATTTTAAAATAATTACAAATAGGTATCCATTTCCTAGGCCATTATTTATTTAATTTCCATTATCATTGCATAATACATTCTTCACCTTTTCTGTGATGGTTTTATACTTACTAGGTAGCATAGGCCTACAACAAGGATACCATTCGTCCCATTTCATTTAATTGGACACACTTCACAGTAGTAAAACAGATAAGGTAATTTAAATATTTTGCTGTATGCCATCCGATCCGGAGCACAGTTTATTAATGGTGGAACAGACAGTTGTAGATTACTTCTGTAGCTTACGTCTGAATACTGTAATTTCACATTTCTTGAGTAGACAATATCATGCGCATCTCTCATTTAATTGGGCCTATACTAACGAGCGTTAGTGAGGTTGGGCACTGATGTTGGGCGATTTAGACCTGGATCAACCCCATCTAACAACTTTCATTCCAGATGTCCCTTCACTGGAACTAAGGGGCCTATCCCGAACCATGAAAAAACAGCCCCAGACCATTATATATCCTCCACCAAACTTTACATTTGGCACTATGCTTTCAGGCAGGTAGCGTTCACCTGGCATCCGCCAAACCCAGATTCATCCGTCGGACTGCCAGATGGTGAAGTGTGATTCATCATTCCAGAGAACATGTTTCCACTGCTCCGGAGTCCAATGGCAGCGAGCTTTACACCACTTCAGCCGATGCTTGTCATTGCGCATTGGTGGTCTTAGGCTGGTGTGCGGCTGCTTGGCCTTGGAAACCCGTTTCATGAAGCTCCCGACAAATAGTTATTGTGCTGCCATTGCTTCGAGGCAGTTTGGAACTCGGTAGGGAGTGTTGCAACCAAGAACAGATCATTTTTACGCGCTTCAGCACTCAGCGTTCCTGCTCTGTGAGTTTGTGTGGCCTACCACTTTGCAGCTGAGCTGTTGTTGCTCCTAGACGTTTCCACTTCACAATAACAGCACTTACAGCTGACCGGGGCAGCTCCAGCAGGGCAGAAATTTGACAAACTGACTTGTTGGAAAGGTGACATCCTATGACGGTGCCACCTTGAAAGTGACTGAGCTCTTCAGTAAGGCCATTCTACTACCAATATTTGTATATGGAGATTGCATGGCTGTGTGCTAGATTTTATACACCTGTCAGCAACCGGTGTCGCTGAAATCGCTGAATCCACTAATTTGAAGGGGTGTCCACATACTTTTGTATATATATATATATATATAGTGTATGATTTATGTTTATATGAAATTGTCTACGCAATAAATGTCACATTACAGTACTCAGGCGTAGCCTACAAACGTCAATAGAAAATGTGAACCGTCTGTTCTACCGTTAAACTGCGTTTCAGATTGTATCGCACTATTTACTACTGTGAAGTAGGTCCAATTAAATGATGGGACAAATGGTTGTCTATCCTAACTTGTTGTAGGTCTATAGGCTATCTTGCGAATAGTCTATGAAACCGTCAGTCAGAGAAGGTGAGGACTTTATTCTGTATTGATCATGGAAATGAAAAAAATTATAGAATATACAGTGTGCCTACTTGTAATTATTTTAGCGTGCAAAGATAAATTGGTTTACACTCTTCTCACTAACTGCAAATGATTGCATCGTGTTACTATATTTCGCTAGGCCCACCTGTTTTTTTGTTTGTTGTTGTGATGAATAAGAGTGTCATCATATTACGCATTTGCACAAGGCTACTACTAGGCTACTCATGCCTTCTTGCAATACTTTAACCACTAGAAACTGTGCATATGCATGGTCTAATGTTTGCAGGAGGATAAGTACATTTCCATGTGAAGTTCAGTTTTTATAAATGCCAACTTTTGCGTGAACTGGCGCACTTATGTTTTGGGACATATTTTGTGCCCATGCAATGTTTATAAATTAGCCCCCAGGGCCTTATTCATTAGGGTGGGGTACAGAGTATTCAAACATTTTGCAACGGAAAACAAAAACAAGTACTTAGACAAGTTTAGGTGGTCCCTCCCTGTTTCAGTCCGTTTTCTTCTATTTGGTTCCTAATGAATACGACCCCGTCCTTTTCTCYCTCTCTCTGAGCAGGGACGTGGAGGACAGCAGCGGTTTTAGCTGAAGACGATGTGATCTCTCTGCCCAATGACATCCCCCTGTTCTCTGCAGCCACACTGGGGGTTAACCCCTGCACTGCCWTTAGGATGCTCTCTGACTTTGAGGAGCTGAAACCAGGTGTGCTAAGTTCACCATTTCAACAAGTTGATGCCAAGCTAGCTGTTATCCCCCCCCCCCCCGCCTTCTACCCTTATCCAATACCTTTTTCACGCTACTGCGCTAAGCCGAACAGTGCTATATGATTCTGGCCTTGTTATGCATCCACCTGAGTTGCTGGAAAGGAACATGTGAAACTAAATTGTCAGAGCCAGGTCTGTAAGGTTCGGGTTGGCCCAATAGTGTTAAAAGGATACAAGTGAGCTTCAGTCTTTTATACAGAACCTAACTTTCCTTCATCACACTACACTGTATAATATGTTTATTGCACTGCCCTTTGCATGTGAGTTCATTCCAGGTGACACAGTGATCCAGAATGCAGCCAACAGTGGTGTGGGCCAGGCTGTCATACAGATCGCTGCTGCAAGGGGGATCCAAACCATCAACGTGGTCAGAGACAGGTAAATCCAAATGGCCATTTCGTATTCATCAGGGCACGCAACTCAAAATCTTTTGCAACAGAAAATGAGTGTTTCTTATGGGGTCAAGTCCAGGTAGTCGCTCGACTCCCTCCCTGTTTCAGTCTGATTTCGGCAACTTCCGGCGCCGAAAAGAGATGGCCGCCTCGCTTCGTGTTCCTTGGAAAATATGCAGTATTTTGTTTTTTTACGTGTTATTTCTTACATCGGTACCCCGGGTAATCTTAGGTTTCATTACATACAGTCGGGAGGAACTACTGAATATACGATTAACGTCAACTCATCATCGTTCCTACCAGGAATATGACTTTCCCGAAACGGATCCAGTGTTTTGCCTTCCACCCAATACAATGGATCTGATCCCAGGCGGCGACCCTGTGCGACGCCGAAAAAGGGAAAACGAGGCGTCTCGGGTCAGGCTTCGGAGACGGGCACATCGCGCTCCACTCCCTAGCATACTACTCGCCAATGTCCAGTCTCTTGACAATAAGGTTGATGAAATCCGAGGCACGGGTAGCATTCCAGAGAGACATCAGGGATTGCAACGTGCTCTGCTTCACGGAAACATGGCTAACTCAAGGGACGCTAACGGAGTCGGTGCAGCCAGCTGGTTTCTTCATGCATCGCGCCGACAGAAACAAACATCTTTCGGTAAGAAGAGGGGCGGGGGTATGCCTTATGATTAACGAGAAGTGGTGTGATCATCATAACAACACACAAGAACTCAAGTCGTTCTGTTCACCTGATCTAGAA
The DNA here is from genome assembly GCF_002910315.2 of Salvelinus sp. IW2-2015. Lineage (NCBI taxonomy): Eukaryota > Metazoa > Chordata > Actinopteri > Salmoniformes > Salmonidae > Salvelinus > Salvelinus sp. IW2-2015. The sequence continues at coordinate 16,554,232 of NC_036845.1, forward strand.
CTCCTCACAATCAAATGTCGACCGCATTATCTACCAAGGGAATTCTCGTCAATCATAATCACAGCCGTATACATTCCCCCCAAGCAGACACATCGATGGCCCTGAACGAACTTATCTGACTCTTTGTAAACTGGAAACCACACACCCTGAGGCTGCATTCATCGTAGCTGGGGATTTTAACAAGGCTAATCTAAAAACAAAAACTCCCTAAATTCTATCAGCATATCGATTGTGCTACCAGGGCTGGAAAAACACTAGACCATTTGTATTACTAATTTCCGCGACGCTTATAAGGCCCTCCCCCGCCCCCCTTTCGGAAAAGCTGACCACGACTCCATTTTGTTGATTCCAGCCTACAAACAGAAACTCAAACAACAAGCTCCCGCGCTCAGGTCTGTTCAACGCTGGTCCGACCAATCTGAATCCACGCTTCAAGACTGCTTCGATCACGCGGATTGGAATATGTTCCGCATCGCGTCCAACAACAATATTGACGAATATGCTGATTCGGTGAGCGAGTTCATTAGGAAGTGCATTGACGATGTCGTACCCACAGCAACGATAAAACCATTCCCAAACCAGAAACCGTGGATTGACGGCAGCATTCGCGTGAAACTGAAAGCGCGAACCACTGCTTTTAACCAGGGCAAGGTGACCGGAAGCATGACGAATACAAACAGTGTAGCTATTCTCTCCGCAAGGCAATCAAACAGGCTAAGTCTCAGTACAGAGACAAAATCGAGTCGCAATTCAACAGCTCAGACACAAGAGGTATGTGGCAGGGTCTACAGTCAATCACGGATTAACAAAAAGAAAACCAGCCCCGTCGAGGACCAGGATGTCTTGCTCCCAGACAGGCTAAACAACTTTTTGCCCGCTTTGAGGACAATACAGTGCCACTGACACGGCCCCCTACCAAAAACCTGCGGGCTCTCCTTCACTGCAGCCGAGGTGAGTAAAACATTTAAACGTGTTAACCCTCGCAAGGCTGCAGGCCCAGACGGCATTCCCAGCCGCGTCCTCAGAAGCATGCGCAGACCAGCTGGCTGGACATATTCAATCAATCCTTATCCCAGTCTGCTGTTCCCACATGCTTCAAGAGGGCCACCATTGTTCCTGTTCCCAAGAAAGCTAAGGTAACTGAGCTAAACGACTACCGCCCCGAGCACTCACTTCCGTCATCATGAAGTGCTTTGAGAGACTAGTCAAGGACCATATCACCTCCACCCTACCGGACACCCTAGACCCACTCCAATTTGCTTACCGACCCAATAGGTCCACAGACGACGCAATCGCAACCACACTGCACACTGCCCTAACCCATCTGGACAAGAGGAATACCCATGTGAGAATGCTGTTCAATCGATTACAGCTCAGCATTTAACACCATAGTACCCTCCAAACTCGTCATCAAGCTCGAGACCCTGGGTCTCGACCCCGCCCTGTGCAACTGGGTCCTGGACTTCCTGACGGCCGCCCCCAGGTGGTGAGGGTAGGTAACAACATCTCCACCCCGCTGATCCTCAACACTGGGCCCCACAAGGGTGCGTTCTGAGCCCTCTCCTGTACTCCCTGTTCACCCACGACTGCGTGGCCATGCACGCCTCCAACTCAATCATCAAGTTTGCGGATGACACTACAGTGGTAGGCTTGATTACCAACAAACGACGAGACGGCCTACAGGGAGGAGGTGAGGGCCCTCGGAGTGTGGTGTCAGGAAAATAACCTCACACTCAACGTCAAACAAAACAAAGGAGATGATTGTGGACTTCAGGAAACAGCAGAGGGAGCACCCCCTATCCACATCGACGGGTCAGTAGTGGAGAAGGTGGAAAGTTTTAAGTTCCTCGGTGTACACATTCACGGACAAACTGAATTGGTCCACCCCCACACAGACAGCGTTGTGAAGAAGGCGCAGCAGCGCCTCTTCAACCTCAGAGGCTGAAGAAATTCGGCTTGTTCACCAAAAGCACTCACAAACTTCTACAGATGCACAATCGAGAGCATCCTGTCGGGCTGTATCACCGCCTGGTACGGCAACTGCTCGCCCACAACCGTAAGGCTCTCCAGAGGGTAGTGAGGTCTGCAGAACGCATCACCAGGGCAAACTACCTGCCCTCCAGGACACCTACACCACCCGATGTCACAGGAAGGCCATAAAGATCATCAAGGACAACAACCACCCAAGCCACTGCCTGTTCACCCCGCTATCATCCAGAAGGCGAGGTCAGTACAGGTGCATCAAAGCAGGGACCGAGAGACTGAAAAACAGCTTCTATCTCAAGGCCATCAGACTGTTAAACAGCCACCACTAACATTTAGCGGCCGCTGCCAACATACTGACTCAACTCCAGCCACTTTAAAATGGGAATTGATGGAAATTATGTAAAAATGTACCACTAGCCACTTTAAGCAATGCCACTTAATACAATGTTTACATACCCTACATTACCCATCTCATATGTATATACTGTACTCTATATCATCTACTGCATCTTGCCATCTTTATGCAATACATGTACCACTAGCCACTTTAAACTATGCCACTTTATGTTTACATACCCTACAGTACTCATCTCATACGTATATACCGTACTCTATACCATCTACTGCATCTGCCATGCCGTTCTGTACCACCACTCATTCATATATCTTTATGTACATATTCTTTATCCCTTTACACTTGTGTGTGTGTGTAAGGTAGTAGTGTGGAATTGTTAGGTTAGATTACTGTTGGTTATTACTGCATTGTCGGAACTAGAAGCACAAGCATTTCGCTACACTCGCATTAACATCTGCTAACCATGTGTATGTGACTAATAAAATTTGATTTGATTTGATTGATTTCTTCGATTTGGTGCCAAATGAATAGAGCCAATGCATACTGCACTAAGCTACATTTCAAAAAGGGAACATCTGTGAATTAGTGACTGATTAAGAATTTGACCTTTCGGCAGCTGAAGTAAAACCATTTGAGGGGGGGCGGGGGTTTCCAGCTCTAATTGATAACACGGGGTTATCAGCTGGAAATAATGAAAAGAGTACTTGTACTAGACCAGGTTGTTGTAAGTAACTCACTGTCATAAATATAGCCTACTGCCCTAATAAAGTGATGTGTATGTGCGAGAGAGACTGATATAGAAAAATTCCGTAGAGAGCAGTGATTATATTAAGCAAGGTTGCGTATTCAAGAAGGCCCGTGTTGAAGAACTGCATGTACTTGTGTGTCCCTTTTCACAGGCCAGACCTCACACAGCTTATTGACAGGCTGAAGGCTATGGGCGCCAGTCATGTGATCAAAGAGGAGACCCTGAGGCGGCATGAAATGAAGGAACTTTTCGAGGTCTGTGGATATCAACACTGCTCTGAGGGCCAAATTCTGATAATGATCTTTCCTTGGATGTAAATTCACTATTTAACTTCCTTGTAGACCTGTCCAAGGCCTAAGCTGGCACTGAACGGAGTTGGGGGAAAGAGTGCAACAGAACTCCTCCGTCACTTACAGTAAGTATTCAGGTGACTGAATTGAACCTTCTTTGTTGCCATAGCTTGATGTTTTGAGATTCAAGTGGATTTGATATCTGATCAAGTAAATAGTCCACCCCCACAAACTTTTTCAGAGTTGGAGGGTCGATGGTGACGTATGGAGGGATGGCCAAGCAGCCAGTCACTGTTCCTGTGGTAAGACTGCTACTTCCTGTAATACTACCCTTTTTCTACCATGTTCCTCTAGGAACTAGTTCAACAGACTGTTTTCTCTCTCCCTCTCACAAACATGGCGATAGCTTTTAAATGCTAATACCTATGCAAACCACTTGTGTGTTGTACATACTTACAAAAAACTATTGTCTGTCCTCTCCCCAGAGTGCCCTGATCTTCAAAAATGTGAAAGTCAAAGGGTTCTGGGTCACCCAGTGGAAGAGAACCCACTCTCAGGGTGAGCCAGATACAATACACACACACAAAATATGTAGGAGGGTGGTGAGACAGATCTTTGCTCTGCATTTCTCACATGCCATTATAGTGGGTCCAAGCTATGAGTGAGACACATGGTACCTTTAATTTTGTCCCTCTGAATGTCAAGTATTAAATGTTACTTTCAAGAGCCTGCCGGTATGATGCTTTATAACCTGTTATATGGATGAGTTTGCATGTACGAGCTTCTATAATGTCTTTATAATAAGGCTTATAATATGTTATGTCTATGTATATTTCTGTCTCCCCAGATGAGGGGGCCTTACGGGGAATGCTGGATGAGCTCTGCTCCCTGATCCGCCAGGGAAAGCTGACCGCACCTGCCTGTTCCGAGGTAGGCCTCCAAGACTTCCGGAAAGCACTGGACACTGCCATGCAGCCGTTCACCTCAGCCAAACAGGTCCTGGTCGTGTGACCCCTCCTTTGACCAGTCCCAGCCGTTCTCAGGGTCATGTTCATTAGGTACCAAATGGAAGAAAATGGACAAACAGGAAGGGACTACCTGGACTTGTCCAATAAGAAACAGTGTTTTGCACTGGGTGTCCAATTGAATACGACTCTGCATACAAAACGAAGTCCCGGCACGTTCAACGGGTGCATGCCCAAGGCTGCTGCTTCATCGTTGTCGGAAATGCGTTACTCAAGCACACGTTCAATAAATGTGTGTTTGCCGTAGCGGCTCAAAGTCCACTATATATGTTATCAGCACCACTTTAAGTCATCTTTCCTGACAACAGTTCATGGATATTATTTCAGAATGGTCATTGATTCCTTGACAACTTATGTATTGTCTACATGTTTATTTCTCCTGAATGGTAACATTGTTATATCCTGGTCCCAGATTGGTTTGTGCTGTCTTGGCAACTCCTATGGTTATTACTCTGCAAGACGGCACAAACAGATCTGGGACCAGGCTAATGTGGTTATGCAACACATGGTGTTTCTGGTAAAACACTAAACATTTGGAAAGATTAAGTTATTTTTAAAGAGTTCAAATTACTTGTTGTATGGACACGAGCAAATACCATCATGATGCGTATTAGACAGGTTTATTGCTTTAAAAACAATAGTGCAGGGTCCAACTAGAGCTGTTACACTGACCTTGTTAAATTCCATGTGAACATTAAGTCGCGGTAACTACTAGGCTTCTCTAAGGTCTGATGTTGCTGATGGTCATTAGTAGTCTACCAAACTTGCTAACTGCCTGGTACTTAGCATTCCATTGTCCCTTTAATCACTCTSACATTGATAAAATGTGTCAAATCAAACACTTCATAAGAGCCCATGAGCTCATTTTGAGCAACATTTCTATAGGCTATGAAATGGTGTGAGAAAAGAGTTTTGATGGCCTCTAATAAAAAGAGGATCCCATCAGCTTTCTATAGGCTAGGCCTACTATATTTATCAACTTTCCTAATATTAAGCACATTGCTTCGCTTTACAACAGGAGTATAGCCTACCTGGTTGGCATGAAAATGAACCACAGGCAAAGCGTCCTCCATTCGCTATTTAAGTGCATAGATGCCGTGTATTCTTTTCCCCCCGTGCCTCTGTTGCGAGACAGGTGTATGGTAATGGTCCATTCTATACTGAACAAAATTATAAATGCAACAATTTCAATGATTTACGGAGTTACAGTAAGGAAGTCAGTCAATTTAAATAAATTAGGCCCCAATCTATGGATTTCACATGACTGGGCAGGAGTGCAGCCATGGGTGGGCATAGACCCACCCACTTGGAAGCCAATCCCACCCACTGGTGAGTTAGGCCCAGCCAATCCGAATGAGTTTTTCCCCACAAAAAGGCTTTATTACAGACAAAGTGGCTGGTCTCAGACGATCCCGCAGGTGAAGAAGCCGGAAGTGGAGGTCCTAGGCTGGCGTGGTTACACGTGGTCTGCGGTTGTGAGGCCAGTTGAACATACTGCCAAATTCTCTTAAATGACATTGGAGGTGGCTTATTGTAGAGAAATTAACATGACATTTTCAGGCAACGGCTCCGGTGGACATTCCTGCAGTCAGCATGCCAATTGCACGCTCCCTCAACTTGAGACATCTTTGTCATTGTATTGTGTAACATTTGTGAGAAATAAGCTTTTTGTGCGTATGGAACATTTCTGGGAGCTTTCATTTCAGCTCAATGAAACTTGGGACTAACACTTCGCATGTTGTGTTTTATATTTTTGTTCAGTGTAAATCAAAACTAGTTTAACACATTATTTAGTATATTTAAAGACAACATTAAGAATAGTCTGATGGGTGACAATATTAGCTTATCATTTGTGAATGATGTATTATCAATTGTGAATGATGTATTATCAATTGTGAATGATGCCCAGAATGTGCAGTAAAGCAAGAAACAGCACATGCCTTTTTTTGCGACTTTTTCAAATCATAGTCGCACACCTCATGTAGCCTAGCCCATAGGCCGATGTGTTTTGATCAGATTTGTATCACAACTAAAGTGGCCAAATAACTTCTTTAATACTAAGCACATTAATTCGCTTTACAACCGATGTAGAGCCTAACTGGCATACGTAAGTAGGTGGTGCATGAGTTTCAAGTTTGGGGAACATAATTTTCCCCATTAAAAAATGCAACTATATAATTAAGCATTACACACAATAGCATTTGCTTTCATTTTTGAGGACAGTGTTTTCCCGCTGATTGATTGCATTTAGGAACATTTGTGCTTACAGCCTACTGCCATGTGTGCATTGCTGCACTTATAATGTGAAGAAATAGCCTAATAGTTTATCAACATTATAAGCTACACGTTCTAATGTGTTGCATCAGCCTCATTGCTTTTAAAAGTTTTTTTTGATGTGAGGGGTTGTATTAATTTGGGATATATTGCATCCCACAACTGTCCCGGAGTAGGCTATGTTTGGAATATTTATTTATTGCAGAGAAAGACATGACATGACACCAATAGAATAGGTCAACTTTTGTAGTATGGGGTATAGTAGAGACCGTGCATTCGGAAAGTATTCAGAACCCTTGACTTTATCCACATTTTGTTACGTTACAGACTTTTTTTCCCTCGTCAATCTACACACTACCCCATAATGACAGAAAAAAAAGTTTTTTGAAAAAACTGAAATATGACATTTACAGTTGAAGTCGGAAATTTACATACACTTAGGTTGGAGTCATTAAAACCCGTCACCACCATACTACACCGTAGTTATGGTGCCAGGTTTCCTCCAGACGTGACGCTTGGCATTCAGGCCAAAGAGTTCAATCTTGGTTTCATCAGACCAGAGTATCTTGTTTCTCATGGTCTGAGAGTCCTTTAGGTGCCTTTTGGCAAACTCCAAGCGGGCTGTTGTGCCTTTTACTGAGGAGTGGCTTCTGTCTGGCCACTCTACCATAAAGGTCTGATTGGTGGAGGGCTGCAGAGATGGTTGTCCTTCTGGAAGGTTCTCCCATCTCCACAGAGGAACTCTTGAGCACTGTCAGAGTTACCATCGGGTTCTTGGTCACCTCCCTGACCAAGGCCCTTCTCCCCCGATTGCTCAGTTAGGCCGGGCGGCCAGCTCTAGGAAGAGTCTTGGTGGTTCCAAACTTTCATTCAAGAATGATGGAGGCCGCTGTGTTCATGGGGACTTTCAATGCTGCAGACATTGTTTGGTACCCTTCCGCAGATCTGTGTCTCGACACAATCCTGTCTCGGAGCGCTATGGACATTTCCTTCGACCTCATGGCTTGGTTTTAGCTCTGACATACACTGTCAACTGTGGGACCTTTATATAGACAGGTGTGTGTCATATCAGAACAACAGTTCAGTTCATTTTTGACAAGCATTAACTCTATGATAAATTATTACTTTTACCAATTATTCTTAATACCAATGTCTAAACATATGTCAAAGAGAATAACACATTCTATTTTAACTATTTTTTTCAAATTGGCTTATACTCTCCATCACACTGTCAACTTCATCGCAGAGCCACAGGAACAGGAAGTTAGACCAATAACCCATCGGGGAAAATCCTAACAATCCAGCAGACCTAATCGGGTGAGATTTGTATCAGAACAAACACAACAATACACTCCTTCACATATCACTCAACTTCAATCCAAAACCTCAGAGGACTGTTACCTCCCCCATTTTGACATGTAACTCCCCATGTGAGTAATGTGTAAAAAAAAAAACACTACTACTGGTCAAAATAAAATCATTTCAAATAACAAAATCGAATTAGAATCACTACCCTGAACTTCACAAAGAAAAAKAATTGTACCCATACGGTCATAGGAAAAAGGCAATCCCCTTTCCTTCACATTTGTCCAAATCACAAATATGGCTAAGAACTATAAATGTCATAATTGTCAATATTACAAATGACCTTCAAATCAGAATTACAAATTACCTTAAAATCAATATCCAAATGGATTTCCAGTGAGGGTGATCAAACCACACTGGAAGGTCAGGACAGAGGTCAGAGGTCATACAAACCCTTCAAAGAAGTGTTTCTTATTATATTAGACAAATTAAGGAAAAACAGTCAAACATTTCATACATGTCATATTCCAGGAAGTTTCCAGTACATTTCTTATCAAAAGAATTCACATGTTTAATTATAACGCAGAAAAACTTCAGAAGATTCCGAAATAGAACAATAAAATCATAGTATTTTAAAAACACCAACAAATAGTCATAACAAGTGTGTTGTGTGTGGGTATTTGCAAACCGTAAAAACAAACAAAAATGGCCAGGCCTTATTTAATTTGGTAGTTGCGTGCCCCTGATGAGCCTTAATCTCACTCTCGCTTTTCCCAAAAACACAGCCCCGGGAAACATTTCAAAGAGAGACAATAAAAATCCCTTTTTACCGGAAAAAACATTTCGTTAGCATTCACTATACTACACTGATTTAGCAACACAAAAGTTTTAACTACAAACAAAACCTGATAATAATGATAAGTTCACTGTACTCCCTCAAATCATTAATCGTTTGTTTTAATCTACCCCAACATTTATGTATGCTTAATTTAGAATGTGCTACCCTTAGACACAGCAACATGCATCTCGCCACCGAGTCTAACAATTCACTCACATATTATATGACTGGTCTCTTTTCCATAACCATATAAAATTATCCTAGTATCGTTACTAGACCAATGTCCAACAAGATATGTAATAGCGGTTTCTCCTTAGATGTTCCTTAGATGTTCCTGTTACCCCTCTAAATGTAATACTTTTTTTTCTGTCACAAATGTAGTCAATTTCTCAGAGTAAGGAATCGATGATATTTGATCCCAGGCATTTAATAAAAAGTTGTTTGAGACGTGATCTCCTATGTTTCCCTTAACATACATACCGTAGGAGACTTCCATCAGTCACAGAAGGAAGAATCCTACTCAAAACACATCAGATAATACAGTGTTTCATTAAGTGAAATCGACACCTAAAATAAAACAAACCCATAACCCCTTTCCAGTAATCTAATCATTTCAACCTGTTGCATTAATGTAGTAAACATATAAACCTGTTGTTTAACAAATCTAGAACCTTTAAAAAGTTGGTGCTGTCTCATCAGCGTAATAGTCAAAACTAACCTGTAATCCATTTTAATGACTGGACACTGTTCCACGTAATGGAAACAGATTATAATGTTAGAAWACATAAGCTTCTGCTCAAATTCACTGGTATTACCTAARCTATAAAACCCAGCAACAGTAATCAGAAATTATCACAGAACGTTTCCATTCAACTATTCAGACCTCTACTGCAAATGTTCCACTGAATCCCTTACAGCCCGATATAGCCCAGCGAGCACGACTAACTAACTTCTATTCTTACCAGTAGGAAAAACTATATATAACCCATTCTCAATCAACGTTCTGCACTTACCTCTGTCGGCAGGTTAAAAACAAACTTGACAATTATCTTTTCTCTTTCGGCTCACTACTTATGAAATGTCCAAGACTAAAAGTAACAACGTGCCAAATTTATAAAATCAGTCAATCCATAGGAAGAAGAAAGAGCTGTGCCCACAAATGTTATCGCAATTACCTATCCGCTATTATTAGAATTCATTAGATTTAGTTAACTGTGTCACGTTGGTATAATGGGATCGGGAGACAGGCGCAGGAATGCTTAGTTTTTTTTTATTGACCCAAATTACAGCGTGCAATGTAAAGGCACGTGGACAAAGACAAAACAAACACGTATACAAAACACAGGGTTGAGACCCCAAAAAAAGAGCGAGGAGTACCTCGAATAAATACACAAGCGAACAATGATACCACACTGGACGAGACCCGTAATCATCTGCGCAATCGATCAAGACCCGACGGTTGTGGTGGCATCGGACGGGCCAGTTGCAGCTGCTGAAGTTGCGTCGTCGGACGGACCAGTTGTGGCGACGTCGGACGGCCCAGTTGCAGCTGCTGAAGTTGCGGCGGCGCCGGACGGACCAGTCGCAGCATCATGGGACGGGCCAATCCCGCCGTCTTCTTTAAGAACACTCTTATCAACTCAACTCAGTCCTGCTAGTTACCCCAGCTGTGGCCCTCTTAAGGAAGACCTAACTCTGAGTATACCCTCAACAGGCGCATTTGTTATTTTTTATATTGTATTTCTTCTTATCTTTTCATCACTTAAATGTTCAGTTAATGTCTAATATGTACTATTCATTCTGTGCACTTTCAAGTTCAATTATTGAAAGAAACCAGTCTCACCCTTAATCCAATTCTGTTCAAAATGATGTATTCATTCAGCTGACGCTCCCAGCCAGGTGGGGATCTGATCTGCTCCAAATAGTGGAGAGTGGCTTTCCCCTGGTTGCATCTAATGCAACTCCCTGTGCACGGTTAACCTGAGTTTCACTGGGAACAATCAGAAAGATTAAGTTTATCATCCCATCCTCGTCGCCAAAATTGTGCTACAATTATTGTAATCAAAAGGAGAGACTTTTAGATTTCTTCAAAACAATCAAACTTTATTATTTAATTACTGCAGTAATGGAGCTGGTCGGTAATCACCCCTGGAGGTGATCACTGAGAACTCAACGAGCTGGTTTGAGCCACAGCATTTTATAGCAAAGTCTATCCTCCTTCAGTCTACATGACACACAACAGATGCATGGACTGGGTCACAAGGTTAAGATTTGTATGAAAGATACTTAGAATTCACAGCAGACAGTTTCTGCTGTAAAAACAGTTTTCATTGTGTAGAGACCAGTGTCTGGCCYCTCTATACTGCAGCCATCTCCGCCTGGTACCCCAGTACAGAAACATTAACTCATGCTCTGGAATGCGGTATCCCCAAAGACATCGTAAATCTCCTGTCAGTGTTATCTCCCAGAGGCATGTCCTCTGCAACAGGGGACACACCCTTTTCACGCCAATTCAATAAAAAGTGACTTTAGTCGCAGGTTAGGACAGCATCCGGCATAACCCGAAGATGCGTGTTGGCTTCAAGGAAGCGGAACATGTYATGTGACAGGCAAGGGAGAAAGAAGGCGGAGAGCACACTTGTTTGAAATTGAAAAGTGTTGCGGTAGCTTTAGATAAATATTAACATCAAGACGAAGCAGCTGCGTTATAAGTGGGATGTACTGTTAAGCGCTACATCCCGACGGGTTCGTGCTGATTGTACGGAGATTGTGACAGCCAGTTAAATGGGGTCCCTTGAGAAAGCAAGAACAAGATATACAGTGGGGAGAACAAGTATTTGATACAATGCCGATTTTGCAGGTTTTCCTACTTACAAAGCATGTAGAGGTCTGTCATTTTTATCATAGGTACACTTCAACTGTGAGAGACGGAATCTAAAACAAAAATCCAGAAAATCACATTGTATGATTTTTAAGTAATTAATTAGCATTTTATTGCATGACATAAGTATTTGATACATCAGAAAAGCAGAACTTAATATTTGGTACAGAAACCTTTGTTTGCAATTACAGAGATCATATGTTTCCTGTAGTTCTTGACCAGGTTTGCACACACTGCAGCAGGGATTTTGGCCCACTCCTCCATACAGACCTTCTCCAGATCCGTCAGGTTCCAGACCTGAACCAATTTTCTATTGGTTCAGGTCTGGAGACTGGCTAGGCCACTCCAGGACCTTGAGATGCTTCTTACGGAGCCACTCCTTAGTTGCCCTGGCTGTGTGTTTCGGGTCGTTGTCATGCTGGAAGACCCAGCCACGACACATCTTCAATCCTCTTACTGAGGGAAGGAGGTTGTTGGCCAAGATCTCGCGATACATGGCCCCATCCATCCTCCCCTCAATACGGTGCAGTCGTCCTGTCCCCTTTGCAGAAAAGCATCCCCAAAGAATGATGTTTCCACCTCCATGCTTCACGGTTGGAATGGTGTTCTTGGGGTTGTACTCATCCTTCTTCCTCCAAACACGGCGAGTGGAGTTTAGACCAAAAAGCTCTATTTTTGTCTCATCAGACCACATGACCTTCTCCCATTCCTCCTCTGGATCATCCAGATGGTCATTGGCAAACTTCAGACGGGCCCTGGACATGCGCTGCGCTTGAGCAGGGGGACCTTGCGTGCGCTGCAGGATTTTAATCCATGACGACATAGTGTGTTACTAATGGTTTCTTTGAGACTGTGGTCCCAGCTCTCTTCAGGTCTTGACCAGGTCCTGCCTTGCAGTTCTGGGCTGATCCATCACCTTCCTCATGATCATTGATGCCCCAACGAGGTGAGATTCTTGCATGGAGCCCCAGACGCGAGGGTGATTGACCGTCATCTTGAACTTTTTCATTTTCTAATAATTGCGCCAACAGTTGTTGCCTTCTACCAAGCTGCTTGCCTATTGTCCTGTAGCCCATCCCAGCCTTGTGAGGTCTATCATTTTATCCCTGATGTCCTTACACAGCTCTCTGGTCTTGGCCATTGTGGAGAGGTTGGTCTGTTTGATTGAGTGTGTGGACAGGTGTCTTTTATACAGGTAACGAGTTCAAACAGGTGCAGTTAATACATATGTAATGAGTGGAGAACAGGAGGGCTTCTTAAAGAAAAAACTAACTGGTCTGTGAGAGCCGAATTCTTACTAGTTGCTAGGTGATCAAATACTTATGTCATACAATAAAATGCAAATTAATTACTTAAAAATCATGCAATGTGATTTTCTGGATTTTTGTTTTAGATTCCGTCTCTCACAGTTGAAGTGTAGCTATGATAAAAAATGACAGACCTCTACATGCTTTGTAAGTAGGAAAACCTGCAAAATCGGCAGTGTATCAAATACTTGTTCTCCCCACTGTATGTCAGGAGAATTGCAGCATTATCATAAGGATAATACTTGAAATACAGAGGAGGAATGGAGGGAAAAAGAGAGGCAGATGAGGTCTAAGAGAGAGAGGGAGGAAGATGGTGAGCTTGAGTCAGTGAAAAATGGCTGGAAAAAGAGAGATGGTTTGCTACAGAAGAATGGTAGAAAATGTAAGCAGAGTGAGCTGAAGACAGGAGGAGAATTGGAAGTGAATGAGAGCGAAGTATCGGAGGTAGTAGGTGTGGTGAAGTTCTCGGTGCCCTTGAGGCTTGCACTGAGGGTGAGGATAAAGATGAGTCTGTGACAGTAGGAGTGAAGTTTTTGGAGAAAGTGGACCCTTGCCTTTTGGCTGATCCATTTGTGGTTTCAGGGTGGGTGAAAACAGAATTGGGTACTGTGGAATCGGTGAGGGTAACCAGAAGTGGTCTTGTGATAATTGTTTGTGTTTCTGCTGGTCAGAGGGAGAAGGCCCTCGGTGTTRAACGAATGGGGGCAAGAAATGTGAATTGTTTTGCTCTCAATTAAAGGGTGCCATTGAGAGGAGTGGTTACTGGGGTAGCTGTAAATGTGATAGTTGACCAATTAAAGGGAAATATTTCCCCCTAATTTTTCCTAACCCTAAACTAAAACTCAGTATCCTAACCTGCTGCATAAGTTCTCCTATCCTGCTTAGGGTGACCACATTTAAAATAGGTTTGATTTTGTGGAAATCCCCCACCCGACACACAGAGACAATGAAAGCTCTTACGATTTTCGAAACTGACAGAACACTGAGCCAATCACAGCGCAACTAGAGAAGACTACAAACGCCTACGCTCTGTATATTCCGCTGGCTGCTCCTCCACCACAGAAAGCACTGAGCTAGGCTGAAACACCTGCATTTTGGAGCTGCCTTACTCAACAAAGCCAGAATGACGGGTCGCCACTGTTAATGCCCATGATTTTGGAATGAGATGTCATGCGAGCAGGTGTCCACATACTCATGTAGTGTATCTCTGGGTAAGCTAGTGCGTCTAGCAATCTCGCATGTTCATTGGTTTAGCTACCAAATCTAATCAGAGAATCTCATTGGACAATGGATTTAGCGGCATTTCTGTAGGGCGCATGCGTTCTATACTGTCAACTTTCCAGCGCGCGGAATTGTACAAGAAGAGGAGGAGGAATAGTTGTGAATAGTTTTTACACGTTTTATTGTCTTGCCACCTGTTTAAACATTATTTTATCATATAACGTAAGGTAACGGCACCATGTGGAACCAAGGTGAGTTTGTCTTTGTAGCAATGGTTTAACGTTATATGGCTGTCAAGAATAACTCAAAAGTTGCCTAGTTGTTGTAAATAAAGTTAGCTTACTATTGTAACCAGCGCTCTTGAGGCCTGTTTTGTTGTGCAAAGTTTGGGCGCCTAGATAGCTAGTAGCTGACTTGACCGTATTTCTTCTGTAAACTAAAAGGCACCGAACTTTTTGTCGTACAGTAACAGGAAACAACAGTAACAAACGTTAGTTAGGTAACTCTAACTAACCTTAGCTACTGTAGTTAACTTGTTACTATAGTGTTTTTGACAGCTAGATATTTGGCTCACTAGTGTGTAGCGTCTCCACCAATCAGTGTGTCTCCACCAATCAGCTACCTAACGTTAGTTAGTAATGCCAGCTTGTTTCCATGGTTTTAGTCAGACAGTGGATTATTGCTGCAGTTGTCTCATTGTCACAACCGTCGGTGATTGGCCTAGTTAAGTGTATATATATATTTTAAAGACTGTCAATTCACGTAGGTGGATCATACGGTGAATCAAACATGGGTGGTGGATACACTCAGTCCCCGGGAGGATTCGCATCACCTGCTGCCTCCCAGGGAGGAGAGAAGAAAGGGGTCTGTATTTGTCACTCACCAACTCCATATWTTACAAAGTCAGCGAACAGCTAGTGGAAAAGGCCTGTCATCGTAATATTAGTAGCAAAACGCACTATTGTGTCAGCCATTGTTAAAAAAAAATTGTATTGTAGGTTAAAGTTGGCTCAATATGAATTACTCAGGCTTACTGTGTATGTATGTTTACAGAGACAACGTGCCCAACATATTATCCCCTGCACAGTGTCCCAGCTCATGTCTGCTGCACAAACAGAGGATGTCTTCAGAGTGGGAGAGGTAGAGGTTGCCCAGGTAACCCAAATTATGTCTTAAATATGATGGATGGTGGCCATTTTGTTGGGGTTTGTGGTGTGTTGCGAATGCGATACAGTGACTCATAGACTGATTAGGATTTTAATCTTCCATGTACAAATGAAATGTGTGAGGTGTGCCTTGGTATCCTATGACAGTATTCTCTTTTTTTGTGCTAGGTTACCATTGTGGGCATCATCAGAACCACTGACAAATCCATGACCAACATCCAGTACAAAGTCGATGACATGACAGGGGCCCCTATGGACGTGAAGCAGTGGGTAGATACGGAGGTGAGTCTCATCATGGCTGCTAAGTACTAGGATCAGGAAGGATATACAGTACAGTCAACACTTGCGGTATAATTTCCAAATAATGTTCAATTAACATATATTTTGTGACATCAGGCTACACTCAAATGAGAGTTCAACTGCTAACTCTACTCACCTATGGTTCTGTCCTGCTGTCTCTCCTCACTCATAGGATTCCAGTGTGGACAGCACTGTCATCCCCCCAGGCACTTACGTCAAGGTCTCTGGCAATTTGCGCTCCTTCCAGGTGAGGTCATCATCCCCACACAACTACATACCTTTATCTGTAGGTCATATCACAGCCCTGACCACATCATTCTACACATGGTTTTTTAAATGTTTTCAAACAATGGAGAGCCATGTGTAACCTGCAAATGTTTATTTTGCAGTTGAAGTCGGAAGTTTACATACACTTAGGTTGGAGTCATTAAAACTTGTTTTTTAAACACTCCACAAATTTCTTCTTAACAAACTATAGTTTTGGCAAGTCGGTTAGGACATCTACTTTGTGCATGACACAAGTAATTTTTCCAACAACTGTTTAGACAGATTATTTCACTTATAATTCACTGTATCACAATTCCAGTGGGTCAGAAGTTTACATACACTAAGTTGACTGTGCTTTAAACAGCTTGGAAAATTCCAGAAAATGATGTCATGACTTCRGAAACTTCTGATAGGCTAATTGACATAATTTGAGTAAAGAGGCACAGAGTTTGAAGGTAGGCCTTGAAATACATCCACAGGTACGAGGTGTACTTGACATCATGGTCTTTGCTTGACATCATGGGAAAATCAAAATAAATCAGCCAAGACCTCAGAAAACAAATTGTAGACCTCCAAGTTTGGTTCATCCTTGGGAGCAATTTCCAAACGCCTGAAGGTACCACGTTCATCTGTTCAAACAATAGTACGTGAGTATAAACACCATGGGACCACGCAGCCGTCATACCGCTCAGGAAGGAGACGCCTTCTGTCTCCTAGAGATTAATGTACTTTGGTGCTAAAAGTGCATATCAATCTCAGAACAACAGCAAAGGACCGTATGAAGATTCTGGAGGAAAGGGGTACAGAAGTATCTATATCCACAGTAAAACAAGTCCTATATCGACATAAACTGATAAGCCGCTCAGCAAGGAAGAAGCCACTGCTCTAAAACCGGCATAAAAAATCCAGATTACGGTTTGCAACTGCACATGGGGAGAAAGATCGTACTTTTTGGAGAAATGTCCTCTGGTCTGATGAAACAAAAATAGAACTGTTTGGCCATAATGACCATTGTTATGTTTGGAGGAAAAAGGGGGATGCTTGCAAGCCGAAGAACACCATCCCAACCGTAAAGCACGGGGGTGGCAGCATCATGTTGTGGCGGTGCTTTGCTGCAGGAGGGACTGGTGCACTTCACAAAATAGATGGCATCATGAGGGAGGAAAATTATGTGGATATATTGAAGCAACATCTCAAGACATCAGTCAGGAAGTTCAAGCTTGGTCGCAAATGGATCTTCCAAATGGACAATGGCCCCAAGCAAACTTCCAAAGTTGTGGCAAAATGGCTTAAGGACAACAAAGTCAAGGTATTGGAGTGGCCATCACAAAGCCCTGACCTCAATCCTATAGAAAATTTGTGGGTAGAACTGAAAGTGTTTGCAAGCAAGGAGGCCTGCAAACCTGACTCAGTTACACCAGCTGTGTCAGGAGGAATGGGCCAAAATTCACCCAACTTAAGCTTGTGGAAGGCTCATTTTTACTAGGATTAAATGTCAGGAATTGTGAAAAACTGAGTTTAAATGTGTTTGGCTAAGCTATATGTATACTTCTGACTTCAACTGTATATGCGTCTAGGGCAGGGAGTTGCCTCTGGCATTTTCATTCACAAATGTTAACTACACCATGCCAGTGGCGGTCGGTGCTATTTAACATTAGGGAGAACAATTAATTTTTTTATGARCATGGCCTTATTTCTATTACAGMATATTGGATGACTGTCATTCGTACTCTATTCACCCAGCTCAATGTATCATCGATAGGTTTAGGCTATTACATGATACGCAAATTTGCCATATGCCTATCATGAGATTGCTACAACCTAGCCTACAATTGAATGTTTATAGCCTAGGTACACAGGTCGAGAGACAAATTGGAGTAATCAAGGTGAGACCGTGACACTTTAAATACTGCCTTGCACACTCTTGCCTGCATCTAGCTGATCTGGTGTGTAATCATTTGTCCAAACAGTTAAAAAACGTTCCGTTTTGCAACTTAAACAAGCGTTTCTATTGGACAAATTTGGGTAGGTCCATTTCCGTTTAGTTCCGTTTGCTTCCGTTTTAGAAACGTTTTGCAACAGAATTGGCGAAGTGAATACACCGTTTATCACAAGCACACACGGTTCACTTTCATAGCAGCCACATACAGCATCATCACTTTGATGACCATGTGCAAAAATCTCCCCAAACCAAAACTGCTACAATGCCTACATCGTTGTCACCATATTAGCTAACGTCATAGTCAACAAAGTAGAACTAGTAAACCCACAATCAATCCCTGTGGACAATCACGCAGACAATCAGCAGTTACACCCTGTGGCAATAAATTTATAAAACAGAAAGCTCCCCTTGACTTGGAAGAGTTGCAGTGTTGAATAGCCTTAGCCAACATAAATTGCATTCCTCTGTCAGGTTTTTGTGTAGGCTAAATCAGCTGCATTAGCTAAGTATGTGAAAGCTAAACCAATAATTTAAAAATACACTGAGTGTACAAAACATTATGAACACCTGCTCTTTCCACGACATAGACTGACAAGCTATGATCCCATATTGATGTCACTTGTTAAATCCACTTCGATCAGTGTAGATGAAGGGTAGGCGATAGGTTAAATAAGTATTTTTGAGACAGTTGACATATGGATTGTGTATGTGTGCCATTCAAAGRGTGAATGTGCAAGACAAAATATTTAAGTACCTTTGAACGGTGTATGGTAGTAGGTGCCAGAAGCACTGGTTTGTGTCAAGAACTGAATTGAGGCTGTTCTGAAAGCAAAAGTGGTTGTGCAACTCAATATTAGGAAGGTGTTCTTAATGTTTTGTACACTCAATGTATAGCTAGCTCTCTCTCTGCTGCTGCTTAATTTAAGAATTTAATTTGTTCAAACTGATCAACTATTTTCTTTCTCGATCTTTGAGKCAACTATTCACCACAATTTATGCACTGCAGTGCTAGCTAGCTGTAGCATATGGTTTCAGTACTAGATTCATTCTCTGCTCCTTTGATTGGACAGCATGTTCGTTTATGCTGATAGCTCTGATAGGTTGGAGGATGTCCTCCGGAAGTCTTCATAATTACTTTCTAAGTCTATGGAAGGGTGTGAGAACCATAACCCTCCTAGGTTTTGTATTGATGTCAATGTACCCAGAGGATGGAAAATAGCTTTCATCTGGCTACACCATGGTGCTACCCTAGAGGGTGCTGTTGAGTCTACTATAGCCCTTCATTGCAAAACAGTGTGGTTTTTTTTATCGGTTATTTGTTGACATTAATATATTTAGTATAGTTTTATCTAAAATGTTTCACTTTATTTTTTTTTATGCAATTCACTGAGTGGGATGGTCCTCCCTTCTCTGAGGAGCCTCCACCGACCTGTGCAAATGCATTCATGTTAACTGAAAGTGTGTGTTGCACATTCAGTCCTGTGTGTCTCTCTGTGTCTGATGCACTGACTGTGGGTGTTTGTGTAACTTCCTGTCTTCAATAGAACCACAGGTCCGTGGTAGCGTTCAGCGTCCGGCCCCTAGAGGACATGAACGAGATCACCTCCCACATGCTGGAGGTGGTGCAGGCACACGTGCTGCTCAGCAAACCACAGACTATTATGGTGAGAACCTCCTTCACACATGACAAAGAGCACCAGGGCCTAAAATTAACACCCGCCTCCTGCGGGTAGATWTTGGCATTGGTGGGTAAGATGCCCTTTTCACCAGCCATGTTGGCGGGTGGTCAGGGCTTCACACTTCGAGCGTTTCACTCGCATTTGTTAATAAGAAGTCAAGTAATCACATTTATAGCAAAATAAATRCCGCAGTAGCTKTTTTTCATAGTATTTCTACCGTTTTGTTTCATTGTTGGTAAATTTATCGCACAAAGTCAAAACTACGTATCCTATAGCCTATCCCACCTCGAGCGGACACACTGCCTGTCTAGGGGCTGTGCGTCCATGAAGAGCTCCGTGAAAGATAATTTTTTAGAAGCACTGCACAGGCATAAAGTTAGTCTAATTTACTGGAATTGGAAGTCTACTGATACTTTGTCCTTGTGTTTCTTGCCAATTTACATTTTGTTCGCAAGCTAGGTTATTTTATTTTATTTTTTCAATATTTGAGTTTCAACTGCTAGGGAAGAGAAGACAATGCAGCTATTAGTCAGACTCTGAATCTCAGACACATGACTCTTGAGTCGTGTTACCGCGGTAACCTCCTGCCCTTAACGGGGCATGTGAACATCTGTGATTTATTTTGGTTAACACTGGTCACAAAAATTTATATGAAATTAAACAATATACCACATTACTTCTTACTAGTAATACATTATTGTTTTAGAAACATTACAAAGCATGCTCATCTGTTTTTTGGTTTTGTTGATGTAATTTTAGGGGTGAAGAAATATTTTGTCTGGTAAAAAATGTAGTGGCTGGTAGATTTTTAAATCTACCTGACACAGTGGCTGGTGGACCAAAACGTAAATTTTAGGCCCTGAAGAGCACCACTATGCCTGCATTTTTTACTCTTTTCCACCTGTATAACAGTAGTCACAGAGCTGACGAGTTGGCCTTGGCCCATCTGCCACATATTTAAATAGAGATGCATGAATCATTAAACTTAGCTTTGAATAAGGCCATTCCATCTCAGTAATGCCACAATCAGCTGCTTGTGCTTTTTATTAATAAAGTTTGGTTTTGAATCTCTTCCTGCTTGGCACCACTCACACACAGTTCTGGTTCCCTTTTTAGATGGGCGGAGGAGGGGGAATGAACACTAGCATGGTGCCCTTGTCGCGGCCGGGAATGGGTGGCAACATGGGAGGTGGATACTCGGGTGCCAACGACATGTCCGCTAACGGCCTGAGCCCAAGCCAGAACCAGGTGAGTCTGCAATGGACTAAAGAAAAGCGATGGGAACATTAAATAGTTGGTAGAATAAACAATAGGTAGCCTAAACGCACCGACCATATCAATTGGGAAGTAAACCCGCACACCTTACCTGTTACCAGGTTAAAGGAGAAAAAAGTGTACTTTATTTAAAAAATCCAGCACATTGGTGGTCTAATGATTACAAAATTAATTGGACCTCATCAGTTTGTTAAAAATGCCTTACCAAACTTACCATACTACCATCTGTAGGACTGGCATAACAATTGGGAAGTCTTCAAGAGTTGTTCTACATGTGATTGGCACAATATTCTATATGAATGTTTTTTATGTTATGCTTGTCCTCTCATAAGGTGCTGAGCTTGATAAGGAGCTGTCCAGACGCACAGGGTATCAGCACACAGGACTTGAAGCAGAGACTCAGCGGCATGAGCTTGGCTGTCATCAAGTAAGACATTCCCTTCCCTCCGTCCTCAAATCTGATTCTGATTGATATGCTTGAATGTGTCCTGTTGGACCACAACAGTGGTCGTGTTCTGCAGGGCACAACGTTGGCCGGCGTTCAGATAAAAATATTTAATAGAACAAACATGTATTTCTGGGATGTAGAATAAGTAATATCGGCTCTATTCATTGCATTTCTATCTGCAACGTTCAACATTTACCCTACTGAACATGGCCCAGTGCACTCTCATGTGCAAGGCATAAGAGTAGACTGCATAATTAAGCATGCTGCATTGGCACCAGTCTTACTGTCCTTTGTCTAATCATAGGCATGCAGTGGAGTTCCTCAGCAACGAAGGACACATCTTCTCCACCATCGACGAAGATCACTTCAAGTCTACGGACAATGACGACTAAAGCATCTCTCCATTCCCTGTTAGCACTAAGAACATGATCATAGTCTTGGGTTCATTCTCAACACACTGTGCGCTATGAGCGGACGATTGTATTTAAGAATAACACCCAAACCCCTCTTAGAATTTTAAGATCTCAACACTGAAAATAGAACCTGTAGTCATTCATGGGAGCATGATTCATACTGAGGAACATCATGAGATGTCTATATAATCCTGAGGGTTTCTGTGAAATTAGTTTGACTGACGTGGTGGCCAGTGTTCACATATCCTGTTTCAACTTCCGTTAATGATATTACAGTAAGAGTGGGTGCATCACAGGCCAATGATTTTTCTCACAGTGAATGCAATCTGTGTGACTACCAGTTCCTGAATCATTGGTCTTGGTAGTTGTCGTTTAAAAATGGTGGACAGAATGCAAAACTTTGCCATTCCTAATCAGATTGTCTTATGTCTCTATGTTTTGTTTTTGTTTCTAGTAAATGTATATTTTCAGAAAAATGTGTCATTTGTTCTCAAGATATTACTATTCTTTTATATAGTCAATTGGGAAGTATCTCTTACAATGTATGTAACCTTAGAATGCAGAAGTATAAGATCATACAGTATCGATACCCAAAGGAATGATGCATATGCACCAGTAAAGCTTTGTGTTGCGCAAGAAGATCCCCACTGTTATCACTCCGGCTTTCTTATATTGACCTCCACTCTTAACAGTAAGGACACTGACGCTGCCAGACTAGCATCATTGAGTTTTAAAATAAGGGAACATTTTAAGTTACAAAATACATGGCTAAATTATGAAATGTAACAACCAATAGGCTTTTATTATGATAAGCATTTGGGATAATCGGTTGGCAAGTGTTGCTTGTGACTTTAGCAATGTAGAAAATGAAAACCAAGTAACAAAATATGGGTACAATAAGACATGTATCCTGTTTTTGCACAGTCCCATCTCAAAATATTCACGGTTACAGTGGCTGGCTATCAGTCTGCATAGTTCTGACATTGTCTTGCACCCAATAGTTATTCTATTTTATGCAATGAGACTTTAGTTAGCCTTTTAATAGTTATTCCTCTGGCTGGTTCAGTAAAATAAAAAATTGTCCTGTGCTCTTTTCAACTTGTCGTCCACTTGCTCATAATCATGGTCACTGTCCACATCTGCGTGAACTTCATATTTCGCTGCTGCTGAAAAACAAGTTAATTTTAGGCTTACTGAACAATTGAGGTTTTGTGTGACGTGGTCAACCAGTGCAAAAACATTTACCTAAACAGGAAACTACAGATAACAGTAAAATGTTTTATAAAAATATGCACCAAATTCAGAAACAATGAATGGGATATTTTTGGGCGTAGACTTTTACTTCCCTCATGTCATAGCTCACAAGTAATTTCCAATGTAAGACATACTGTACCTTTATTGTTGGGCTTGTGACTTATAGACTTGCTGTAAGTGTTTGGCTGAGCCTTGCCTGACTTGACATCGGTCATAGGCTTTCTTGGATTCAGCGGAGGGGCATCATCCTTGAAAGCCTTCACGACAACAGGAAAATGAAGCTACCGTTATTCTAGGAAGTGTACATGCTATGTTGAAATAACAGGAACCACATATTTGCATGGGGTGAGGAGTCTGCATCAGCAAACAACATTTTCACAACTGATGAGACTACAGTACCATGCGGGTGGGGTGTGTTGTGTGTGAATGTTCTAATATTTGTTATTTAACTAGGCAAGTCAGTTAACAAATTCTTATTTACAATGACGGCCTGCCAAAAGGCAAAGGCCTCTTGCGGGGATGGGGGCCTGGGATTAAATATAAATATAGGACAAAACGCACATCACAACAAGAGAGACTACATAAAGAGAGATCTAAGACAACATAGCAAGGCAACAACACAGCATGGTAGCAACATAACAACATGGTACAAACCTTATTGTGCACAGGCAACAGCAACAAAGTGAAGGTAGAGACAACAAAACATCACACAAAGCAGCCACAACTGTCAGTAAAAGTGTCCATGATTGAGTCTTTGAATGAAGATATTCCAGTCGCTAGCTGCAGCAAACTGAAAAGAGGAGCGATCCAGGAATTTGTGTGCTTTGGGGACCTTTAACAGAATGTGACTGACAGAACGGGTGTTGTATGTGGAGGATGAGGGCTGCAGTAGATATCTCAGATAGGGGGGAGTAAGGCCTAAGAAGGTTTTATAAATAAGCATCAACCAGTGGGTCTTGCGACGCGTATACAGAGATGACCAGTTTACAGAGGAGTATAGAGTGCAGTGATGTGTCCTATAAGGAGCATTGGTGGCAAATCTGATGGCCGAATGGTAAAGAACATCTAGCCACTCGAGTGCACCCTTACCTGCCGATCTATAAATGATGTCTCCGTAATCTAGCATGGGTAGGATGGTCATCTGAATCAGGGTTAGTTTGGCAGCTGGGGTGAAAGAGGAGCGTTTACGATAGAGGAAACCAAGTCTAGATTTAACTTTAGCCTGCATCTTGGATATGCGCTGCTAGAAGGACAGTGCACCGTCTAGCCATACTCGCAAGTACTTGTATGAGGTGACTACCTCAAGCTCTAAACCCTCAGAGGTAGTAATCACACCTGTGGGGAGAGGGACATTCTTCTTACCAAACCACATGACCTTTGTTTTGGAGGTGTTCAGAACAAGGTTAAGGGTAGAGAAAGCTTGTTGGACAATAAGAAAGCTTTGTTGTAGAGCATTTAACACAAAATCCGGGGAGGTGCCAGCTGAGTATAAGACTATCATCTGCATTTAAATGGATGAGAGAGCTTCCTACTGCCTGAGCTATGTTGTTGATGTAAATTGAGAAGAGTGTGGGGCCTAGGATTGAGCCTTGGGGTACTCCCTTGGTGACAGGCAGTGGCTGAGACAGCAGATTGTCTGACTTGGTAGTTAGCAAACCAGGCCAAAGACCCCTCAGAGACACCAATACTCCTTAGCCGCCCCACAAGAATGGAATGGTCTACCATAATATAAGACATTGATTGAGCAACCCAAGACCCTATTATATGAGGCAGCATTTTAGTCCTAGTCAAATCAAGTCACAACTTATTAAACTTATTTAAAGTGTATTTCACAATATCTCAACATACTTTACAGAGAACATTTTAAAGTTAAAACAGAGAAACATCAGACATAGAGACAGTACAGTGGCACATTTTTTTTAGACAATTTCACAGCTAAGACAAGGGATGTGGGGGCTGCAAGACAGAGTACAAGGGCAATACATGGGATGCAAGACAGTAGGACAGTAAACAAGTCCAGCAAGACAGGAGTGACAACAGGAGATGAGCAGTGCTATATCCTGCCTAGAAAGTACATAAGGTCTGAAAGGAGGAGCTTACCGGAGGCAGAGGAGCAGGGGGCCTTTGAGTCTTTTTGCTATCAAGACTTAGACCACTCAACAGGGAAAGGGTGCCGCTTTTGGGTGGAAGACAGGGGGCATCTGGGTGTGAGGGTGAAGGGGTTGCCTTGGAAGACTTTGAGCCTGACAATGGCTTTGAGCCTGACGGCGGATTTGATCTTGATGATGGCTTCGGCTTTGGTGGACGTGGTGGTGGGGGCTCATCTGATGCGGTGAGCTTTCGAAATTCGTAATAGAATGAGTCCGTCACCTCTGTAACTGTCTCCAGGTGATATTCTTGGGTCAAAGGCAAGGGGTCGTTAGTAAAAGACAAAGACATGTTAAGCCAGTCGGTGGGTATCTCAAAGCACCTCTCTGGCTTTCCTGGAAGGCTGGCCTGGACCATGGGCTGTATAGTAGCCTCCTGCAGCCTCAGGGATGAGAACCCCACCAGAGGATCTTTCTCCAGCTCTGTGTCACCGCTCACCACCTTAACGTCCAATGGCAGAGCGAAGGCCTTGCACAAGTCCTTCAGGCTGTACTTCTTATTGTCCGTGAGCTTCTCCACAAAGTGGCTCTGCATGTACAGGGGCAAGTGGACCACCTCGCTCTCCTCCTTCTCCTCTTCATCCTCCTCCTCGTCATCGTCCACTTCTTGTAGACGTCTACATACAAGGACCTCCACGGTCTGGTTATTCTTCTCCTCCTGGCTGGTTCTTCCTYCGGGCAGCTTCACCTTCTCGCAGCGCAGCACCTCCAGCTGCTCGCCCACACTGAGTGCCAGAAGCCCCTCCTCCTCCAGCTCCTCACTGTGCTGCGTCACCCTGACCGTGAGAAACTGCGCTTGGGTCGAGGCGGCGTACAGCTCGTACACCGACTCGAACTCCCGCGGCCTCCGTCGCAGCCGTCCCCCGTAGCTCTGCGACATTAGGAAGTACTGGCGGGCCTTGCGCCCCTTGAGACCCGAAGCCAGAACCATGGCTGAGGAACCACGCTTGTGAAGGACTAGAGGATCGCCCTTGTGTAGTTCAGCCAGCCAGGTACAACGGAACAGAGGCTGGCCCTCATGGTGCTCCAGTATTTCAGCCATTGTGGGGAAGGCCTCGTCTGGCTGTGCAAAGACCTCGAGAAGAGTGAGCGGGGTCACAAATGTCAAGTCTTGGGATTGCGTCGTCACGTCGACCACATCCACCTCCAAGCTGGAGGGGAACTTGACTATGTTCTTCCTCACTGTGAGAAAATTAGAGAAATTTTGTTGAAAGGGTGAAGACCATACAGTAAAGTACTAAACTTGATGCTGAGCAGAATAAAAAAACTAAGCTGTATGTTCAAATTGCACAATCCTGTAGTGTAATGATTTGTGAAAAATAAATGCAGGCTACAGTTTGCCAATAGCTTTGATGACGTGCTCCTCAGGCAACACTTCTCTCAGTTCTAGATTCTAACATGATATCTCAATGTTTTTTCATTGGCTAAGGAAGTATGCCGTTGGTTGACTCAGAACCAGGTTCTACTCACAGTGCATGATGGCCTGGACCTGGTATATGGGGCTGAAGACTAGCGATGCCCCGTGCTTGGTCTTCTTGCTGAAGCAAAAGTGCCGGCTGCAGAGGTGGGGCGAGGACATGATCTCCTTGAGGGTGTAGGTCTGGTCACTCTCACACTCATAGAACTCCCCACAGCAGGAGAAGGGGACTAGCACTTCAGCCGACGCCCCCTGCTGGCCTCTGAGTTGACAGCGGACGCAGCTCTCCTCACCCCCGTCCTGCTGTTCGATGTGTAGCATGGTCACGGCCACCCCGGCGCCGAGGGTGAAATTCTGTAAGGTCAGCTCACATCGGCTGGTGAAGGTGAAGGGAAGGCAGGTGTCCAGGCCTACAGGCCTCAGACTCACCATCTCCTCCACTGTGCTGTATGGCATCTCCTCTGGAACCAGCTTGAACAGATCTGAGCAGGAGAGTCCGCAATGAGGCCATGAATAACACAGCATTGATCAAGTGATTTTATTCAAATTAATTAAACATATTACCATGGTTAATAAAGAATAAGGGGGCCTCACATACATGGAATTACTAGAACTGCCATTCTTGGTCAAGTCAATCATTTGTGCTAGTGGGACCGGAGGCATTTCTTTTTCTATTTCTAGGCCTGGCTAAGCGCATTTGTTGAAAACCGTAAGCCTCACCTGCATGGTTGATGGGCAGCTCAAACGTATCATTGYTGCTGGTGTCCTCACAGCTGACAGACAGGAGCTCGATGTCGATGACCTTCACCAGGTCCCCCGTGGACAGGCACACCTCGCTTCCCGACAGCTCATAAACAGACCCTATAAMGCATCAACACACCACAATTTCAGCTCTGATGACAGTGCAATATTTGCAGCAACATGCACATACTGTACTTGTTTATTTTATTACATTTTTTATTGGAGGTGTTTACTCAATAATACTGTACCGTTACAAAGCATGCCTCAACTGATAGAAATAGATATACATTACACAGTACTAACTTATCTGTTCCAGGAACATCACTCATGAGACTTTCTACTTTCATTTTTCCACCATTTCCTTATTTGGAATTAAATAGCTTTTTCTTGTGGGTTGCATGTCATTTATTTGATACATTGTCTCAATATCAACCTGGTTGTAGTCAGCAGTATGCATCAACTGATGGACTGGATGGATGGATGGATGGACTGACCATCCATCCATATAACCAAGCATATTATTATCTATAAACCTTTGAACATATGATATTACATATAGTCCTCTACGTATTTATTTAGAAAGTGAAGCAAAAACATTTAATTTAGCTCTATACTCCAGCATTTTGGATTTGAGATCAAATGTTTCATGAGGCGACAGTACAGTATGTCACCTATAATTTGAGGGGATATATACATATCTGTTTACTGTTTAGAAATGAAAGCACTTTATATATCTACTCCCATTTGAAGGTGTCATCAGTATTTGGACAAATTCACTTATGTGAGTATTAAAGTAGTCAAAAATGTGTATTTTGCTCCCATATTCCTAGCATGCAATGACTACATCAAGCGACTACATCAAGTAACTCTACAAACTTGTTGGATGCATTTACGTTTGTTTTGGTTGTGTTTCAGATTATGTTGTGCCCAATAGAAATCAAATCAAAGTTTATTGGTCGCCTACACAGTTGCAGATGTTTTTGCAAGTGCAGTGAAATGCTTATGTGTCACGGATTCCCCCGGTACTGCTGCTCATTCTGTTCACCAGCTCCGGCTCACTGAACTGGATCATTACCACCAACCCCGGACTGTCTTGTCTCATTATGCACACCTGGTTCCCATTCCCCCCGATTAGTATGTGTATATATGTGCCCTCTGTTCCTCATTGTCCTTGTTGATTATTGTTCCATGTCCGTTGGTCTTGTGAGTACATGTGCTCCGTTGTATCGGCTTGCGCGTTACGGTGTTAGTATGCATTTGTTAATACCGGTCTCGTCCCGTGTATTTATTAGAGGTTTACACCTCGCTCTTTGTTTGTGTTATAGCCCTGTGTTGTGTGTGTGTGTTTGTTTTGGGCTTCGACCCCGTCATGTTCATGAGGTATGTATTTTTGGGTAGAGAAATATATTTTAAAAACTATTTCGGATTCCTCCGCCTGTCTCCTATCATTATACAACGTGACATTGTTTCTAGCTCCAACAGTGCAGCAATACAATAACAATACGCACATAATCCAAAAGTATTTTTGACTCCGTTCCGTTTATTCCAAACCATTACAATGAGCCCGTCCTCCTATAGTTCCTCCCACCAGCCTCCTCTGGCTGAAATCAAGGCCCCTCTGAAAATGTATATTCCTGGCCATGATCAAAACAACAAAGTAGGAATAACAAATTAAATTAACTGGTTCTCTCAGGTCAGCCAATCACTAACTTCCCTGGACACAACAGCCATCCCAGCCTTATGTTCCCTGCAGCCTCTCCCTGAAATCCAACCCTGGGAGGTGTATGACAAGCTGCGTGTGATCAAAAACAACCTGGCCCCTACGGTGTGCCACAGCAGATCCTATGAGAATTTGCCTGCGAGTTGAGTCAACCCATCAGTGACATCCTCAACACATCATTCCAGCGAGGTGAATTCCCCTCCCAGTGGAAAGAAGCCACAGTCGTGCTCAACCCTAAGACCCTCCCCCCGACAGCCAACCAGCTATGGCCTATATCCTTGACACCACAACTATCAAAAGTTTCTGTGAGCTTCACTGCCAACTGGATGAAGGAAGACATAAAACCCAACATAGACCCCAGACAGTTTGGAAGCAGACCCGAAAGATCATCGACTTACGCTCTCGTTAGCCTTTTGGACTATACAAACAGTCACACATCCCATCCACCATAACCACCCTCATCACCACTTCTCCAAGGCCTTTGACAAAATCGGCCACACCATCGCCATTGAACGCCTGATCCAACTGGATGTCAGACCTGCCCTCACAGCATGGCTCTGCAGTTTTGTGACCGGAAGTAAACAACACTCAGACTGGCAGGAGCTGAAGGGAGGTGTGGCTCAAGGAACTCCTCTGGGTCCTCATCTTCCTTGCAGTCATTGACGGTGCAGCCCGGGGTGTTGACGGTAGGTGGAAGTACATTGATGATTTCAGTCTGGCCCACACAAGCACAAGGGGAAAAATCTGCACACCACAGCAGGGCCTGGACCACTTTGACTCATGGGTTCAGGCAAGCAAAATGTCACTGAACCCTGCCAAGTGCAAGGTCCTATCAGTGACCCTCACTAGAAACCCACCTGTCTCATGCCCTCTCCAGATCGAGGGGCAGGGCTGCGTAAGAGCAGCTCAAGGTGTCTAATAATGTGAAGATTCTAGGGTTAATGGTACAGACGGATTCACAATGGGGTGAGCAGGTTGTTCGTTTTTTCAAATGCTGTGGTGAATTTTTCACAAGTATGTGGCACATTTTCACAACGCTTAGTACAAAACTCAAAACAGATTATCAAAAAGGCAGTTGTTCCAAAACTCAAAGCACATTTCCAAATGACTGAGTACAACACACAAAATCATAGTCACTTTTTCACAAAAATTAAATCTGTTTTTCATCTAGAAATACATGTTCCACATTGCAATACATGTTTACATTAAGTACTTGGCTTTCACAATACAATGCTCACATTACTTTTAATATGATAGTCTTCTTATTTGTTAAAATACCTTTTACTTAATCAAACTGCTCTTATTCGATAATCACTTAACCTTTTGGTAAACCTATAGATTTTAAACTGGTTTGTCTACTATATACAGAGTTGGAGAACTACATAATTACACTGTATGTTTGTAAAATATATACATATAAAGTATGATATACACTGAGTGTACAAAACATTAAGGACACCTACTCTTTCCATGATATAGACTGATCTGGTGAATCCAAGTGAAAGCTATGATCCCTTATTGATGTCACTTGTTAAATCCACTTCAATCGGTGTAGGGGAGGAGACAAGTTAAAGAAGGATTTTTAAGCCTTGAGACAATTGAGACATGGATTGTGTATGTGTGCCATTCAGAGGGTTAATGGGCAAGACAAAATATTTAAATGCCTTTAAACGGGGTATGGTAGTAGGTGCCAGGCACACTGGTTTGTGTCAAGAACGGCAACGCTGCTGGGTTTTTCACACTCAACAGTTTCCCATGTGTATCAAGAATGGTCAGAGGACAGACACTACGCCCTTCAACACTGGGCGGTCCCGTTCTGTGAGCTTGTATGGCCTACCACTTCGCAGCTGAGGCAAAGTTTCTCCTACACGTTTCCACTTGTCACGTTCCTGACCTGTTTACCCTTGTTTTTGTATTTGTTTAGTATGGTCAGGGCGTGAGTTGGGGTGGGCATTCTATGTTATGTGTTTCTATGTTGGGTTAAATGTATTAGCCTGATATGGTTCTCAATTAGGGGCAGGTGTTTTACGTTTCCTCTGATTGAGAACCATATTAAGGTAGGCTGTTCTCACTGTTTGTGGGTGATTGTAGCTGTGTCTGTCGCACCACACGGTACTGTTTCGTTTCATTCATTTTCGTGTGTTCCTTCCTGTTCGTACGTTCATGTTATATGTTCTCTAGTTCAGGTTTGTTCACGTCGTTTATTGTTTTGTAGTTTTCAAGTGTTCTTCGTCTTCTTTTATAAATAAAAKAAGATGTATTCAACTCAAGCTGCATATTGGTCCGATCCTTGCTCCTCCTCAGACGAGGAGGAGAACGAACGTTACACCACTTCACAATGACAGCACTTACAATTGACCAGGGTAGCTCTAGCAGAGCAGAAATTTGAGGAACATACTGGTTGGAAAGGTGGCATCCTATGATGGTGCCACATTGAATTTCACGGAGCTCTTCAGTAAAGCCATTCTACTGCCAATGTTTGTCTATGGTGATTTACATGGCTGTGTGCTCAATTTTATACACCTGTTAGCAACGGGTGTGGCTGAAATAGCTGAATCCACTCATTTGAAGGGGTGTCCACATACTTTTGTATATATAGTGTATCTTGCATTTTTTGATATTGGATCAACTGGTTAAAACAACTAAATTGAGAATATATCATTATGTTGTATTTTGGTGATTAAACCAATGTTTTCATGATATTTCAGTCAACTTATATTTTAGATGAATGGTTGTGTGGTGAAAGATGTTTCCAAACAAAATGAATGCACAATGAAAGGTTTTGAATGTAAGACTGGCTGCGTTACAAGTGTTAACAGTTTGGAGTTTTGTACTAGGAGTTTTGAAAATTCACCACATTTCCCAAGAGGAAAATAGCAACAAAGCGGTTGAAAATAACTTAACTCAATGTTTTATTTTAGCAAAGTTGGAAGATGTTTGTTAGAAGGCCATTGTAGGCCAAAATGTTATATTTTAACTTAAATAAACATAGCATTTTTAATGGTATTTATGCCTCTGTAACTTTCTCACTCATCATTATTAACGATTCATTCATGATTATCCATAATCATGGTAGCATCCACATGAATATAGAAGTGTTCAGAAACATATGGTACTCTTATTTACAATAAAAGTGACTCCAAAATGACACAATAAATGATTTACCATTCATTTCTATTGGGCGCAACATAATCTGAAACGCGAACTGCAAATGCATCCAAGTTTGTAGAGTCATGGCGTGCTTGGACTATGTGACCGAACACTACACTTTGACTACTTTAATACACGCATAATTACATTTGTCCAAATAAATGACACCTTCAAATGTGGGGACTAGATACTGTCATTTCTAAACGGTAAAACAGATATGTATATGAAAGTACCCTCAGTTGTAAATAAGATATTCTGTACTGTTGCCTAGTTATGAGGCTTTTGTTCTACTTCTGTGTATGTCAGAATTGATTATTTAAAAAACTGCCACTGACTGTTAATCAGTAAGGTCTACTCTGCTTGTCTGTCTCATTTCTGGCAATGTAAAAAYTGGTTTGCCCACACATGGAGTTTATGAAAGAAAGTATGAAAAAGTCTTACCTTGAAAGTATACCCCAGAGCAAACCTGCAGAATCCGTGGCAGACAAGTTTGATCCACGGATGCAATTAATTCTTGCAGGGACATAACTGTTTCAGTGCCTGCCATCACTGCCCCGATGTTGTGCTGTCAAGGCTCAACTGTGGTTCCAAGAGAGGTGCCACTGACCTAACAGTCAAAAACCACAATTGTATGAGGAAGTAGGCAACCAGATATTTTCAAGTAAAGTTAACCCCTACCCTGTGACACTAGCTTGTGTTGCCAATAAAGATATGTGAACTGGGCTTTTACTTATTTATTGTTTGCTTATTTTATGCAGCCATTAACATTTTATTATTGGCCTACATTCAAAAAAGGAAGCTTACAACTCACCATGTTAACTATTGAAAAATTATGGATCCTAGCAGTACAGTATTGCATTGTGGATTTTTTTCWATTCTATTCATGTTTGCTGTATGTGAATATATATTTTATAGATGTCTCACTATCAGCTGTAAAGCAGCCCCTCAGTAATAATAAACATTCTATACTCTACTCCATAGCAGTTAAAAGGTATAATTAAAATACATTCTGCAAAAGTGTATGGTCTGTGATAAATGGGAAGCTACATCAACATGCACCAAAATGAAATGTGACACCGCAACTTCCTACAATTTGCAGTCTATAAATGTAATATGAAACAAGGAGTATGGTGCTCTAGTAGTCTATGTTATTCTGCCCAGTGGCTTTTCAATAAAAAAACAGTCTATACTATTGACTATTCTTGAAGCTATTCAATCTGATTCAAGTGAATGAGCGATAATGAACATAATAACTGTATGCGTTAGTGCGTGTGTGTTCACAGTTCATAGTTATGAACCACTGCCATTACATTTCAGTAGGCAACCTTTTTTTCTAGAGTCGAATCAAATCATTGTAGATAATGGAATGATTTACTTTTCATCCATTTGGGCAGAGACAGAAAGATTTGGCTGTCAAGGGTTTAACCCCACAAAACTACAATTCCCAGTGCAAGGGAACATTTTACCCAGCGGGTTTGTGAATGGAGAATCCTGCAAGATGGCGACTAATGCAACTGCTATAAACTTACCATCTTTTGATTGTCCAACATGGTGAGAAAATGCATTTACCGGTATATTTACGTTGTACAAAGACATCAAGTGCATGCAAAATCACAAAACAGCATTACTTTTTTATTTTGTAGCCAGAAACGTATGTATTCCTTTTAGCCACGTCTTATTAGCTAACATATGCTAGCTAGCTGATTCATTTCACTGAATGGTGTGCTTAGCTTTTGGTCCTTGTTGTTTCCAGGGCAGGCAAGCCCCCTCCAGGACTCCATTTGGACGTGATGAAAGGGGACAAAATGGTCGAGGTAAGAGCTTAGGGCTTCTGTGGCGAAAATTTGAACTGCCTATCTCTATTATCTGTACTCTTAACAAGGCTAGATATTCTGTATGGTTCCTTAGAATATGGCTAATATCTTGCATAATACATCAGTCATTAGCTGATGGGTTTACTTACTTACTTTCTGTACTAACCAACTGTACCAGCTCTATCAAAAGCTGTGATAGAGAACCATAGGATGTAGTCCCACGTGATGTAGTTTACCTATAAATGTCTATAGTATAGACTGTCTACTTCAATATACAATATAGTCTACTTCAGTCTGTATACTTCAATATAGGTAGCTAGGTGTCATGGTGTACTTAACTAAATAAACTAATTGATCATACATGCATGCACCAGATACGGACACGACTGTCCTCAGCCCAGTGCATCCTGGTGCCTGAGTTCCGTGACTGTTGGGTTTTAAGAAAGGTGCCACAGAAACATCAGCCCTGATATTTAAGCTCAGGAGTGCACTCTTGAGTTATGGCTCAGAGGCACAGGGCTTTAAACTGTTTCTTACAGCTGGCAAGGATTTCATTCAATGTTATCAGTGTTGTTAGCCTGGGTGTCTGTTTAGGATCTTTTGCCAACTCCTTATGGAATTGTCATGCAAAAACAGCTTGGCGTGAGAATGAGTGACGAGGAGTTGGCAAGAAAGCAGAATTATATCTGGGACCACCAGGCTAGGATGTTGTGACATAAGAAAATACATGTATTGCCCAATCTGTTGTTATGATGGTGAATCCTTGAAGAAACTGATCATTGACGAGAAGAAGTACTACTTATTCGGGAGGAACCCGGACATGTGTGATTTCACCATCGACCACCAGTCATGTTCACGCGTGCATGCTGCCCTGGTCTACCACAAGCACCTGAAGAGGGTGTTCCTTATCGATAACAACAGCAGTAAGTGAACTGTCGTGTTCATCAGTCTGTAAAATAGTTTCTTACCTCAGCTAGTAAAAAGTACTCAAAATGTAACAGTTGCATTGCCTTAGAGGAGTGCACTGTAGAATCAAGGCTGTGCAACTGTTACTCTTTACTTCACTTACTTTTTCTAAATTACATCCGTACATGATATGTGGACTTGAAGTTTGTAAATTACGTTCTCAGCGCATGGTACCTTCCTGGGACACATCCGCCTGGAGCCCAATAAGCCTCAGCAGGTCCCCATAGACTCCACCATGTCGTTTGGGGCGTCCACGCGAGCCTACACCATCCGGGAGAAACCTCAGAGCCAGCAAGGAACCAACGCCGCCACGGGGGACAGCAAGGCCGGAGAGGACGAGGAGGGGTCTAAGGGTCTCTTAGGGTTACCAGAGGAGGAGACCGAGCTAGAGGTGTGTCTGTGTGTCTTCTGTAGTTGTCTACTTGGGCATTTGTCTGGTCATGCTGGTAAGGAGGGTGTGTACTATTACCACAGTAGCTATAGATAAACTATGTAAAGCGGGACATCCTGAGTTATCTTTTGTTCTGTCAGTGTCTTTAGTGTTTTTYAGCTCTCGCTGTTCCCAATTCCGTGTGTTTAGTGTTGACTTTGTTTCACTTCTCCTTTCCCAAACATTCATCCATTCCCTGTCTGGGCTGTGACAGAACCTGACGGAGTTCAACACGGCGCACAACAAGCGCATTTCCACCCTGACCATCGAGGAGGGCAACCTAGATATCCAGAGACCTAAGAGGAAGAGGCGGAACTCAAGAGTCACCTTCAACGAGGACGATGAGGTCATCAACCCGGGTAAGCTCTCTCTTCAACTCCATTGGCCTAGCACCAGTACCCCAGTGCTGTTGAAGTATTGGTTCTTTATCTGTAGTTGAGGAAAAGTGTTTCTGTGCCTGTCTTCAAATTTCACAGTGTCTAAGAGACTTTTTAAAATGTTATGATTTAAAAGGAAATACTGATCCTAGATTAACTCTTACTCTGAGAGTCTTTGTGAACATGGGCCCTGATTTACAGTACCAGTCAAAAGTTTGGACACCTACTCATTCAAGGGCATTCTCTCAACCAGCTTCACCTGGAATGCTTTTCCAACAGTCTTGAAGTAGTTCCCACATATGCTGAAAACTTGTTGGCTGCTTTTCCTTCACTCTGCGGTTCAACTCATCCCAATCCATCTCAATTGGGTTGAGGTTGGGTGATTGTGGAGGCCAGGTCATCTGATGCAGCACTCTATCACTCTCCTCCTTCGTCAAATATCMCTTACACAGCCTGGAGGTGTATTGGGTCATTGTCCCGTTGAATAACAAATGATAGTCCCACTAAGCGCAAACCAGATGAGAGGGTGTATCCCTGCCAAATGCTAAATAAATCACTGACAGTGTCACCAGGAGAGCACCCCCACACATGTGGAGATCGTCCGTTCACCTACTCTGCATCTCACAAAGACAGCGGTTGGAACCAAACATCTCCAATTTGGACTACAGACAAAAGGACAGATTTCCACCGGTCTGATTGTCCATTGCTCGTGTTTCTTGGCACTAGCAAGTCTCTTATTATTATTATTATTGTTGGTGTCCTTTAGTAGTGCGTTCTTAGCAGCAATTGGACCATGAAGGCCTGATTCATGCAGTCTCCTCTGAACAGTTGATGTTGAGATGTGTCGGTTACTTGAAATCTGTGAAGCATTTATTTGGGCTGCAATTTCTGAGGCTGGTAACTCTAAAGAACTTATCATCTGCAGAAGAGGTAACTCTGGGTCTTCCTTTCCTGTGGCGGTCCTCATGAGAGCCAGTTTCATCATAGCGCTTGATGATTTTTGTGACTGCATCTGAAGACACTTTCAAAGTTCTTGACATTTTCTGAATTGACTGACMCTCATGTCTTAGTAATGGCCTGTCGTTTCTCTTTGCGTATTTGAGTTGTTCTTGCCATAATATGGACTTGGTCTTTTACCAAATAGCCATATCTTCTGTATACCACCCCTACCTTGCCATAACACAACTGATTGGCTCAAATGCATTAAGAATGAAAGAAATTCCACAAATTAAATTTTAACAAGTCACACCTGTTAATTGAAATGCATTCAAGATGACTACCTCATGAAGCTGGTTGAGAGAATGCCAGGAGTGTGCAAAGCTGTCATCAAAGCAAAGGGTGGCAACTTTGAAGAATCTCAAATATAAAATGTATTTTGATTTGTTTAACACTTTTTTTTTTACTACATAATTCCATTTGTTATTTCATAGTTTTGATTTATACACTATTATTCTACAATATAGTAAAAAATTAAGAAAAACCCTGGAATGAGTAGGTGTGTCAACTTTTGACTGGTACTGTAAGTATTTACATAAACTGAGGCCATCAGACTGTTAAACAGCCATCACTAACATAGAGAGGCTGCTGCCAACATACAGACTCAAATCACTGGCCACTTAAATAAATGGATTTAATAAAGGTGTTACTTTAAATAATGCCACTTTAATAACGTTTACATATCCTACATTACTCATCTCATATGTGTATATACTGTATTTTAAACCATCTATTGCATCTTGCCTATGCTGCACGGCCATCGCGCATCCATGTATTTATATGTACAGTTGAAGTCGGACGTTTACATACACCTTAGCCAAATAAATTTAAACTCMGTTTTTCACAATTCCTGACTTTTAATCCTAGTAAAAATTCCCTGTTTTAGGTCAGTTAGGATCACCACTTTATTTTAAGAATGTGAAATGTCAGAATAATAATGATTTATTTCAGCTTTTATTTCTTTCATCACGTTCCCAGTGGGTCAGAAGTTTACATACACTCAATTCGTATTCTGTAGCATTGCCTTTAAATTGCTTAACTTGGGTCAAACCTTTCGGGTAGCCTTCCACAAGATTCCCACAATAAGTTGGGTGAATTTTGGCCCATTCCTCCTGACAGAGCTGGTGTAACTGAGTCAGGTTTGCAGGCCTCCTTGCTTGCATATGCTTTTTCAGTTCTGCCCACAAATATTCTATATGATTGAGGTCAGGGCTTTGTGATGGCCACTCCAATACATTGACTTTGTTGTCCTTAATTAAGCCATTTTGCCACAACTTTGGAAGTATGCTTGGGGTCATTGTCCATTTGGAAGACCCATTTGCGACCAAGCTTTAACTTCCTGACTAATGTCTTGAGATGTTGCTTCAATATATCCACATCATTTTCCCACCTCATGATGCCATCTATTTTGTGAAGTGCATCAGTCCCTCCTGCAGCAAAGCACCCCCACAACATGATGCTGCCACCCCCGTGCTGCACGGTTGGGATGGTGTTCTTCGGCTTGCAAGCATCCCCCTTTTTCCTCCAAACATAATGATGGTCATTATAGCCAAACAGTTCTATTTTTGTTTCATCAGACCAGAGGATATTTCTCCAAAGAGTATGATCTTTGTCCCCATGTGCAGTTGCAAACTGTAGTCTGGCTTTTTTATGGCGGTTTTGGAGCAGTGGCTTCTTCCTTGCTGAGCGGCCTTTCAGGTTATGTCGATTTAGGACTCGTTTTACGGTGGATATAGATACTTTTGTACCTGTTTACTCCAGCATCTTCACAGGGTCCTTTGCTGTTGTTCTGGGATTGATTTGCTCTTTTTGCACCAAAGTACGTTCATCTCTAGGAGACAGAACGCGTCTCCTTCCKGAGCGGTATGACGGCTGCGTGGTCCCATGATGTTTATACTTGCGTACTATTGTTTGTACAGATGAACGTGGTACCTTCAGGCATTTGGAAATTGCTCYCAAGGATGAACCAGACTTGAAGGAAGTCTACAATTTGTTTTCTGAGGTCTTGGATGATTTCATTTGATTTTCCCATGATGTCAAGCAAAGAGSCACTGAGTTTGAAGGTAGGCCTTGAAATACATTCACTGGTACACCTCCAATTGACTCAAATGATGTCAATTAGCCTATCAGAAGCTTCTAAAGCCATGACATTTTCTGAAATTTTCCAAGCTGTTTAAAGGCACAGTCAACTTAGTGTATGTAAACTTCTGACCCACTGGAATTGTGATACATTGAATTATAAGTGAAATAATCTGTCTGTAAACAATTGTTGGAAAAATTACTTGTGTCATGCACAAAATAGATGTTCTAACCGACTTGCCAAGACTATAGTTTGTTAACAAGAAATTTGTGGTGGTTGAAAAACGAGTTTTAATGACTCCAACCTAAGTGTAAGTAAACTTCCGACTTCAACTGTATATATTCTTACTCCATCCCCTTACATTGTGTGTGTGTGTATAAGGTAGTTGTGTACTTGTTAGATATTACTGCACTGTCGGAACTAGAAGCACAAGCATTTCACTACACTAGCATTAACATCTGCTAACCATGTGTATGTGACCAATAGAAGTTGATTTGATTTGGTTGGGTGAAAATAATGACGTGTGTGTGCCAGTCTAAACCTGTTGCTTCACCCGTAATGCATGCGGTAACTCGGTGCTTCTTGAAACATTACAGAGGACATTGACCCTTCAGTGGGGCGCTTCAGGAACATGGTGCAGACTGCTGTCGTCCCTATAAAGGTAAGCCTGGGTTATATCCATAGTAAGCCACTAAAGTGCATCTATTGCCTGAGGTGTCAAGATCCTTTTGTACAATCTCATTGCGATTTAAGGAAGCCTATGATTTAAGAAAATTGCAATGATATCCCAGAAACATACACTATACATAGCCTGCAGATGAGTTGCTACTCAATCTTTTGTCATTTCCACTCTAGAAACAGAAAATGGAGAGGCACGGCTCACTTAGTATGGACGACGTTGTCACGAGGCGCATCCACAACTACACCTTCGGCGGCGGCCTTTACGGGGACCTGCCACCCACCAGCCACGAGGGCCACCCCACCGGGGCCCCGAGCGGCGCCACTATCCTGGGCGGTCTCCCTCTGCCCTTCCCAAACCCAGCCCCAGAGGTGAACCTGGCCCCGGACGCCCCCCAGCCACCTGTCACCCTCAACCCTGTCCCAGTCACAGGCCCCTATCCCTCCGAGGTCCTCAACGAGCCCCGCAAGAAAAAGTATGCCAAAGAGGCATGGCCAGGCAAGAAGCCCACTCCCTCCTTACTAATCTAACCCTCTCCCTACACTACGGCTCTTTCTCAATTTGTCTTTCCTCTATTCCTTGCGTCCTCTCTCATGCATTGGAGAAGATCCAAGGCTGTTTCCTCTTGGACTTTCTCCAATATATTTTGAGTCTGAGGCGAGGAGAGGACACGAGGAATCCAGGAAAGCCGAATTGGGAAAGAGCCTATGTGGTGGAGGCAGGGCTGACTCTCAGGGTATGGGCGGAGACATCAGGGACCATGACCCGTTGGAGGCGGATTGATTTTACTTATAAGACTGTTTTGGGGATTTTATAGTTTTGTCAATGTTTTCTACGTTACTTCCTCGTTCTCCCAAAGACTTGAGTAGTACATTCCATGAAGACAGAAACACCACTACTTCGGGAGCTGAATGTTTGATGCGTTTTACAAATTAAGTCATATAAAAAAAAAAGGCAGTTCTTGGCAGACCAAGTCAGTTGGTCAGGTAAGAGTAACTTGTGGCATAAATCGGTGTCCCATGGCCGTGATATATTATCTCTAAATGATAGTCGGGCATCGTGCAGGGAAACAAACACGAAGTGGATGTAACTTAACTTAGCCCTTATGTTGGAAACAAACATTATGTTCTCATCCAGATTCACATGTATTTATTTTCCAAGCTACAGCGCACAATATTACAGGAGGTTTTTAAAGGACCTGCTCCGTGTTATCATTTTTGCCATGGAAAAAAACATTGCGATACTGGTATCATCACAGCCTAATCGTTATATGGTTGGTCACTGTGAGTTCCATATTACTATCTCCACTTCCTTCTATACGGTCTCAGTATTGGTTTGAAGTCGATCGTTGGACGTAGTATTTTTGCTCACTGTAAACATGCGTATACAGAGCATTCGGAAAGTATTCAGACCCCTTGACTTTCCACATTTTGATACGTTAGTCTTATTCTAAAATGGGTGATTTTTTTTCTTCTTATCAATCTAAACCTTAAAACCCATCATGACAAAGCAAAAACGGGTTTTTAGAGATTTTAGCAAAGATAAAAAGGTGAAATCACATTTACATAAGTATTCAGACCCTTTGAAGCACATTTGGCAGCGATTACAGCCTCGGCTTCTTGGGTATGACGCTACAAGCTTGGCAGAACTGTATTTGGAGAGTTTCTCCCACTCTTCTCGGCAGATCCTCTCAAGGTCTGTCAGGTTGGATGGGGAGCGTCGACGCACAGCTATTTTCAGGTCTCCAGAGACGTTAGATCGGGTTCAAGTCCGGGCTCTTGCTGGGCCACTCAAGGACATTCAGAGACTTGTCCCGAAGCCTCTCCTGTGTTGTCTTGGCTGTGTGCTTAGGGTCATTGTCCTGTTGGAAGTTGAACCTTCGCCCTAGTTAGATGTCCTGAGTGCTTTGGAGCAGGTTTTCATCAAGGATCTCTCTGTACTTTGCTCCATTCATCTTTCCCTCAATCCTGACTAGTCTACCAGTCCCTGCTGCTGAATAACATTCCCACAGCATGATGCTGCCACAACCATTCTTCGCCGTAGGGATGGTGCCAGGTTTCCTCCAGATGTGACGCTTGGCATTCAGGCCAAAGAGTTCAACCTTGGCTTCATCAGACCAGAGAATCTTGTTTCTCATGGTCTGAGAGTCATGTGCCTTTTACTGAGGAGTGGCTTCCGTCTGCTGAGATGGTTTTCCTTCTGGGAGATTCTCCCATCTCTAAAGAGGATCTCCCATTGGGATCTTGGCCAGCTCTAGGAAAGGTCTTGGCGGTTCCTAACTTCACTGTTCTTGGGGACCTTCAGTCCTGCAGACATTTTTTGGTGTTCCTCGACACAATCCTGTCTCGGGACAATTTCTTCGACCTCATGGCTTGGTTTTTACTCTGAAATGCAGTGTCAACTGTGGGGCCTTTTATATAGACAGGTGTGTGTGTGCCTTTCCAAATCATGTCCAATCAATTGAATTTACCACAGGTGGACTCCAATTTAGTTGTAAAAACATCTCAAGGATTATAAATGGAAACAGGATGCACCTGAGCTCAATTTAGAGTCTCATAGCAAAGGGTCTGAATACTCATGTAAATAAGGTATTTATTTCTTTAATAAATTGGCAAAATTTTCTARCTGTTTTCGCCTTGTCATTATGGGCTATTGTGTGTTGATTAAGGAATGTTTTAAATTTAATCCATTCTAGAATATTGCTTTAACATAACACTGGAAAAAGTCAAGGAGTCTGAATACTTTCCAAATGCACTGTACATTTCTTTTTTTAATATCTATTTGAGAACTGTTTTATACATGAATGATTATTATAGGAATTGACATAAGCAGTTCAGAGTTTCTGAAAAATGTCCTTTTCTCAAGACGGAATAGGACTGTAGGTTTATATTTTTACACTTCTATCAAGATGAGTGCCGCGAGGAGAGAATGTTATGATTAATCAGTTTACATTCACAATCAATCTCGGTAATAAAGAAACATTAATAGACTGCACAGAGTATTTTTAAATGCGTTCAGCCCATTATCATAAAGATATCGGTATGACCTGTGAGTTGCAACTCTGCCTGAATGTTAGTGAGTCCTGTAGTCCTCTAGATGGCGATATGTACAATGTAAATTTGCCTGATCTGAGCCACCGATTTAAAATGGATTGGTCACATGAAATTAAAGGTGGTAAGGTTCTCAGTTGATGCAATTTACTGTTGATTATTGTTTTGCAGGCCTTTGAAATTATTCATTTTTAAATATGGTACACATGGTCTTGCATCACATCCATAAAAGGGCTCTCAAAATTGAGCTTCTTGATGTTCAAAGAACTGCGTTTGTTTTCACACCAGCCAAATAAATTCTTAGGTTGCCCCCTTTTATTGGTTAATTAAACATTTGTTATATTTGAGCAATCTTGCACAAGCCATGCTATTTGTATCAACTTTGTACAGATGGACAGACATGTGTGCCCAGACCTTTTGTTCCTCTTTCGGAAGATGATGGCTTTTTTATTCACATAATACACTGTAAATAAAAAAAGAATTTTGTCACAAACATGTCTTTATGTGCGGTTTACAGAGTAGTGTCATTTTTRCGTGGTAGTAGGCCTATATCTTCAAACACCATGATTAAATTGGGTTTTGGTCAGTTATTTTTTGCATTCCAAGGATAGTAGCTATCTCAGTATCTACCAGCACATTGCATGAAGTGTTTGGCCTGGTACAGAATATTTCATAGACAAACGTTGACCAGGCAGACTCATTTGTGAGGACTTTGAACACAGCCATCAGTGTTGGTCAGAGCATGCCAGTCTGTCAGTTATGTGGTGAAGGCCAGCCCAAACAGCACTTAATATTTCTTCATCCATCAGCTGGGAGATGCCCATCTAGTGTGACCCTTTACTCAGTGGCATGGATGCTAACTGTTGGGTGGTGGTTCAGACTTTACATACTCATGTGACACCATAGCAGGTTTGGGGTCAATTCCATTTCAAATCCAGTCAATTCAGAAAGTAAACCAAATTCCTCATTGAAGAGAATTGGTATTTCCGTGTATATCCTGAATTGACTGGAATTGACCCCAACCCATAGCATCTTGGGTGTATTTAGGGATTGGAAAGCACTTTATTATTGCAGATAGGGAATCGTGTCAGCTGTATTCAGTCTATTTCTATCAGACAAACGTGTTGTG
This sequence comes from Salvelinus sp. IW2-2015, assembly GCF_002910315.2. Lineage (NCBI taxonomy): Eukaryota > Metazoa > Chordata > Actinopteri > Salmoniformes > Salmonidae > Salvelinus > Salvelinus sp. IW2-2015. Next base: position 16,597,902 of record NC_036845.1, read on the forward strand.
TAGAACAGAAATTGTCTATCTGAACGTTCGGCAACGTTACAGGCCCCTGATGTGGCACCATGCATTGCTCATGTTCAGGATGGCTGCTTTCTCTAGTCATTATGAATACCAGTCCAACAAGTCAAGTTTAGAATCATTTAACAACAATATAGTTAAGGTCAGTGACCTGTCCAACACATAAACGCACTAGTATTAAAGCACTGGTTTTGTGGATGGGTGTGGACATTGAATCATTTTGCATTTCCGCTGCTTTCTCAGTGGGTTTCTGACCATCTATTTTTCCATTTTGTTCCCCAAACCACCACAAGGAAGAAACACATTCACATCACCACATGGTAGGATTGTAAAAGAGAGAGTTTACTCAATTAAACAAATGACACATTCGTTTTCTTACCCTGTAAGCAGTCTATGGACAAGGTATGACAGCAATTCATGTTTTGGTTGAATTTCCCTTGCACCGTTTTAGCATTTGTGGCACAAATCCCATTCAAGTCATGGGACTGATATTAGAATTTTTCGTGCATCATGTCCATGTCATCCAACAGTATCTCAAATTGATTGTGAAGCTCAAGCTCACTTATAGATTATTTGAACATGATGCGTGAAAAATGCTAATACCGGTCGCATGACTTGAATGGGATAGCGTGTGGAAACAGTGCCAGGGAAACTAAACCAGAGCATGGATTGCTGTCGCACCTTGTCCACAGACTGCTTACAGGGTAAGGAAACCAATATTACCTTTGTAATCTGGGTGAACTATCCAATAGTACTTAAATTGATGGTTTTATGTATTTAAATAAAGGTCAAATAAATAAAATACAAATAATTTGAAGTGCTATGTACATTCAAGTGGCAGTGAGGGAATAAGTGTTAAGTTACGTGAGGTAGCGTGCTGGAAACATCATGCAAAACACAAACTTGCCTGGTAAACCGTATAGGCTTGGATATGTTATGGATAACAACGAAGAGAAATCATGTCATAAGAACCTCTTATTGTTCTTAAAGGGACAGAGGTATACTCTCAACGGAACTGTCTTGAAAATACATTGATTTGAGAGAACGCAAATGAATGGATTACACCAGCAATTTCCTGAGTGGTTTGCACCACACTTTTATTTGAAATAGTGAGAATAACATGAACTCAATCCTATGTCTATTCCTTTTCAAACTGTCACATCACTGACAAGGGACATTGACTTACCATAGGCTATATGTCAAAATGAAAAACAAACAACATTTAGGCAGTTAGTTACTGGCAAAATATTAGTAACATAAATTAGTGTTAAATTCATCTTTGTATATAAGACATTATATAAAATTCCCTTTACATGGATATTTCAATAAAAATTCTGAATATAGCTTTGAGAAGTTAATATTTGAAAAATATTCCTTAAATCAAAGTTTTATTTCCCATTTCCTGGTGAATTAGCATGTTAAAAACAAAATCATATGAACATTCCACAAACAGTAGCCTATGCCTGATAATAAAAGTGCAACTATAACATTCCTTATGGTTCAAGATCGACAGGTTTGATTTTCACATGGATCCCGTTGAGTGAGCGGAGCACCAGTCTTGGAATCATTTTTGGTTTCTTCATTGGGTCCTCGGTCAGCTGATATCGCTTGAGTGTCTGTGCCACCACCACCTTCATCTCATTCATGGCAAAGTTCTGCCCAATGCAGTTTCTACAGAGGGAGAAAAAGACATTGAAAGAATTGTGTTGTAGAACTACWGTACATTCACCCTGTGTAATAAAGAAGTTATGCGGTAAGATTATCAAAGGTTTATAGCTCTTTTATATAATAAAACATAATATAATAAAATATCATCAGACAGAACCTACAGCTCTTTGTAGTGAGTTCAGCCTGTGCCTACTCTACAGACCTATAATAACTACTGTTGTGTCAGAGGCGGATGGGATCTAGCCTGATCCCACATCCGTTTGTGCTATTTTGCCAAATCCTACTTTCATTGTCATGCCAAACAAGACAGTACAAAACAGATCTGGGACCATGCTAGGTCCCATCCCCCTTTGACACAACAATGGGTGTTATTATGGTTAGGTTGGATCTAGATCACAGGCATCAAGGGACTGAAGGGCTCCAAAATCCAGTCAGGTAAATGAGTAGGTCTATGGTTCCATCCTAGTCCCAGACTACTAATGTGAGAACCAAACCCTGCTGCCAATGCTGCTCTCTTAAATAGTGGCTGAGTCACATGGCACTGGTGTGGTAACGAACCTCGGGCCGGCAGAGAAGGGGACAAAGGCATGGGGTGATCTTTTTGCAGAGTTCTTGGGCAGAAATCGGAGTGGGTCGAATGCCTACGAGAATACAAAATAGAAGAGAGACAAATAGTAAATAGAAACAGTGGAAAAGACTATATATGTAGACAGCTGGTCCCAAATATGTTTGTGTTGTCTTGTTCATTGTCACTGCAAACATGACCATATGAGTTGGCAAGACAGCACAAACAAACCAGGCTGGTGAGACAAACTGCCACCAGGCTTGTGTAAACAGGTTTTAGTTCCCTATTGTGTAAACCCTGAATCTTATAGCGATAGATTAGTCAAAATCAGACCAATGGTTTTACTGCTAGGTCATAATGATTTCATTACAAACTAACTCAGCAACAGCCCCTTCCTCTGTCAATACTCTAGACCAGAAACACATGATTTGATGACGCATGTTCAGCTGTTCAAGCTAGCATTTCTTCTACTACTAATCACAATTGATATTAACCCTGTGCAATGTTCATGAGAAAATTGTGTTCATCAAGATGGTGTGCTTACGTTAGGGTTCTCCCAAACGGTTGCGTTCCTATGAATGCCAAAAATGCTGGTTCCAACAAGACAACCTAGAGGGAGAAAAGAGAGATGAATTATACTTCCACAGTGTTGCACAGTGTTAGCGCTTGACATCTGTTTTGTTTCCTATGGACACAGCGGTAATATTGTCCATGCTGCAAAAGGATCCATCTGCTGAGGCAGAAAGAGAGACTATCTGGACAGATTCTTGTCGGTCATTGGCAGTAATAAACACTATGAGAAGAACATGGTGAGAATGCTCCAACAGCACCAATTCATCTGATATAAAAAAAATACTAGGGGCCAGTTTACAGGACACAGATTAAGCCTAGTCCTGGACTAAAAGCACTTTAAATGGAGGACCTCCAATTAATATTTTACTTAGTCCAGGACTAGGCTTAATGTGTGTCCAAGAAATTGGCACTAGAAAATATATCAGTTTATGAAAAAGATGAATAAACACACTGATTGTAGAGACACAGTTCGTCTCTACATACAAACTAGTTGGTGACAATCGCAATGCAATAAGGAGAACTAGCCCTGGAGACAAACAAACACAAGTTAATATTTAATTTGTTATAGTCGATGACCGAGGCAAAGGTTAGGGAGGACTCCATTGCCACCCCTTATGGCCTCATGTTAAGCTACAGAGCCATTGTGCCTTTAAAACTATAATTTTAAAAAGTCCCCTGCATGGCCTGGAGTGGTCGGTGTAGTGGTTAGTTCCACTGCCTACAGCAAATATACCTACCAGTGTCGGCGTGGATTTGATTCCGACCCACTGCCTGTGTGACCCACTCTCCTACCACTGTCTCGCCTCAGTCCAGTAAAATGTACAAAATAGTCCCCTTCGGTACATCACAACGCATAAAAAAAAAAAAAAAGTACACATTTACCTTTAGGCACAGTCCTCCCATCGAAGAACGTCATAGGTTTGGTTATCTTCCTGGACATCCCAGGTACAGGAGGGTAGAGGCGGAGGGATTCCTTTATACACATGGTTGTGTACGGTATTTTACTGAGATCTTCCCTGAAGAATGCAGAACATTATCTTTATATCAATTCTCTTTTAGTAAACACGTTGCCATTTATTGTGTGGCTCCAATCTAAGAGCAAACACAGGCTGATCTCCCTTTACTCTATCTATATCTAAAATAAAGGAACGGCTTTGGTAACTAGTTCCAAACATGGAGCCTATTGGCGATTGTGTAGCCCTTAGCTGCAATCAATGACCAAAAGCGCCCTCTTTGGCCTCATGGGTGGAATGTTATTAATATTTTGCATCATTTCATAATGAATAAATATTTAAAATATTTAGGAAGAAAATCCGGTGTTTCTATCTCAAACCATTTTGTTATATTTCAGTCTTCTGTGATGTATATAAAGTGTAATATTGGGATGCAAGCTCAAAATGTAATACATTTTAAGTCTATATCTGAAATGGTACAGGTGACATGGTACAGCCCATAACCATGTGTGTGAGGTCTAGACTTTTGTTTCAAAGTAGATTTGTTTAAGACTACCAAGAATCACTCTGAGTGACCCTGATTTAGCCCACTGCAGTAAAAGGTTAAATGATSCCCAAAGTAACAAAAGAGTCATTTATATATACTGTAGCTGCGGACTGTAAAATAACCAAATAAAACCTTGAAACTGATATACACCCCACAGCATGATCTCTGAAAAATACATCTGGACAGTACAGCCTTCCACTTCATGTCACTCTCCTCCAGCCAAATGAATGCATATCTAACATGCAACATGATCAGGACAGTAAATCAGGGCCCGTAAAGCATCTCAGAGTAGGAGTGCTGATCTAGGATCAGTTTTGTCTTTTAAATCATCATGATCAGCATTCCTACTCTGAGGCGCTTTATGAATACGGGCCCTGGACAGTGGAACCTACCATTCCATGGTGTCCCTCCCCTCCAGGACACTGATGACCTCGTCCCTGCAGATCTGCTGGTGCTCCGGGTTGCAGGCCAGGCTGTACAGGGTCCAGGAGATCCCACTGGCTGTGGTGTCGTGGCCCTCGAACATGAAGGTGTCCACCTCCGCTCGGATAGCCTCATCCGACAGGCCCTGCTGGTCCTCGTCCTGGATTGAAAACCATCAGGAACAATCAGATCCTTGCATGTTCATCCTTGTTTGGCTTCATTTTATGGAAAAGGTATAACTCGCAGACCTATAATGTTGCTAGCCTGGTCTCAGATCGGTTTGTTCTCTTGCCAACTCCATTGCTCATTGTCAAGCCACGCCATGTGTTTGGCATGATAATGACTGACAAGGAGTTCGATAGCTAAAACAAACTGGCACTCGGGCTATCGTGTTACCAGTTGCATGGAGAGAGAATATAATGAATAGAGAAGAAACTCTGGCACACTGGCGATCTTGAGGCTACGATGAGTTTCTATTCGAATTGACTTCATTCAATGACATACTATGCCATCGCTGACGTAGCCGTTTTAACTAATGACCTGGTTAGATGATCGCATAAATGGCATAATGGTGGATAATAGTGTAGTAGCGTAATAGAGGTGTGACGTACTCGCGCGCAGAGCAGGATATCCAGAAAGTCCAGGTTTCTCTTAGCCTGTATCCTGCCCAGTTCCTTTTCGTCCTTTAAGGCCTCTTTTCGCTTTCGTATGATTTCCTCTACAAGCAGAGGGCATCAATAAAATGTTCGATCAAAATGTATTTATAAAGCCCTATTTACATCATAGATGTCACAAAGTTCTATACAGAAACCTAGCCTAGAACCCCAAACAGCAAGCAATGCAGATGTAGAAGCACGGAGGCTAGGGAAAAAACTCCCTAGGAACACATCATGGGAGAGCATCAGACATAGCAGCAGTAGCATAGCTCATTCTTATGACATGGTTATAACATGGTTAAGCCCATAGCTGTACATGAATACAAGATGTATAATCAATAGGAAATACATACATGCATACTCCACAAGGCGAATGCATATATGCTGCTTTTTCAGCGTACATTTGCTTTGTCAAATTCATACATATAAATGTTTTCAGGGCTAAGACCTGCTGGTGCAGGGGATTAAGCTAATAATTTCAACCTTCATTCACAGAACGCACCTGTATGACTGTGTGCAACATTGCATGCTTTCCTGTATTTGTACCCATGTGGGCTAAGTTGGAAGATCCACTCGCTGTGGTAGGGAAAGGTCCGGAAGCGGACATTCACCAGATCACTAAGCTCGTACACAGCCTTGATGTACGAGTTGGTTCCACTGAAATGAGAGTAAAGCAACAGAAAAGTATAAGTTACTTCCTYTCAATCATTGCTTATAGGCAGGGCCCTGAGTTTTTCCTGATCATGTGATCTGGCCCGAAAATCTCTGGGCCCGTACTCACAAAGAGTCTCTGAGTAGGAGTGCTGATCTAGGATCAGGTCCCCTCTGTCTATATAATCATATGAATTATGATCTAAAAGGAAAATCTGATCCTATACCAGCTTTCAATTTTTATAACATTAACACTGACAAGACAAGATTTTCAAGATGGGCAGATGTAAATGGCAGATAATGCAGTGGTTAAAAACATTTAACTGACTGACCTCTCTCCCCCTCGCACTGTCTGGCAGTTAGTGTTGGAGCTGAAGGCACACTTCATAATGCTGTCCAGTGTCATGAGGCTCACATGCTCAAATAACTCAAATGACTCGTCGGATTTTGAGTGAGTCTCCCATTTGTCCTGGAACAGAAAGAGGACAGACATAGTCAACTTGCACAAGATGGATAGTTACATACTCATAGTACATCACTCCCTTATTAAATGACCCCTTTAGCTTGTTCATGCAGAATTGCCCTCCATATTCAGTTGTCAAACTATACAGCATTCTAATACAGTTGGGAGAATATGTAACGTTAACTCTTATGCAATTAGCTTTTTTGGATCCAGAAATTCCCCCCAAATAGGCTATGGTTGTCAACCTGTACAGTAATTAGGGTAGAGATAACAAAACGCACCAGCATAGTTTTGGCAGAATCAGCCATCATTTTGACATAGGGCTTTTAAAACATCGTAATGGACAGGTCAACCTGTACAGTATATTAGGGTAGAGATAACAAAACGCACCAGCATAGTTTTGGCAGAATCAGCCATCATTTTGACATAGGGCTTGTAAAACATCGTAATGGAAAGGCCAGGGGTCAGGAGGGCTTCTGTGGCGGAACCATTTCTGACCTCAGACACCAGTAAACCATCCCCTAGAGAGAGAGAAGAGAGAGAGAGAGAGAGAGACAGAGAGCACATCCTGAGACACAATATTGTAGCTTCATGCAAAAGAATAGAAGTAAAGAATATACATACCGTTCAAAAGTTTGGGGTCAATTTTTCATGGAATAGCCTTCACTTCTCATAACAAGAATAGACTGACGAGTTTCAGAAGAAAGTTATTTGTTTCTCATCATTTTGAGCCTGTAATCAAACCCACAAATGCGATGCTCCAGATACTCAACTAGTCCAAAGAAGGCCAGTTTTTGTCACGTTCCTGACCTGTTTTCTGTTGTTTTTGTATGTGTTATGTGTATCTATGTTGGTTAATGGTTTACCTGATATGGTTCTCAATTAGAGGCAGGTGGTTTACGTTTCCTCTGATTGAGAACCATATTAAGGTAGGTTGTTTCACATTGTTGGTTGTGGGTGGTTGTTTCCGGTGTTTGTATGTTTGTTACCACACGGGACTGTATCGTTCGTTCGTTTGTTTGTAGTCTGTACCTGTTTGTGCGTTCTTCGTTGTATGTAAGTTCTAAGTCCAGGTCTGTCTACATCGTTTGTTGTTTTGTAGTTTGTTTAAGAGTTTTTCGTCTTCGTCTGTTTTAAAAAAATAAATATCATGTCTAATTACCACGCTGCATTTTGGTCATCTGATCCTTCTCTCCTCTCCTCGTCTGAGGAGTAGGACGAAGTAGACGTTCGTTACAGTTTTATTGCTTCTTTAAGCAGGACAACAGTTTTCAGCTGTGCTAACATAATTGCAAAAGGGTTTTCTAATGATCAATTAGCCTTTTAAAATGATAAACCTGGATTAGCTAACACAATGTGCCATTGGAACACAGGAGTGATGGTTGCTGATAATGGGTCTCTGTACGCCTATGTAGATATTCCATAAAAAATCTGCAGTTTCCAGCTACAATAGTCATTTACAACATTAACAATGTCTACACTGTATTTCTGATCAATTTGATGTTATTTTAAGGGCAAAAATGTGCTTTTCATTAAAAAACAAGGAAATGTCTAAGTTTACCCCAAACTTTTGAACGGTAGTGTACATTATAACCATAACTGTATAATTGCCTAAGTGGCATGTGTCATAACGTTATTGAAAACCAGAACTGCACCCAAAAGGATGAATATTAGAAAATGACGATTCTTAAAATATCTGCAGTTAAATATATAGAATCTAATGTTGTTGGTTCAATATTTGTAACATATGTGATTATGGCAAAGACAATGCAACCTTACCTATCCATGGAATAAGAAATCTATATGAAAGGTCATCTTTGGGCTCTATTAAGAAAGAGAGTGAAACCGGTATTCTATCACATGTACTGAGATTCCATAGATAGACATACATAGATGCAACTAGTTTAAATAATGATGTGAGTATTGTCGTTCAAAAGAGACCAACCTGTTGATGCCAGGATGGTTTTGACATAATCTGGGTGGTGAATATTGAGGATGGAAACAAATGGACCAAACCACATTTGAAATGCAAGGGGGTACGATTCTCCCCATTTGACAACCTTATACATATCGTTCCCATCTTGTTTAAACTGCAAGACAACAGAGAAAACATGCACTTATATTTTAAAGCAGCAAACGCACGAGCGTGACACCGAAACTTGCCCCAAGCTGATGCTACAATGTTGAAGTCACTCAATGTGCACGTTCAAGAAATTCTTATTTTAACCTACCTCTCGTACATGCCCGAAAAGCCAGTGTTTTGGTGGTCCTGGGAATGTCTCGAGCGCCCGAATCAATTCATTCCTTTTGACAATAAGTTTAGAGATTTTAAGAATGATATAGACCAAGCTAAATATTGCAACCAAGTGATGAATGCGATAGGAATCTAGCGTCACTTTTTTCAACGTTTCAAATAACTCCATTGCAATGGACGTCTAACTGCCGAAGGCTACCATTGACAACTTTTACAACAAAAGATCACGGTCTGGTTAATGACATAACTGCGAGAAGTAGAAGAGAGTAGGGTGGGTGGTTTGAGGTTTGTCCCCCAGACAAATGTTGAGGGGCGGAGTCCAGCCTGCCAGAGCAGACAAGGCACTGAATACCAATTATTTGCCTTGATCTATCTAATTCTTGTTTATTCTTAAATCCTTGATATCTTCAAATATTCAGCTCTGCAAATATCAGAATCATGTTTTCCCACCTGACAGTCATCATGACTGATTAGAGCTCTATATTATCAGGAGAACACACAACCATGGGGAACCCCAAGAGGAGGACACTGCTGGACAAAATACAAACAAATGTTGAACATTGGCCATCAACCTCTACTATAATATATAGTAGATTATATACTGTAGTCAGGTAGCATATGTTGATTTCCTGTTAACCCTTTGATTGGCTATCCCTCTGAATAACAACATAAAGGCCACGATCTAGGTCGAAACATACTGTATCTAACAGCAATTGCAACGCAAGGGAACCAACCTTTCCGATGAAGGCTTATAAGCCTAGTGACTAATGACATGCTCTCAATTAACACATCAGATTTCACATTTGGTGTTAACGCCTTGCAAGAAGCTGCGTGCAAACCCGCTGATGGAAAATGGAGCTCCAGACCACATTAGTCAAGGACCCCATGTTGTGTCACTGACACCTACACCACAGCCTATGCCATTGGTTCAGAGGAAACATCTGTGTGGGAGGTGTTGATAAATGTTTATGTAAAGTATTATTTCTGTTTCCTACTGAGTCAACTGTTCGATTTGTGATTTGTAACTTCTGCTTAATTTCCTATAGCTTTAAATTACAATCGTTAAGTGGCAGTTTAGGGGTAGGCCTGTAGCCTGCACATTTTAGAGCAGATTACTTGTGGCTGTTTTAAATACAATGCTTAAGTAGGGACTAATCTCTGCCTCAACAGTGTTTATTGTAATCATGATCGCTACCTCTGCCATAATTATTGTATATATGTTTTGGGCCTCATTTCCAACATCAGGTAAGTGTCTGAAATTTACAAAAACAGTAATATCACTCAATACTTAGCTGAGTGAAACTACCTGGGGGTTAGAATTCTCACATATGTATTGGCCTTTATTGAAAATTCAAAAGGCTATACAGTGTTTAATCTTATTGTACACTGTTATACAGCCAAACAATTAGTATACAGATGTACCACAGAAACATAAAAATATATGTTTTTGAATACTCATTGAAATGTCAATATTCAAATGTCTCTCTGGACGTTGAAAACCTGCTAATCAGTTTAATCAAATAGGACATGCGTTGAGTGATTTGTTTAGGCTATTGACAAAGCTGAATTAACATTATGTTGTTATTGTTTTCTATAGGCATAAGAGAAATTGATAACTATTTCAATCATCAATCCATCATTTATTCATCCATTCCTTACATATAAACCTTTTATAAACACTTTATGAAAAGTACTTTCATGTAATGCTATTGTACTTATTGTTTTTATCAATCTGTTGTAGAATCTTCAAGTCCTCTTCGCATACCGCTTGGGAGAATATTGTTGATACCCTGCATAAGTAATGAAAATCATCCAGAATCTTTTAGCTGGTTTTACACTACAAACAATGTTGGTCAGCGCCGCACCCAGATTTTTCACGAGGATAAAAGTGGCCTACATCTCCTTTCCAAAGATTTATGGCATAGAAAGAKTGTTTTAAGGAACCGCTCACTTGTAATCAGCCCTTTTACAGAGGAGGATCAAGGAATATACTCATGTGAAGTGTATAAAAATGACAAGATCACATATGGATTGTCCACTTCAGTTGTTCTTGAAAAAGGTAAGTCAGCCTATTATAATTGGAGATCATTTGCAAGCGGATTGATCGTCTACACTAAATTAGTTTACAGCTCACCCTAACCATCTATCTCTTTATTTAGAATCTCACATGCCAGTAATAACCACTGTGTCAAGCAGTGGTTTTATGCATGAAGTAACTAAGAATGTGATTACCAGCACATATTACGCACTTGACTCCACTCTGAACAACACCACCAACAAAAGCATAGGTGAGACCCAAAAGGAGTAGTTCTTAAACCCCAATCTCACTGACTTTCCACATGTTCTCTAACATCAACAGGATGGTCAGATACTTTACTAACAGCATTTTCGGTAGTAACACTACGCAACACTGTTGCCTCTTTTACAGACAATGGGCCTACTCCTCCAGATAACCGAGAACCTCAATGGCTGGCATCAACAGTAGCTGGAGTCTCTGTAGCTGTGTGCCTTTTCCTTGTTGCACTGGCACTGTTTAAATTATGCCATTTCAAATGGAGAATACACGCAGGTAGGATAAATATTCCGTATTGTTATCTTTGAAGATGGGGAGATCACAAGATTAATACAATTGTTTGGAGATGGTAATGCAGTTTGAGGCCCTATCTGTTTTAATGGAAATGTTTGTCTGTTTGTTCAAATGTTGAAGCTTCTGCCAATCAACTTCTCTGTGGTGGCCAGGGGACCAGCTTTGTAAGTTCTCTTATCTAGCTGACATTACTACTATTATTCTTGATAAAACGATGATGATGATGTTTAGTTGCACATCAGTATAGTATTATGCAMATACATCTATGCATCTCCTTTCAACAGGAGGAAGAAACTACACTTGTTTATTCATCCTTGGTTATCAGGAGACTCCAACAGAGAGATGACATCAGAAATGACAACGAGTGTGTGTACAGTCATATCAGGGTCTAGGAACTAAGAATGACACTACTTTGATGAGARGCGTGATAAATAGTTTAAATCAAGTTTTTCCATTGTGCTCAGGCACACAAAATGCCAAAAGGCACACTGTTGTTGGGAATGATTTGTATGCTTTGAATTGGTTTGTTTTATATTCTATGTCAAAAAGTAATATAATCACATTATGGCATGACCTTTTGTTTGTATTAAATTGGTATTGCACTGTGTCAAGCACTTCTGTACTTTTAACCTTTAAACCACTATAAAAAAAAAATTAAAGGAAGAAAGCCTGCTTTATATCTTAAAAAGCATAAAGCCTGTGTATTTAGATGTCTATACATTTTATTTGTGACATACTTGTAAACAAGCTGCTGAAATGTGACATTTTGAAATCATCGATCCGCTGAGTTGCTTTCAGAACTCTACAACGTTTCTGTTCTTGAATGCCCCTTGCTGCATACCGTTGCACAATGSGCATACGCGGATCTGGGTGAGAAGTATGATAGCTAGCTAGCTATTCCTCCCCCATCACACGGGCTCAACTCTAGCCAATCTGTCACTGTGAACGTGAAAACGTTTATTTGTACCTGCCCAGCAACGTAGCTAGCTAGTTTCAATGTAACTATGAGCTAACGTTAGCTAGGTCGCAAGTTAGCTTGAATTGCTGCAGTGGCAGTTTGGGAAGGAAGAAGCAGGTACTCGGCAGTCCAAGCCGCCAACACAAGGTAAGTTAAGTGCATTTTGCCTAATTTCTCAGTGACTTTTTCTTATCGGTGACTTGTTTCATTTTTTTCTGTAGCTTATTTGGCTAGCWAGCTAACTGGCTAACTAACTATTTGTTTGAATGAAATAAGATACTGTCTGTCTAAACTAGCTCTAACTAGCCTGATAGCTTAGCCAGTCGGGAAAGATGGCTAGGTTAGAGATGCAATCATTAAGAAATTATGTTTATAGTCATAACGTTAGTCTATGTAATACGAATTGATTGAGGTGTTTTAATTTTTCCAATTGCTCTAGCTCTAGTGACCTRTCTGACACTGACGAGTGATGGAGGCCCCACCAGTCTCAGTGCTGCCCATCACGGGGGGCACAATTAACATGATGGAGTACCTGCTGCAAGGCGAGTTTACCTCGGTCGAGATTCAAACGTCTCCAGTAGGGCAGGCGTACCTATTTGGTATTCTGTGTCTGAAGTGTGGTTGGGTATCTTGTAGGGGTCTACAAAAATATATCCAGATCATATTCAATGTAAATACAGTGCATTCGGAAAGTATTCAGACCCCTTCACGTTTTCCACATTTTGTTACGTTATAGCCTTATTATAAAATGTATTAAATAGTTTTTCCCCCTCATCAATCTACACACAATACCACATAATGACCMAAAAAATTGGTTTTGCGAATGTAAAGATAAATAAAATATCACATTTACATAAGCATTCAGACCCTTTACTCAGTACTTTGTTGAAGCACCTTTGGCTGTGATTACAGCTCAAGCCCCTTGTTTCCTGGGTATGACTTTACAATTTTGCCACACTGGTATTTGGGGAGGTTCTCCCATTCTTCTCTGCAAATCCTATAAAGCTCTGTCAGGTTGGATGAGAAGCATCGCTGCACAGCTATTTTCCGGTCTCCAGAGATGTTCGATCGGGTTCAAGTCCGGGCTCTGGCTAGGCCACTCAAGGACATTCAGAGACTTGTCCCCAATCCACTCCTGCGTTGTCTTGGCTGTGTGCTTAGGGTCGTTGTCCTGTTGAAAGGTGAACCTTTGCCCCAATCTGATGTTCTGAGTGCTCTGGAGCAGGTTTTCATCAAGGATCTCTCTGTACTTTGCTCCGTTCATCTTTCCCTCGACCCTGACAAGTCTCCCAGCTTCTGCTGCTGAAAAACATCCCCACAGCATGATGCTGCCACCAGCATGCTTTCCTGTAGGGATGGTGCCAGGTTTCTTCCAGACGTGACTCTTTGGCATTCAGGCAAAAGAGTTCAATCTTGGTTTCATCAGACCAGAGAATCTTGTTTCTCATGGTCTGAGTCCTTTAGGTGCCTTTTGGCAAATGCCAAGCGGGTTCTCCCATCTCCACAGAGGAACTCTGGAGCTCTGTCAGAGTGACCATCTGGTTCTTGGTCACGTCTCTGACCAAGGCCCTTCTCCCCCGATTGCCCGGCTCTAGGAAGTCTTGGTGGTTCCAAACTTCTTCCATTTTTAAGAATGATGGAGGCTATTGTGTTCTTGGGGACCTTCAATGGTGCAGATTTTTTTTTGTACCCTTCCCCAGATCTGTGCCTCGACACAATCCTGTCTCGGAGCTCTACAGACAGATTCCTTCGACCTCATGGCTTGGTTTTTGTTCTGCCATGCACTGGCAACTGTGGGACCTTATATAGACAGGTGTGTGCCTTCCAAATCATGTCCAATCATTTGAATTTACCACAGGTGGACTCCAATCAAGTTGTAGAAATATCTCAAATATGATCAATGGAAACAGATGCACCTGAGCTCAATTTGTAGTCTCATAGCAAAGGGTCTGAATACTTATGTAAATAAGGTATTTCTGTTTTTTATTTGTGTAAACCAGTTTTTGCTTGTCATTATAGGGTATTGTGTGTAGATTGAGGAAAGAAAATGTATTGTATTAATTTTAGAATAAGGCTGTAACCTAACAAAATGTGGAAAAGGTCAAGGGTCTGAATACTTTCCGAATGCACTGCATGTTCAGCTGAAGAACCCATACCAGCCCCTGTGCTGTGCTGGTCAACTACGTATCAGTTAGTTGCAATTCAATAATTGGAAATTGCGTCTATTTTCATTGAGCCTTTTACATTTTTGAATTAGCATTTCAATTCACTCTTAAAAAGTTCAAATGGCAAGTTGCACTGATTCAAGCTACACTTGTTAATATAACATTGCTTACACTGTTCGTTCATGTCACCACACTCAGGCAGCGTCTTGACCAGGCCCTCGAAAGCCTATTGCACCGCCTCCGGGGCCTTTGTGACAACATGGAACCCGAGACGTTTGCTGACCATGAGCTGGTCTACCTCCTGAAGGGCCAGCAGGGCAACCCGTTCCTGTTGCGAGCCCGCCGCTCCCTCTCCCACCCCACAGTGCCCTGGCACCTGCGCTACCTGGGCCAGCCGGAGGTGGGTGACAAGTCCCGCCACGCGCTAGTTCGCAACTGTGTGGATGTGGCCGCCTCGCACAGCCTGCCCGACTTCCTCAATGAAATGGGCTTCCGCATGGACCACGAGTTCGTAGCCAAGGGCCACATTTTCCGCAAAGGCGTGCTCAAAGTGGTGGTGAGTAAACTGTCTCGCATCCTGGTCCCCGAGAATACAGAGAACACTGAGCCGCTGTCACTCTCCTACCTGGTGGAGCTCAGTGTATTGGTCCCCGCGGGCCAGGATACCATGTCAGAGGACATGCGCAGCTTCGCTGAGCAGCTCAAGCCCCTGGTTCACCTGGAGAAGATTGACCCCAAGAGACACATGTAAGAAGGAGTGTTTTATGATGAGCCTCTATTGGCTGTCATTGACAAAGTGTAGTTTTTATTAAAACATATATWTTTTTTTTTCATGGGACTTATTTTTGTATGATTCCTATGAGAAAGCGCTTTCCCACAGTCCTTTGTCTCTGTGAATGAACTCTAGATCTCACAATCTTGATGCGTGTCTCGTACATTTGGAGAAGGACCATCTGTCATTTGGATGTTAGTGGTGTTTGACAAGGACTTCACAGGAGGTTTATGACATAGCTAACATGGACGATGTGACAAATGAGGCTTTGAATGAGTCAATAAATAACAATGTTTCTATTCACAGTGCCGGACTCTTAGAACATACGTTTTGTGTGGTGCTGATAGTGCTTTGTTCTGTCTTGGAGATGTTTTAAGAAATGCACAGAGCTATAGTGTTTATTTAAAATAATTTTTCTCAACTCAACAGTGTCCTCTTGGTTTGCAGCATTCAACAGGTGCGTGTGCAGCAGGACACAACATCGTGGAATGTTCAGACAGGCCAGTTTGTTCTAATCTACATATTCAAAACATATTCTGACATGTAGAATAATGTATCATTACATTTAAGCCGTTTAGCAGACGCTCTTATYCAGAGCGACTTACAGGTGCAATTGGGCTTGCCTTGCTGAAGGACACGTCGACAGATTTTCCACTGGCTCGGGGAATCAAACCAGCAAACTTTCGGTTACTGGCCCAACGCCCATACCTGCCGCCCCATCATTCCAGCTCTATTAATAACATTTCTATCTGCAACATTCCCCAATGTTTGTCTTMTAAATGTGACCCTGTTGACAGGTGCCATTTCCAATGTTTACCACTAGGGAGCTCTCCTACTCTATTTGTAAAAACAGCCTTTCTGGTTAGAGCCAGTTATATCTGCACCTCGGATCATCTACACATGAGCCGTGGTTGCCATGGTAATAATTAGCCACGAGATCTGCACCTCTCATCCCACAACTCTAATTAGCTTTTTCAATTGCTTAATGATATATATACCTGTGAAAGCTTTTCCTTTCTTCCTCTCACAAAAGCATTGATTTCCCTTCCCCTCTCACTTCTCTTAACCCATTASTACATCAATGGCAACCTACGCGGAGGGAGGCTCTTATAAGTACAAGACCTGAGGCCTCAGGTTGTTTAATCTACAGTCATAATTTCAAAATGGTCTCCATTGTGTCATCACGTCCGTTCTTGGCTAGAGATCAGTTTTCCTCTGATGCCCTCCCATATACAGTGCATTCGGAAAGTRTTCAGACCCRTCACTATTTCCACATTTTGTTATGTTACAGCCTTATTCTAAAATTGATTAAATGCATTTTTTCCTCAATCTACACACAATACCCCAGAATGACAAAGCGAAAACAGGTTTTTCGAAATGTTTCACATTTATTAAAAATAAAAAACATTGTTTACATAGGTTTTCAGACCCTTTGCTATGAGACTTGAAATTGAGCTCAGGTGCATCCTGTTTCCATTGATCATCCTTGAGACGTTTCTACAACTTGATTAGAGCACCTGTAGTAAATTCAATTGATTGGACATGATTTGGAAAGGCACACACCTGTCTATATAAGGTCCCACAGTTGACAGTGCATGTCAGAGAAAAARAAATCTGAGCTTCTCTGTGGAGATGGTTGTCCTTCTGGAAGGTACTCCCATCTCTGCAGCACTCCACCAATCAGGTCTTTATGGTAGAGTGGTCAGATGGAAGCCACTCCTCAGTAAAAGGCACATGACTGACCACTTGGAGTTTGCCAAAAGGCATCAAAAGGACTCTCAGACCATGAAAAACCAGATTATCTTGTCTGATGAAGCCAAGATTGAACTCTTTGGCCTGAATGCCAAGCGTCACGTCTGGAGGAAACCTGGCACCATCGCTTCGGTGAAGCATGGTGGCAGCATCTTGCTGTGACAGGTACTGGGAGACTAGTCAGGATCGAGGGAAAGATGAACGGAGCAAAGTACAGAGAGATCCTTGATGAAAACCTACTACAGAGCACTYAGGACCTAGGACTGGGGCAAAGGTTCACCTTCCAACAGGACAACGACCCTAAGCATACAGCCAAGACAATGCAGGAGTGGCTTCGGGACAAGTCTCCCTAATGTCCTTGAGTGGCCCAGCCAGAGCCCGGACTTGAACCCGATCGAACATCTCTGGAGAGACCTGAAAATAGCTGTGCAGCGACACTCCCTATCCAACCTGACAGAGCTTGAGAGGATCTACAGAGAATGGGAGAAACTCCCCGGTGTGCCAAGCTTGTAGCGTCATACCCAAGAAGGCTCGAGGCTGTAATCGCTCCCAAAGGTGCTTAAACAAAGTACAGAGTAAAGGAATACTTACAGTACCAGTCAAAAGTTTGTACACAGTGTCACCAGCAAAGCACCATTACACCACCACCTCCATGCTTCACGGTTGGAACTACACATGCAGAGATCATCCGTTCACATACGCTGGGTCTCACAAAGACATGGCAGTTGGAACCAAAAATCTCAAATTTGGACTCATCAGACCAAAGGAAGGATTTCCACCGGTCCAATGTCCATTGCTCATGTTTCTTGGCCCAAGCAAGTCTCTTCTTCTTGTTGGTGTCCTTTAGTAATGGTTTCTTTGCATAAATTCAACCATGAAGGCCTGATTCATGCAGTCTCCTCTGAACAGTTGATGTTGAGATGTGTCTGTTACTTGAACTCTGTGAAGCATTTATTTGGGCTGCAATTTCTGAAGCTGGTAACTCTAATAAACKTATCCTCTGCAGCAGAGGTAACTTGCGGTCTTCCTTTCCTGTGGCGGTCCTCATGAAAGCCAGTTTCTTCATGGGGCTTGATGTTTTTTGTGACTGCACTTGAAGAAACGATCAAAGTTCTTGAAATGTCTTAAAGTAATGATGGACTGTCGTTTCTCTTTGCTTATTTGAGCTGTTCTTGCCATAATATGGACTTGGTATTTTACCAAATAGGGCTTTCTAATGTATACCATCCACAACACAACTGATTGGCTCAAATGCATTAAGAAGGAAAGAAATTCCACAAATGAACTTTTAAACAAGGCACACCTGTTAATTGAAATGCATTCCAGGTGACTACCTAATGAAGCTGATTGAGAGAATGCCAAGGATGTGCAAAGCTGTCAAGGCAAAGGGTGGCTACTTTGAAGAATATCAAATCTAAAATATATTTGGATTTGTTTAACACTTTTTTGCTTACTACATGATTCCATAAGTGTTATTTCACAGTGTTGTAGAAAATAGTATAAATAAAGAAAAACCCTTGAATGAGTAGGTGTGTCCAAGCTCTTGACTGGTACTGTATGTGATATTTCATTCAGATTTCTTTTTTGCTTTGTCATTATGGGGTATTGTGTGTGTACGTTGATGGGGGGGGGGAAATTTAATCCATTTTAAAATGAGGCTATAATATAACAAATTGTACAAAAAGTCAAGGGGTAAAAATACTTTCCGAATGCACTGTAGCTGCAAGTGCACATCATGCCCAATGCTCAAAGGGATACTGTGAGATTTTGTTTTCATACTTACCCATAGTCAAACGAACTAATGGTTACCATTTTTAATCTGCGTGCAGTTTGCACATCATTAGCTTAGGACAATTGCTGTAAGTCTCCCGGTACAGTAGCCAGCTTTAGGGAAATAGACATTCTAACTACTCCAAAGCTGGGTGGTTGGTCATGTATAATCTTACAAAGCTAAACATACTGTCGTCATCGATATTTTATAAATGTGTTACTTTTACTGAACATAAGAAATAAGATTCTATCCACTTCCTTATTCATTCTCCGTTGTCGTATAGAGATTGCAAAGTTGTATCTGTCCCACTAGGGTGTCTGTGAGCACACGGGCAGTGCCATTGAGACAGATAATGGAAAAGTAGGAAAGTAGAATAATGACCTAAATTGTGAAATCTCGCAGTATCCCTGCTTCGACTGAGCAGGCAGTTCAATGTCAAGTGACCCTGGTGTGTTAAGAGGCGACTGTGTCTGAAAGGAGGGGCTGGGAAGCAGGTGGCTATCTCTCCTTGACTTATTAGCATGTCAGGGTTGGTGAACAGTTTGACGTTTATTGTCATAAATCAGAACTGAGCGATTTCGGCTAGATGGGCTAGCTGCAAAGTCTAAATTGTCTCGTAAAAATGAATTTAAGGTCAGGCATTAGGGTTACTAGCAGTGTGGTTAAGGTTGTGCCAGCTAGTGACCACTCTGCAAAGCTTTGGTTGGCGAGGCCTTGCTCATTGGTAAAGAGAGGACTATTTTATTTCAACATGGGCTCACCTGCCCTCAAATGGGACATGTCTGTCCCATTTCCATTAAGTCTGCTTGTAATTATTCAAATACAGCCCTTTTCTGTGCACAGAATTCCATAGTGGCTGATTTATCAATGGAAGTACAAGATAGAGACATARCCCTCCTCACCGTTTTGACCAACAACCAAAACCAGACTCATGGCCCTAAGGACAAGGACTGAGTCTGATGTGTCTTGCTGCCTGTAAAGTTAATTATATATTAAAGAAGCAGATGCCTCTTGCCCAGGGCTGTTTATGTCCAGCCCATCATACACAACATTCTGCTGCCTTTATTCCACTTAAACTTGTGTTTAGTAGCCTGATCTCTGGTCATGAGCCCCCCCCCCCCACACCCTGGGTACCTCTCCTCCACGCTGCCTGGGGAACCCAGCCAGGCTAATCAGCTGCTTGGCATCGGTCCCTCTCAGCCATTGTGGATCCAGCCAACCAATGGTTTCTTCTTGTGCGAGTGAGTGATTTAACTCACTGCCGGAGGCAGAGGCCAAGCGATGGTGACTCAGTTTCTTAGAAAATAGAGATCAGAGTTCCTCCTAAAAAACAGATTCAACAATGAGATAAATGCAGTAACATGACCTCTTGGGTTGCACACAGTCAATAGTAATGTTCATCATGTGCAGTCAGTAGTAAAGTGTATAGCGATCTATGGCTCAGCAGAAGGTTGGACTACCCCTTTTATGGACTACCCCTTTTAAGAAATATGAATCGTATTAATCGAGGACTGTCAGGATAATGTACTTGCAGATAATGTACTAATATGCCCATTGTAGAGGGGCATGGACATTACCCTGACCTTCCCATTCCTCMTCTCACCCTCCATGGCTCTAAAAAGTGTGAAATCAATGTGTATTCCCCAATGCCATGTTCATGTATTTGACAACCAGAACACACATCTATGCCACCTTACCATCTTCTGCCACCCAAAGAAACAGCCTAGTACAGGAGAATCGTCAAGGAGATTTTCATCATCCAGACATTGTTTAACTTGTAAATAGGATTAAGCGGGCCAGTATCGTATTAGTTAAACCTCTCACTGTCAGAGCCCTCGAAACAACAGAGGAAAGAAACTGTTACCTGCGCACCACTTTTTCCCCCTCTCCTTTCCATTCCGTTGCATTCCGTCGTAATTATAGCCTCTTGGATCCACTCATCTTTGTGCCTCTGAACATTGTGTTCATACCAGGTAGGGCCCGTGCCAAGATCTGTACCACGATAAGCCTGACTCTTTGCCCAGGGCAGGAAGTATTTAAGTTGGGCCGGTGCCACGGAGGGGGTGAAATCCAGACTTGCCTACTCAGGAACATTCTTGATAATTGGAAAGGAGACTCCTTCCTGTGTCATTGGGTGCCCATATGCTTGGTGAGGGAGGCGAACTGTGACTGAAGAGGAGGGAGGCGTTTTCCCAGGACAGACATTGGTTTCCCCAGGGCCTCCTTGTGGCTCCTCCAACTTCCAGTCTTCCACTCATCCCAGTACCACCAGMGCGACACGGGTACATGGCCTACTTAAGTACAGTTGTGAGGTTACTGGAGGTGGGAGGGGAATGATGGGTGGGTCTTGGCTGTGGGGAAGTGGGAGGGAACCCTTTATTTTTATTTTTTGTAGGTGAATGAAATTCCACTGAGTGCTTTTTCGGTATGCCAATTTACAGGCACAACGCTTGCCTTGTGCTGTTGTGGAGCAGCTCTCAGCCCAGCCTGYGGCTGCCCCGCTTGTGGCTGAAGTGGTTCGCTGTGGTGAAGGGCTTTTCTAAGATCAGCCACAGAGAGCGCCTGAAGCCAGCCCTCCTGCCTCGGAATGTCTGGTATGGGGACCAGTGTAAATCAGCCTGCCTGCCTGGATGGGCCGTACACACACTCTCTCCTGACAGTGACAGGACCTCCCTCTGTCTCTCCACCTCTTCCTCGCCTCCCCTCTTCTCCCTCCTGAGGTGTGGTCCTCTTCCAAGCCTCTGGATTGGGTCTCTTCACCTCTTATAATTATTTTTTTATTTTTTACATGTTCTCTGTTTCAGTAGAAGTTCTTGTTGTGAGACATGTTATGCAATGCTGGCCGAAACTCCATAGATTGGAAATTGTAACTTTTCAGTTTCTGTGAAGAGTGTGAAAAGCGCCCTGCCATGTGAAGAGCGCCACACTAAAATCTAACTAGCATAGTAATAAAAATCTGTCTGTTAAGCTAGAGATACAGTATCTTTTTTTTTCATGGGCTGCATCTCAATCAACCACACCCGTTGATGTCGGCCTTCATCATCTGCTGTGAAAGGTGGCAGAGCTAGTGTGGTATTTGTCAGACCAGGAGACATCCTGAAAATCGGTCTTCTCACAAAAACATCTGTAGCGTCCRAACGGTTTGGCCTAAACACTAATATGACCCCTCTATGGAAAKGTGAGACTCTCACAAACACGTTGGTTGATTTTCTCTTGGACGCCCACAAGACTCGTCTGAAGGTAGACCAGTACTAGTTCAAAATATTTATGGAAGTATACAACCGTTCAAAAGTTTGGGGTCGCTTAGAAATGTCTTTGTTTTTGAAAGAAAAGCAAATTATTTTGTCCATGAAAATGACATGAAATTGATCAGAATTACAGTGTAGACATTGTTAATGTTGTAAATGACTATTGTAGCTGGAAACGGCTGATTGTTTATGGAATACATAGGAGTACAGAGGCCCATTATCAGMAACCATCACTCCTGTGTTTCAATGGCACGTTGTGTTAGCTAATCCAAGTTTGGCATTTTAAAAGGCTAATTGATCATTACAAAACCCTTTTGCAATTATGTTAKCACAGCTGAAAACTGTTGTCCTGATTAAAGAAGCAATAAAACTGGCCTTCTTTAGACTAGTTGAGTATCTCTGGAGCATCAGCATTTGTGGGTTTGATTACAGGCTCAAAATGATGAGAAACAAATAACTTTCTTCTGAAACTCGTCAGTCTATTCTTGTTATGAGAAATGAAGGCTATTCCATGCGAGAAATTGCCAAGAAACTGAAGATCTCGTTCAACGCTGTGTACTACTCCCTTCAAGAGGCATCCCGGAGTCGCCTCTTCAATGTTGACGTTGAGACTGGGGTTTTGCGGGTACTATTTAATGAAGCTGCCAGTTGAAGACTTGTGAGGCATCTGTTTCTCAAACTAGACACTCTAATGTACTTGTCCTCTTGCTCAGTTGTGCACCGGGGCCTCCCACTCATCTTTCTATTCTGGTTAGAGCCAGTTTGCATTGTTCTGTGAAGGGTTTCTCAAACAATATATTTATCGGTAATACCATGACACACTATGACACATTCTTCCAACTCACGCATGTGCTAAATTTGTGTAACGATCGTCTGTTGAATTAGGTGTGGACCAAAGCGCAGCGTGGTAAGTGTTCATGTTATTTTTATTTAAACAGAACACTAAACAAAACAACAAAGAGAATGAACRAAAACGAAACAGTCCTGTCAGGTGCAGCAACACAAAACAGAAAACAACTACCCACAAAACACAGGTGGGAAAAGGCTACCTAAGTATGGTTCTCAATCAGAGACAACGATAGACAGCTGCCTCTGATTGAGAACCACACTCGGCCAAACACACAGAAATAGAAAAACGTAGAACACAAAACATAGAATGCCCACCCCAACTCACGCCCTGACCAAACCAAAATAGAGACATAAAAAGGATCTCTAAGGTCAGGGCGTGACAATTTGACATGTACAATTTCACAACTGTGACTTTACTGCATTTTGTAGTCATATTGTGCAACTTTAAATGTACTTACTGTAGTAGGTGTAATGGGTGGGGACTTGGTAGACAATCTCAGCGTGTTCTTTAAATAGATGTTTTTGAGGTTTGGGATATTTTGTGGCCACTTATATCACTCAAGGAATATGTGAGTGCGCATTGTTTTTTGTGTGTGCTGTCAGTCCCTCAAGTAAACAATGCTATTCGATCCACCATCTAGTATTGTCCTCAGAACAAAAGCTTCTGCCAAAAACTTCAATCATGGGTAAAATCATGTAGAACATTAACAACCCCTTTTGCAGAACAAATAATGCAATGTGAAGTAATTCACAGGTGGGTGTGTGTGTGTGTGTGGGGCAATGACTGTGGGTTGGTAGTGTAGGCCTACCTATCTCATAACTGGTGCGTGCAGACATTCCGTAATGGCCACGACATTGCCCAACTACTCACCTGATCCTGGGTTGGTTACTTCACTAGACAATGGGCAGCAAGCCAACATGCAGTCTAAAGGTCCACCCCAAACAATTTCAAGATGGAAAATTACATTTTATTCCTCACGAATGAAAAACATTTAAAAACAAATATTTAAAAGTCACTGCCCTAATCCTGAATCTTTCCGGTATTCTTTTGAACAYTGTATTAATGAGCAACCCATGTACAGTAAATTAGATGTGTCCATGTGTGTAATAACTGTGTAATAGGATTGTAAAGCAAGTTTTATTTATTTGGTGAAAAGTACAGTATGGGTCAGATATGTTGCAAAGCTTTTGGGTATATGTTTTCCATTCCTGTGTGGTTAAAAAATGCGCKATGGGTTAGGCAGCCCCCTATGTCTATTTTTGCTTTTCTAGTTTYATGTAGTTTATAGGGCTAGTGTCTGTTTTTCAAAAACCACTGACCCATATGTTTTGAGTTAGACAATGGGAGTGAATAACACGGTGTCTAAATAACCAGTCTGTGATKACTCTGTGCTTTTGTTCACCCTTTACTTTACTTTGTTCACCCTGTCAATGACAAATATGTGATGCAGATTTACCACCAATAAAATTATACWTTCTCAGTCAAAATAAAGGACACTAGATTGATTACATTATTCATCTGAATTAACCCTTTCTGCCATATAATCAGCCAACGGACAACGTGGTCTGAACTGCGGTAGCCAATCGCGTCTAAGCACCTGAGCAATGCGCCCGCCCAGCTGTCAATTTTGACACATGAGGAGGCGGCGCCATACAGTGGGCGGCATCCCCTCGGTCAATGTAGCAATCTGGTAGTTACACACACGGGTCAAACAGGGGCTGCCACTGGGAGTCTGACATCCTCAACAGTCATTTCTTCAGTGTAGAAAGCTGTAACGCATCGAAGCTTGGCAAAAGCGATTTTAGAAAATTATGTGCTACGCCTACATTTTTTTCCGGTGATGGAGGGAATAGAGCARWGATAATTGAACAGCATGTAGCTATTTTATTTTTTCCTCACTCATATCGGATTAGAATCTGGGGTTACCTAATCTCTGTTAATCTGAACTAAATCTATCTAATTGTGGTAGAAAACTACACTCCCGCTGTTCTGGTGCACCACCAGAGACCTTTGCGCATCAGTGGGTCTTTTTGGACACCGTGCCGCCAAAAGGAGATTATCAACTGATTCTCCAAGACTGATCATAAGGACATTAAGAGGTTATATCTGCACCAAATTCTCTTAAGAGTGAAAGTTAGGCTAATTGGAATCTGGAGACCAAATGTCGCATTAAAACGCGCAGCAGCCGATTTTCCAGAGAATAAGAACATTATGCATATTTTTCATGTTGCAACATTTTCACGTTGCAACAACATACCGCTTTATGATGGGGTTGATATGATGTGAGAGAGTTCGGGCCGGGGTGTTCTAAAGCATGTTCTGGGAGTAATGTGCGCGCCATCCAATGGCAGCATCTATTCCACACGACAGCGTCAGCGCGTCATCAGTTCACATTTACGAAACGAGTTTTATTAAATGAGGACATGTGAGGGGATCTGAGAGTAAGAAAAGGAGATTGGAGATAGACTACATGTGAGAAATACTAGAGGCGAGCTAGACGTGTGATAAAATTATTTATCAAGTGGACAAGAACAGACTTATGCTGGACTGTGCAATGTCTGGAAGTGTGTCGCTTTTTTAAAAAGACACATGCGACCCGATTTTTAAAAAGTATCATTGCAATTGAATTCGGAATCGTTTGTGTGTGACTGTGAATGGACTTGCATTTGCCAGCCTATTCCGTGAAGACTGGAATATTTAATAATTTACGATAATCACACATCGTCGCTTGTCTGTGCTGTCTGCACAATCCTGTTGATTTAAAATTATTCTTGTCTATGTTTTGTCGGATTCTTTCGACGGCTCTCTTCATCTCCATTCTCGTTATATGAGGTATCATCTGTTGCTGCAGCCGGATTAACTGACATTGTCATGCATTTGGATTGACTCTAGCTGCTGGAGATGTAGGCAATTCATAATTCCCCCAATTGAACATGTTTTATTTCAGGTAAAATGGGAGAACGATTATTGTTACTATTATTGCTACTCTTATCGTTACATGCGGGTCGGTGATAGCCTACTGCAGACGAGCCATTCAAAATCATCCATCTCCACAGCAGCCGGCTTCTCTGAGATTTTATCGTTACTTTATTGAATCAGACTGTAATATCAACGTCACGAGACGGATTTCGGCTTGAAGTAGGCCTAGTATTGGAGACAATACGGGAATTGTGGAGGTATTGTATTTCTTTCTAACCCGGTTATTCCTTCACAACTGAGGATAAATGTTGATGATGGAGGACGACGAATTGGCTCATCAGGTTGATATCGATTCGGATTTCGAGCCGCAAAGCCGGCCTCGCTCGTGCACTTGGCCACTGCCTTGTCCGGAGGATTTCCCCGAAGTACAGGAGGTCAATGGGGGTCTTCCACTGACCACCATCAAGGTGGAACCAGATGACAATCTAGCCGTTTCAGCTTGCAGAGCGGGGAGAATGGGTGGCACKCCGACGGAGCTGAAGCATCCAGCAGTCGCCCCGGCTCCCATCCGGGCGACGCACCCATGCTTGGCCAGCGCGGCTCTTGATGTGACTGGACAATCGCGCAAAGCCAAATCCTCGCGGCGGAACGCATGGGGTAACCAGTCGTACGCGGACCTTATCACACGAGCCATTGAAAGCACCCCTGAAAAAAGACTCACGCTTTCACAGGTCTATGATTGGATGGTCCGCTATGTTCCCTATTTCAAGGATAAGGGCGACAGTAATAGTTCAGCTGGATGGAAGGTAAGCGCATATCTTACACTTTTCCTAATATAAAATACTTTATGTCGATATTAAACACACCAGAAGTCTCAGTCAAGACAACATTGGGTAGGCTATTCCTGGGCTAGAGGCTACATTATTGCACACATAGTGTATATTACATTGCCACATGTCACACTTTAGGGTCGTTACGCATGAATGGTGCCATGTAATTATCCCTCTCGTCAATGCCACTGATCAGTAAATTACTGTAGCCTACCATTGACAGCAACATGGAATGGAGCTGGGTAGAGGTTGTAAAAGCAGTGTGCATACCTTCATAATTCCATCTTTGGTTTGGCTACATGTATACAGTAAATTAGTAACCGCCCCCATTCCACAGCCTATGATCATGAAAATGCACACATGGCATGCATTTTTATATTGGTTCCTTTGGTTTCTCTCCTCTCTCTCTCTCTCTCCTTTTTTTTCTCTCTCACACTATCTCCATGTGTGTGAGACAGAGAAATAGGCCCCAGACAGAGGCATATAGCCAATAAAAATACACACCTACTGTACACTCTCTTTTTATTAAGGTGTCACTTGAGAGACACTTGTAGTTGTAGCTGGTCAGCTGTCAATAGTGTAAATACCCACTGGGCACTTGGTTGAATCAATGTTGTTTCCACGTCATTTCAATTAAATTACATAGAACCAACATGGAATAGATGTTGAATTGACGTCTGTGCTCAGGGGGTAGGCTATTCAAAAGGGGCTTATCCGCAGACACGCACTCGCACACACAGACTACCACCTGTCTCGCCAGCAGCCTAGAGCAGCCTCTCCTGGATGTCTGCCCATTTTACTGTATCAGCCTCATTATTATACCGTCTCACTCCTATCGCTGTTGTTCATTAACACAAGCTAATGTTAAGAACATAAAATCCCAAAGTAACAAGGAAAGTTAGAGGCACAAGTGTGGCTGTTGATATTGAGCCTCTCAGAGAGGAGACCTTGAGGGCCAGACATGATGAGGTCACAGGTGGGAGCGTTTATAAACCCACACCACATGACTTGTCCAGGTAGAAGAACCCTTTATGGTTCCAGATAGAACGTTTTCACCCAACGAAGAACACTTTTGGAATCCTTTCTTTCATAGACACAAGGTTCCAAAGAAACATTTTTGTATGAAAAAGGTTCCAAAATGTTCCATGTAGAACCCTCGTCCCTGYAGATCAGAAGAACCCTTTTAGAACCTTTGTGAAATTCACAGCAGTTTGAACCGTTGTCGCGCATAAAGTGGAATTGACTGTAGTATCCCCTCCCCTCTCCGCTGTCAGTCATTCCTGTTGGTTCCCTCCTAAGAGGCTGTTTTGAAAGCTACTGTCATCGTCTCTTTTTCTGTCTGTGTGATCGTATCAAATCAAATTTGATTGGTCGTGCACACATATTTTGCAGGTGCAGCCAAATGCTTGTGTTTCCAACTCCAACAGTGAAGTAATACCTAACAATCCCCCAAAAATACATACAAATCCAACAAAAGAAGAAATATCAGGACGAGCAATGTCAGAGTCCGGAATATACACTGAGTTTACAAAACATTAAGAACACCTGCTCTTTCCATGACATAGACAGACCAGGTGAATACAGGTGAAAKCTATGATCCCTTATTGATGTCASCTGTAGATTAAGGGGAGAAGACAGGTTAAAGAAGGATTTTTAAGCCTTGAGACAATTGAGACATGGATTGTGTATGTGTGCCATTCAGAGGGTGAATGGGCAAGACAAAATATTTAAGTGCATTTGAACGGGGTATGGTAGTAGTTATGGTACCACCGAGTGTGTCAAGAACTGCAATGCTGCTGGGTTTTTCACACTCAACAGTTTCCTGTGTGTATCAAGAATGATCCACCACCCAAATAACATCCAGCCAACTTCATACAACTGTGGGAAGCATTGGAGTCAACATGGGCCAGCATCCCTGTGGAACACTTTCGACACCTTGTAGAGTCCGTGCCCTGACGAATTGAGGCTGTTCTGAGGGCAAAAAAAAGGGTGCAATCAATATTGAGAAGGTGTTCCTAACGTTTTGTACACTCAGTGTATATGTATATGATGGCGTGTATAGACGTATTATTATTCAATTTTTTAACCTTTATTTAACTAGGCAGATCGGTTAAGAACAAATTCTTACTTTCAATGACTAGTCAAACGCTCTAACCACTAGACTACCTGCCGCCCCATTATGGACAGTATATGAATAGAACATGTGTATACAGTATATACATAAAAACACATCCACTGTACATGTWGGCTATGTTGTGGTGGTTTTACCCTCACAATTTAACGGTGAGATCCTTCAAAACATATGAGAAAATCATCCGGGCCAGTTTGATTGCTCACTACTTATTGTGAATAGACATGGTTAGGTCAGGGTATCACAAGGGGCATGTTAAGCAGGGCACAACGTCGTGGAGCGTTCAGATCTTACGTAGAACAAACATGCCTCTCTGACATGTAGACTCAGCAATAATGTGGGCTCTATTCATGACATTGCAATGTTCAACAAAGCTAGCCTTGAACACGACCCCGAAAAGCAGCTTCGAAAGGACCACAGCCAGTAATCAACACCAGAACACGTAGACGGAGGATTCAGAACTACACTAATACCACCCCATAAAAGAGTGAAAATCACACGTCAGTTCATCACCTACCTGGTATTTCATACTTGGCAAGTGTCAGTTTAGTCTTTCACAACCAGGCTCATAGTAATGAACCAACACTTTATTGGTGTACATGTGAGAAATGCTTGGAGGCCTGGGGTTTTAAGTGTTTCTTTTCCATTTAAACGCGACTTTTGTCTTTATGACCGGTATGTCTCTCTATGTGGAGTTCGGTCGTCTTCACATAAACACCTGTTGTAGGCTGGTTCTAAAAGAGACCGTGGGTGTGTCCCAAATGGCGCCCAATCCCATAAGGGCCCTGGTCAAAAGTAGTGCACTATATAGGGAGTAGGGTGCAYTTAGGCAGTCACGAGTTGAGGAGTGTGTTGAGTGCAGTCCTTTAGTCTGCTTAGCCTTAATCGCCGAGCGCCTGGCTGACTCTTAACTCTTAAATCCAGGCCATTTAAGTGAGCACTGGTAAGGTGTGTCTGCAGGTGGCTTAGCCCGTGTTATCCCTGCCCTGTACCTCGACGGCAGTGGCACCGCTAACAGACGCTAACCATGCTAACAGACTCTTTWTTWTTTWWTTTTTATTATGAACACAACAAATACAAAAAAAACGGAAATATACAAACAAGAGTACATAAACCTAACAGACAGGGTTATTAGATATCAAGATTCATTTTCAATTTGTTGAATACTTTTATGGTGCGTATTGCTTTTTTGTTTTTACATTTACTGATCATTTCAAAATAATATTTCAATTCTATCTTAAATAATGTGAAGAGGGGTTTGTTCTCTGCCCACTTCATTTTATGGACAAAGAATCTTCCATGAAATATAAACAAATGAACAATGACAGTTAAATCAGGGTCCATATCATTTGGATCAAAATAAAAAATAATATCAGAATCTTTCAAATTAACATTAATAGTTGTTTATTTTCAAATAAAATCTTCTAACATAAGAACAGTACCAAAATAAATGGTCAAGAGTCTCTGGGTCACAACAACAAAATACGCATTTGTTATCAATAGCTATTTTAAACCTGCGTATAATAAAGGTCTTTACAGGGTAGCTTCTATGAATGAGATTGTATGATACTTCTTTCACCTTATTAGATATACAATATTTACCAGATAACAACGAAACTTTGTTCCAGCTCACTTGTCCTAGGGTTGCATTCCAGTACATTTTAGCAGAGGGAATAGTAACATATTGACATAGCTAACAGACTCTAACCGCTAAGCGAGAGCCAAGCTTTATCTTTAGCACTAGTGTCACCCAGTCAGCGAGACCGACAGTTACGAAACGGGCAAATTAGGGGGTTTGACTCCCTGGAAGATTGAGGAAGTCTGACAACCAGGGTTATTATGAACCCAGGTTTATTATGAACGGCGAGAGGCGCGGTCCATCCCAGGTAATGAAGGTGTTTAGGAAAGTTGTTTTAAAGCAAGGCGTAATTGCAGTAATAGCCCTGGCCTGGTTTCATTGAGAGACGTGGTAGGTAATGAAAACATACACTTAGAGGAAGCACTCGCATACTCAGGCCTGAGACAGTGGTTAATGCGACACAACCCCATCGTCCGCACAGCAGCCGTTTGTATGCAATAAAAACGTATGGTATAGTCAATAATCACTTTAAATGATGGACTGTGCAGGGGTTTAACGTCCAGTTGTTGGCCAACTGCTTTGATGCAAATACTGTCGCAGACTCGCAGCACAGTCCAAATTATGAGTCAGTTGTTTGTAGACGCTATCTCCCCTCCCCATACACATTCGCATACTTACACAATCATATCAGGCTCCCTAATTATTCGTAATGTGCGTGCGAGTGTGTGTGAGAGTTGGATAAGATTGCTTGCATCATACGCTGCATTCCCATTTCAATCAATAGGCGAAAGCATTTGATGTGTGGAGCAMGTTTGTTATTTGTTTTGTTTTTGCGGGAGAAGGAGAAAAAGATAAAAGACAAAAATATTGGTAAGCCGCTGATGAAATGAAATGAAATAGTATGGTTTGCGGAGGAGGATGAGAGGGGGAGGGGTCGGCTAAACGGAGAGGCACAGGCAGGCGGCTATTAAGAGAGGTCTGTCTGTAGGTAGTAGTTCTAATCTGGTCCAAAAGCAGGTAGTCTTTTAAGCTTCCAGTTCCTCTCTCTCTCTTGGTCTGGAATGGACACTGGATTCCCTCTTGGTCCTAGACAGTACTGCCAACAACCAACTGTTGACTATAAATACCTGCTCCTCTGACTTCTAGGAAGGCTGGAATCTGAGGCCCTGGCCTGAACCTAATCATCTCCTTCGAGGAGGCTACTGTAGTGCATGGGCTTTGTGGTGCTTTGTGGTGTTGGCCACGCACACACGTGTACGCAAACACACACAGGCATAGAAACGAACACACGCGCGGGCACGTATGAGGGCAAGCACACGCAGGACATACACACACATGATGCTGAGAACACACAACAAAGGGTCAACAGTGAGTGGTGGTGGTGTGTCTTTRTGGGGGATACTGCAGGGGGAGGGGTTGTCTCATTCTATAGACGTGTGTGTTTGGCCCCTCTGATTTGTGTGACAGCGTGTCACTGCAGAGAATGGTGCACAGCCTTGGCGCTGACTTCCTAATGTCTATAACGGTGTGTTTTAACGGTGCTTGTTTGTGTAATGCCTGCAGGGGCTACTAACTTCATTTAGTTCAAGGAGGTTCAAGGGAGTGTGTGTGTGTGTGTGTGTGTGTGTGTGTGTTGTGTGGGTTGTTGAGTGTGTGTGTGTGTGTGTGTGTGTGTGTGTGTGTGTGTGTGTGTGTGTGTGTGTGTGTGTGGGGGGGGGGGGTCTCTGAATGGGTGTTGTTCTATGTGCTACTTAGTGTGGTGTGTGTGGTGTGTTGTGTGTGTGTGTGTGTGTGTGTGTGTGTGTGTGTGTGTGTGTGTGTGTGTGTGTGTGTGTGTGTGTGTGGTGTGTGTGTGTAAGCTGCAGGCAGTCAGATGCCAAGGGATTGCGAGGCAGGTCGGAGCGGGTGCGTCAGTCAGACGCTCTAATCTGAAGTGACCAGACTGTTATTTATAATGTGTCTTTAGGTAACGGGCGGACCAAGAGGGCATAGGGTCAACCGCTAGCTAGCTGCTTGACAGAAATCAGCCAAATCAGAGAGAGTGGAGAGAAGAAAAGGGGGAAATAGAAAGAGACAGGAGGAGAGGGAGAGGGAGAGGGGGAGGAGAAGAGGGAGAGTGAAGACATCTGATTGAGTTTGGGCTGTTTGTTTGACATTTTGGAATGACAGGGTTGTATTCATTAGGCATCAAATTAACGAAAATGACTGAAACAGGGAGGGACTCATTTTAGGTTTCTGTTGCAAAACGTAGAACATTTTCCGTTGCCTGCCCTAATGAACACGACCCTGATGTCCGCTGACGATCACACAATCACATTACAGTGTTACGATGCAGTCATCACTCTTATAGGGGCTAAAGTTAATTGGATAATATCTGTTGAGTTATTGATTTCTACAAACGTGACACTGACATGTGTGCCAATGTCTGTGGAGAGATGTACAGACACTCATAGTGCTGTCAGTACACACAGGCCACAGGGAAATAAGAGGGATATGGCTGTCTCTGTGTGTGAGAGGGTATGTCTATGACTTTGTGTGTAAAGGTTTAGCACGGAAAGGAGACTGATAACTCTTGATCGTGTGTGTGAGTTTGTGCGTGAGTGTGTGTGCGCGTGAGTGTGTGTGTTTGTGTGTGTGCGTCCGTGTTGCGGGTGGGTAGTCTGAGGGTGCAAGWCTGGAAACCATCCTAGACTTCAGTTGATTCATATTTYATCCTCTCTTTTGGCTCAGGGGATTCGGGTAATTTGAGAGAGACACAGAGAGTGACGCACACAATGAGAGCACAGATGATACAAGCTGGATAGATTTATGATGTCTGATTATGAACACCTTATACAGTATCTCTCTCTTGGCACACACTCTCTGTTATGTACATGCATGCACACACCAGCCAGGTCACTCCAGATCCAAGACGATATTTGACATTCGTCCAGGTCCCCATGACGTCGGGAGATGCTTTCAAAACCATCCACTAGGGGCAATGGTGAGCGCTATTACCATCAAGTAGGCTTGCGACTTGCTAGCGAGCACCGAGGGTCGCGTGTTTAATCACAGTACTAGGCACTAGGGTTGGGGAATATTTTGGGGAATATTCAGAGGTGGAAACTTTCCATGGGAATTAACGGGAATATATGGGAATTAACGGGAATATATGGGAATTAACAGAAATATATGCAAATTAATATTAATACCATTTAAATGTAGATGTTTTTTGCATTGGATATATTTACCATATCATATGGAGACAGTAACATAAACATTTTACCTTATCATAAGTAGACATAATTGTAAATGATGAAATCCTTCCAATAGAAATAAAAACAATTTTTTAATTACGAATTGAACTTTAATTAAATGAGTTGATTCTTCACATGGGATGATTTCACTGAACAACAAAAGGGAATATTGAATGATCCCCAATGACCCATCGCATCTCCCAAAAACGTTTTCAACATATATCTGTAAAATGATAGTCTAGAAACTAAAGCTTTGGTTGTCTTCTTCTCAGGCTTCCATGTCTTCTCCCTGGACCTTCTCAATGTCCACCTCTTGAACATCAGACTCTGAGGCCTCATCTTCACTGTTACTTTCCAACCTTGTTGAGGATGGCTCTTTGTCWGGCTTAAAAAGCCTCAAATTTTCCCTGATGGGCACCAATTTTTCAACCCTTGTATTGGTCAGCCTGTTGTGTGCTTTGGTGTGTGTGTTCACAAACAAGGACCAGTTGCGCTCTGAGGCGGCTGATGTTGGTGGGATTTGGAGGATGATGGAGGCAACAGGGGAAAGAGCCTCAGATCCATAAAGTCCCTTCCACCAGGTGGCTGATGAGATATTGGCACGACTGCCATATTGCATCTCCATCCCAAAGCCCTTGCATGGAAGTGTACTTCACCAGACTGCCAAGAACCTTGCCCTCATCCAGGCCAAGGTGGCGAGACACGGTAGTGATGACACCATAGGCCTTGTTGACCTCTGTACCAGACAGGATGCTCTTGCCAGCATACGTGGTGTCCAACATGTACGCTGCGGCGTGTATGGGATTCAGTCGTCACGCTTTTTGATGTATTTCAGAACTGCCGTTTCCTCTGCTTGGAGCAACAGTGAAGTGGGCAGGGCAGTACGGATTTCTTCTCTTACATCTGCAAGCAGAGTCTGAACATCAGACAGGATGGAATTGCCTCCTTCAATCCGTGCAATGGCTACTGTTATAGGTTTCAGGAGTTTCAGGCTGCTTACCACTCTCTCCCAAAATACTTCATCCAGGAGGATCCTCTTGATGGGGCTGTCCATATCGGCAGACTGATATGGTCATTTCTTGGAGAGTCTCCTTCCTCTCCAGGAGACTGTCAAACATGATGACAACACCACCCCAATGGGTGTTGCTGGGCAGCTTCAATGTGGTGCTCTTATTCTTCTAATTTTGCTTGGTGAGGTAGATTGCTGCTATAACTTGATGACCCTTCACATACCTAACCATTTCCTTGACTCTCTTGTAGAGTGTATCCATTGTTTTCAGTGCCATGATGTCCTTGAGTAGCAGATTCAATGCATGAGCAACACAGCCAATGGGTGTGATGTGAGGGTAGGACCAAGCAGCCTTCATGTTCGCAGCATTGTCTGTCATCAGTGCAAATATATTCTGTGGTCCAAGGTCATTGATGACTGCCTKCAGCTCATCTGCAATGTAGAGACYGGTRTGTCTGTTGWCCCWTGTGTCTGTGCTCTTGTAGAATAGTGGTTGAGGGGTGGAGATGATGTAGTTAATTATTCCTTGCCCACAAACATTCGACCACCCATCAGAGATGATTGCAATACAGTCTGTTTTCTCTATGATTTGCTTGAGCTTCACTTGAACTCTGTTGAACTCTGCATCCAGCAAATGAGTAGATAAAGCATGTCTGGTTGGAGGGGTGTATGCTGGGCAAAGAACATTTAGAAATCTCTTCCAATACACATTGCCTGTRAGCATCAGAGGTGAACCAGTTGCACACACAGTTCGAGCAAGACAGTCATCAGCATTTCTCTGACTACGTTCCTCCATTGAGTCAACAAAACTTCTGTTTCCAGGAGGACCATGAGCTGTTGCTATTAATAAGGTGTCTGATTCATAATTTTCACCTCGAATAGAAGTAGAGGGACTTTTGTCAGAGGTTGCTTGTTGTGAGCGCTGAGGGAACTTTATGCACTTGGCCAGACGATTCTGCATCTTTGTTGCATTCTTCACATATGATTTGGCACAGTATATGCAAATGTACACAGCTTTTCCTTCTACATTAGCTGCAGTGAAATGTCTCCACACATCAGATASTGCACGTGGCATTTTCCTGTAAATATTTTTTTTAAATGAGTAAAAAAAAAAAGTATACTATTCCATGTACAGATAAATAGTTAAGCAGTTAGATTAAACAACTCCTTTGTAAGATACATGTTTTAAAATGAAACATGTATGGAAACAGGTGGATTAACACTCCTCAGTTAGCAGGCTCAAGCAAGCTAAAACCCACATGGTAGCAAAAACTAACTAGCAGAAATTGTAGAAAAAAGTTAGAAATTATTTAAACACACTTTGCTGTAGGCTACTATTTACTAGTTAACAAAACATAATGTATGTCAAATAAAATATATTCACCCCACCCAGTATTGTAATCAAAACTTACCAGAAAGCATGTAGTCCTTGGCTCAGACAGTATAGTAGTGTGGGCTCAATAGCATCTCATTAGTGTGCAAGATCTTGAGAATCAGCTGTACATGTGATGGAGAGTGCACTGCACATGTGATGGAAGAATGCACTGTGCATGCAGAGGGTTGCAATTCCATTGAATTGGGGATAGTTTATCCAAAATATGCCACAAGACCTAGAATTGCTTTATGTGTATCCCACCAAAAAAAGGTTAACTGTTATAAGCTAACTTTTTTKATGAATWAAAAAAAAATCTGGAAATTTCCCAGAAAGTTTCCGACCCTTTGCAACCCTACTAGGCACTAATTTTTWATTCTATCCCAAACCTTAACTATTCCGAATTAATGCCCCCCCCCAAATTCTCCCTAATTTGTGATATCTTCTTAGTAGTTACGGTCTTATCCCATCTCTGCAACTGTCGTACGGACTCAGGAAAGGCGAGGGTCGAGAGCCGTGCGTCCTCAAAAACACTACCATGCCAAACCGCACTGCTTCTTGACACAATGCTCGCTTAACCCGGAAGCCAACCGCACCAATGTGTCGGAGGAAACACCATACACCTGGCCACTGTGTCAGCGTACATGCGCCAAACCCTCCTCTAACCCGAACGACACTCGGCCAATTGTGCCCCGCATCATGGGTCTCCCGGTCGCAGGCGGCTGCGACAGAGCCCAGTATCGAACCAGGATCTGTAGTGACGTAGCTAGCACTGCGATGCAGTGCCTTAGACCGCTGCGCCACGTGGGAGGGCCCTTTAATGCCTAAAATGAACCATTGAAATTTGACGTTTATCCCCCCCTCGGACAAACGTTGAATATTGAAGACAAACTGTGTCAATCACACACACAGTTCTAAGTGAAGTGATGGAATGTACATGCAAATTACCAAAGGATTCAAATTCACAAAATGCCAAACAGGCATTAATGTGAAAAACAATAGTGTTCTCCCTTTGAAATTACACAATTATATTCCCAATGTCTCTATCTGTCTCTATCTCGCAGATAACCACACTTATAATACCACACTGTCTGTCTTTATTGACCAATTTCAATATGTTCTCTTGTTCCTTCTCTATGTCTCCCCTCAAGTTTATCCTAGCACGGTCCAATTCAGGTTAAATATCTTACTYGTTAGGAGTCTCCTGCCTCTGCCAGTTACCCAGAGTGCTATAAGCAGCATGCGTTTCCTTACAGCCATCCGCTCTCCAGCTGTATCATTCGAAATATGTTGGAAATGGCACTCTATTCCCTTTCTAGTGCACTACTTTTGACCAGGTCCCATAGAGCTCTGATCAAAAGTAGTACACTATGTAGGGCATATGATGCCATTTGGGACACAACCCTAGTTACTCACTTGGAGGGTTTCCATGTTGAGACTTACCACACTAAACCCCCTTTTCTCTAGTTTTCTCAGGCAGAGGTTTGTAAAGGCAGTGTTGTGAGTGAGGCTAGGTCTTTAGGACGTGGACTCTGCTCATTTGAAAATAAATACAAAATATGGCGAAGTGGATCGTCATTCCTGCAGCATCGCATCATCACCCTCTGACTGGGCTGGCTCCTATCATGCATGCGTACATGTGCGCAAACACACACGCTATCCCTGTGCCTTGGAGCACCACCCATGGAAGAACACTGTGTTCTTGGTGCTGAGGCCCGTGGGGTGGGGTGGGGGTATGATGAGAGGGAAAAGTATTGTAGATGTGGTAGTTTTTTTTTGTTTTGAAACTTGCTGGACTTGCGGCGGATTGGCTCTTTGGGGAGGTGTGGCGTTGTTTGGGTAAGAGTCAAATGCTTTTGGTGAYGCCTTTTACAGCTTGGGACTTGGTGTGCCGAGAATCAGGGAGAAATCTGCACTGCCTTGATAATGAGCCTCGTCTGAATTATTAATGAGAAGCCGTTCCCCCGGGAACCAAACTCCCACTGAGCTCATCAGCCGCGCAGACGCATGCGAGCACTCTCTCTCTCTCTCACACACACACACACACACACACACACACACACACACACACACACACACACACACACACACACACACACACACACACACACACACACACACACACACACACACACACACACACACACACACACACACACACACACACACACACACACCACACACACACAAAGGTATACAGTATGTGCACACACATATACATAATACACAGGAGGTTAGGTTGGTGGCACCTTAATTGGGAGGACGGGCTCGTGGTAACGCCTGGACGGAATAAGTGGAAAGATATCAAAACACATGGTTTCTATGTGTTGGATGCCATTCCATTTGTGCCGTTCCAAAAATTACTAAGAGCCATCCTCCCTTCAGCAGCACACACTGCATAATACACATTGACATGCACCCAAACAGACACACATGTACAGAGCCACACATGTATCCACAGACTCAAGCTCACCGACTCACTCATAGACAGACCAAGTTACTCCCAAGCACCGGCAACCTTTCATTGAACACAGTAGCAATATGTTACCAGCTGCTTCATGAGCCATTGTGATTTATCCATGTCATGAAAAGGGCTCTACAAATAAAATGTATTATTTTTCATGGTCAAGAAAGAAGAATGGAACAGACAGGCTTCACTATGTACCTATCCAAATGAACAGCTCCCAGACCAACCAACGCGCAAGCAAAAGGGATTGTACGTAAGCATTTCACGGTAAGTCTACACCAGTTGTATTCTGCGCATGTGACAAATCAAATTTGATTTCAGCAGAAGCGAGCCTTGATGTGGAGCTTGAAATCGACTTGAAGGGACATCGTTGCTAATATCTGAGTCACTCCCATAGAGACTCATCTCCTACAGACAAACAAGATGGCTACCAATGTGCCTACATTTTCTGAACCGCATACAACGGAACTATAACCACAAATAAACGGGGGAAAAAATGTAATTAGACAGGACTCCGTATATCAGCGCAATGAGTTGTCTTACCGCCTTCACATTCACGTACATACACACACGCACACACACACACGCGCACACACACACATCTACATTCACCAAAACAAAAGCCTTTTGGTGAGCAAACACAAGCCAAGAGGAAGGATAAACATTTGGTTTGGGATGAAAATAAAGCCTTTACCATGGGTCCCAACCACATCAACTTCCAGCTTTTATTGGGCACAATACAATTCCACCGAAAGGACTAGCACTCTCAGTGTCTCGTTTTACTTTTTGCTACGTTGGAATATAGGCCTAGTTGTGGATGGCTGCCTTTTAACTCATTGTGCACCCAGTCAGTTAGCTGGATAGTTGTTGCTCTATAGAGAGAGCAACAGAAGCAGGCCTCCTACTCTTCCCTCTTTACTTCCCCATCGCTCCCCCTCCTTCTGCCTTTGGCACCCCCCCCCCATCCAACCCTGGCAGGGTGGAAAGAGATGTGCTTTCTCGAGGATCCAACGTTGAGAACAGAACCCCCCCCCCCCCCCATCCTCCCTTCCTTCCCTTGACTGTGGACGTTCCAAACTCGTAAAGTTT